>NC_041382.1:742398986-742408505 GCF_002162155.2 Triticum dicoccoides | reverse complement strand
CCGGATCTTCGTCGCCGCCACCAACCTCCACCGGAGCCGCCGCGCCATCTCCGCCCCCTCGCCGACCCGCGACGCCGAGCTCCGGCGAGCCGCCGTCCCGCTCCGTCCCCGGCGTCGCCTCGCCTCCCCGCCCGTTCCGGCCGGCCTCCTCCTTCCCCGGCGAAGCTCCGGCCAACCTCGGTTCTCGCGCCGCTACAGTAAACATGCCCGGATCCATATCTGAGGAAACCCTAGGGTTGACTTTGTTCCCGTTTTTAGTATTTTTAGCATATTTCATCATGCTATATCTCCGCATCCGTAGCTCCGTTTTGAGCATATAGCAAATGAAAATGTTCGTCTCAGAGAGCACATCATTTCATCTCATTGCATCATTTTAATTTGAGTTCATCTTGATGCCCGAAATGCTGTTGGAAGAATGTTATTTGAGATAATTGTCAGATCTGCAGCTCCAATTAGATATTTGTCATTTTTGCCATGAATATTGTGTGCCTGATATGCCTCTAAGCTCTACATGAGTTTTGTTATATGTTTTGCCATCTATCCAGAGATGCAACCCATGTATTTTTGTGATGTGTGTGGTGACTAGCACAAGCTTGCAAAGCGGTGCATTCGTTAATGCTGATTTCAGGGACTTAGCAATTCCACTAAGTCCTTGATCTGTTTATCTCAATATGCCATATGTTCATGTTGTTTCCTAGTGATACGTGCCTCTTTTGAGGATGATCAGTAAGGATGTTTCGTTAACCTTATAGTGCTCTATCCATCCATGTCTTTGTTTGCAATTATGGAGCACTCTAGCTTGAGTCAATCGAGCTCTACTTTTGTCATTTCGTGAATCTGGGCAGATTGTCTACTTGTTAGCAATTTGCCGAGGATGTTGTAGTTGATCCGTGCATGCTATGTTATTGTTCTTGCCATGTATAGCTTGGATAATGTGTATTCTTGATGGGTGTATGCTTAGATTGTCATGACATGCTCTGTAGTGAGTGCATAGAGCTCGTAAACATGCCTACTTGATATCTGATTTCGCATGCTCCAGTTTTTCACTAAGTCTAAGAACTGATTATGTTTTTGCCATGTTCACATGCTTGCAAATGTATTTTCTGATCCCTTTTGGCTCAAGGTCACTAAGGGACTTTTGTTAAGATCTTTGAGTAGCTCCATGCCATGCTTTACTTTGCCATGTTCAGGTCCTGTAGCATATAGTTTTCATGCTCCAAAGTGTGCTACCTGATCTAAAATTCTAGATAAGTGTTAATTTCACTAAGTCCGAAATCTGTTTGCCAAATGTATTTTTGCCATGCTTATTTGAACCTGTTAATGAATGGCCGTAGCTCAGTGCTCCTCGTTTGTTAAGCATCATGAATGGATCCCTGGCATGTATTTTGTTATCATGTTTGAGTGCTATAGCATGTTCATCTTGTTGCATTTAGATGGCTACTTGCTGTAAATCGCAGAACGTGATCATATTTGAATTGCTTGCCATTTCCAAACCATAACTCTGATTTCGGTGATCTTTATATCGTTTTCAAGCGATTTCGTCTCACCTTTCCAGTGGCATACTTGGATTCCCAAGTTGAGGCCAGGTTCATTCATTCCTTGTCAAATCTTGCATATGCATCCCATATCGCATCCCGCATAGCATACCATGTTTGCATCATATTGTTTGAGCTTTGCACGTGGTTGATTGTGTCTTTGTTGCTTGTTTGTCTTGTTTGGGTAGAGCCAGGAGACGAGTTCACTAACGAGGAGCCCGTTGAGTTTGCTTTCGACGATCCAGTCAACTCTGACAACTTTGCAGGCAAGATGATCATACCCTCGAAATCACTACTATCTTTGCTTTGCTAGATGCTCGCTCTTTTGCTATGCCTATGCTACGATGCCTACCACTTGCTTATCATGCCTCCTAAATTGCCATGTCAAACCTCTAACCCACCATGTCCTAGCAAACCGTTGATTGGCTATGTTACCGCTTTGCTCAGCCCCTCTTATAGCGTTGCTAGTTGCAGGTGAAGATTGGAGACCGTTCCTTGTTGGAACATTATTTACTTGTTGGGATATCATTATATTACCTTGTTATCTTAATGCATCTATATACTTGGTAAAGGGTGGAAGGCTCGGCCTTTTGCCTAGTGTTTTGTTCCACTCTTGCCGCCCTAGTTTCCGTCATATCGGTGTTATGTTCCCGGATTTTGTGTTCCTTACGCGGTTGGGTTATAATGGGAACCCCTTGATAGTTCGCCTTGAATAAAGCTTTTCCAGCAATGCCCAACCTTGGTTTTATCATTTGCCACCTAGCCTCTTTTTCCCTTGGGTTTCCGGAGCCCAAGGGTCATCTTATTTTAACCCCCCCCCCCCCGGGCCAGTGCTCCTCTGAGTGTTGGTCCAACCGAGCGATGTCCGGGGCTACCAGGGGCAACTCTGGGCTGGCCTACCCGACGTCTGGCTCATCTGAGTGTGCCCTGAGAACGAGATATGTGCAGCTCCTATCGGGATTTGTTGGCACATTCGGGCGGTGTTGCTGGATTTGTTTTAACTTGTCGAAGTGTCTTGTAGAACCGGGATACCGAGTCTAATCGGAGTGTCTCGGGAGGAGGTCTATTCCTTCATTGACCGTGAGAGCTTGTCATGGGCTAAGTTGGGACTCCCCTGCAGGGATTTGAAATTTCAAAAGCCGTGCCCGCGGTTATGGGCAGATGGGAATTTGTTAATGTCCGGTTGTAGATAACTTGAACCTTAACTTAATTAAAATGAATCAACTGTGTGAGTTACCGTGATGGTCTCTTCTCGGCAGAGTCCGGGAAATGAACACGGTGTTGGAGTAATGCTTGCCGCAGGTTGTCTTCTAGTTACTCGTTCGCGCTTTGCCTCCTCTTCTCGCTCTCTTTTGCGAACAGCATAGCCACCATATATGCTAGTCGCTTGCTGCAGCTCCACATACCTTACCTTGCCTTACCTATAAGCTTAAATAGTCTTGATCGCGAGGGTGCGAGATTGCTGAGTCCCTGTGGCTCACAGATTACTTCCAAAACAAATGCAGGGCCTGATGACCCCGTTCTAGATGACACGCTTGAGCTCAAGTGGGAGTTCGACGAGGACTCACGCCGTTACTATGTGTCTTTCCCCGATGATCAGTAGTGGTGCCCGGTTGGGGCGATCGGGACCGTGTCGCATGTTGGGTTTATCTTTTATTTTGGCGCCGTAGTCGGGCCATGAGTGTTTGGTTGATGTAATGCTATTTATGTACTTTGTTTGACGTGGCGAGTGTAAGCCAACTATGTATCTCCCCTTTTATTATCTATATTACATGGGATGTTGTGAAGATTGCCTAACTTGCGACATTGCTTTCAATGCGGTTATGCCTCTAAGTCGTGCCTCGACACGTGGGAGATATAGCCGCATCGAGGGCGTTACAAGTTGGTAATCAGAGCCTTCCCGACCTTAGGAGCCCCATTGCTTGATCGTTACTAGTGGCTGAGTTGAGTCTAGAAAAATGTTTTGAGTCATTTAGGAATTATATATCGGAGAGTTTAGGAATTCTTTTTACTCCCCAGTCTCCTCATCGCTCTGGTAAGGCATCCTGACATAGAGTTTTGACTCTTCTCTTCTCAAATTGCACTAAAAAAAATTTTAGGATCACGTGGGTATCTTGGAATCGTTCCGATGGTTTTGTGACGAGAACATTGTTCTTGGTGCCTCCTGTCTTTAGGGGTTGTGGCAGTGTCCCGGGGAGTTGAGCTCCGAGGTGTTGTCGTCACAATTTTATCATTGCAGTTCTGGAATACCTGAGTTTAGTACACCGACATCGAAAATCTCTTTTATGCAGTTCGTTGGTGAGATAACCTCGACGCCACCCAGTACTGGGGCGGGAGTTCGGGAGTATCGCCATAACTTGTATAACGGATGCTTTTCGAAGGTTGAGGTAGATGGTTTCCGAAGTTTTTCTCGGTTATGTGTTGAAGGATGGATACAGCTGGATGTAGGATTTGCTAGATTTGGGTGAGATATTATGCTTCCCCTGTATCCCCAACACCTGATTGCATAACCGGAAAGGTTCGGGAGTTTCATAGGTGGGAATTCTTGTAGCTCTAGTTCTTCTTCCACGGATATTTGGTTTGAGATTGGGATTTCTTACCGAGTATTTGTTCCTGATCCGTACCTTGTTGATTTATTCCTCTACCTAAATTCTAAGTGGCTTCTCAATTTATGGATATGTGACCATTTCAAGTGGAATGCATTCGTTCATTTTGTTCGGATGTGAAAACTTTATGTTGCAATGTCAACCCGTTTGATTCAGCTTCATTTTATCTGTCAATGTGCTAACGGTTGTCACCCTCTTCAGGATGGCTCCCGCTAAAAGCACCAATTAGAATCAGAATCAGGATCCGCCACCACCTCCTCCTCCTCCGGAGGCATGGCAAGCTGTGATGGCCGCAACCAATGCAAACACACAGTTGATCATGCAAATTCTTCAAGAGTGCAATCAAGCGAACCAAGGCAACCAAGGCAACAATCAGAATCACTTTGCTACACTCAACCAGTTCCTTGCTAATGGGCCAAAGAATTTCAGCAATTGTGTTGAGGCAACTGATGCTGATGATTAGATCGTGGATCTGTGCAAGCATTTCGAGTGCAGTAACGTCAGGCCTGAGGACTTTGTCAAGTTCGCTTCCTTCCAACTCAAAGACCAAGCTGCAGAATGGTTCCAGCAGTACAAGGATTTCAGAGGAGGCCATGTGATTACCTGGGATGAATTCCGTCAAGACTTCAAAGCTCATCATATTCCTTAGAGCGTGGTTGAAAGCAAGCGTGAGGAATTCCGCAACCTGAAGCAAGGCTCTTTATCTGTCTATGACTACAACAAGTTGTTTCAGAAGCTCGCCCACTTTGCTAAGCAGGACGCCCTGACGAGAAGAGCATGATATACCAGTTCAGGGGTGGTCTCAGAAAAGAAATTCAGCTAGCTATTATTCTCTTTGAGCCCTTGAGGTACGATGAGTTCTGCAACATGGCATTGAAGCAAGAGGCCGCTCAACTGAGGTGTGATGCTTCCAAGAAGCGAGTCAGAGACACTACTCCTTCTTCCTCTACTCAAGTGGCCAAGCAGCAGAAGTATTGGCTTCCTCCTCCTCCGTTCCGTCAGCCGTATCAGAAGAGCAAAGGTGGCAGTGGATCTTCCCACCACCCAACCCTGGCTTTCAGAACAAGACTTCGTCTCAAGCTCCAAGATCGAGTGCTCCGTATCACCGTCCGCTTTCAGAGGTCACGTGCAACAAGTGCCAACAGAAGGGTCACTATGCCAACAAATGCTTCAATCAGAGGCGCCTCCCTCCTCCTCCTCCTGTGAGATCGGCAAGTACAGTTGTGGTCAAGCATAACCCCAAGTCTGCAAAGGTCAACTTGATGAATGCAGCTCAGGCAGAGGACTCGTCAGATGTCATCATGGGTAACCTTCCTGTTAACGATATTCCTGCTAAAGTTCTTTTTGACACTGGTGCATCACATTGTTTCATCTCGAGACCATTCGTTTCTAAGCATGAGTTGCCTTTACAAGATTTGCCTAGTCAGTTATCTGTTGTTTCTCCGGGTAAATTCATGAATGCAAGCGCTATGGCCCCGGATGTTACTATCACGTTGGGCGACTACAAGTTTCTTTCTTCTCCGGTGGTTCTTGGTAACTCGGATATTGATCTTATTCTCGGAATGGATTGGCTTTCTAAGCACAAGGCGCATCTTGATTGTGCCGCCAGGCAGATTCAATTGACTCATTCGTCTGAGGATATAATTGTCTTTGCCGCTCGTGATGATACCATCCGTCTGTTTTCTCTCAATGAGAAGGGTGAACTGGATGCTATCTCGCAAATCCCAGTCGTTTGCGAATATCAAGACGTCTTTCTAGAAGAGCTTCCAGGAATGCCTCCGCACCGGCCAGTTGAATTCGTCATCAATCTTGAGCCTGGCACACAACCAGTGTGCAAGCATCCTTACAAGCTCGGACCTAAAGAGCTGAAGGAGCTGAAGAAACAACTCGATGTTCAAGAGAGAATGGGTCTCATTCGACCTAGTTCTTCTCCGTGGGGTTGTGGTGTTCTTCTTGTGAAGAAGAAGGATGGAACGGACCGACTTTGTGTTGACTACCGTCCATTGAACAAGAAGACCATCAAGAACAAATACCCACTTCCCAACATCAACGAGCTGTTCGAACAACTCAAAGGTGCCCAAGTATTCTCCAAGATTGATCTCCGTATGGGTTATCACCAGATTCGAATCCGTGAGCAAGATATTCCCAAGACGGCTTTCAGGACAAGCTTTTGTTCATATGAATACATTGTCATGTCTTTTGGCCTTGTCAACGCTCCTCCTACTTTCTCTCGCATGATGAACTTCATCTTCAACGCCTACACCAATGACTTCGTTTTGGTCTATCTCGACGACATTCTGGTCTTTTCGAAGAACAAGGAAGATCATGCCAAGCACTTGCTTTTGGTGCTCGATAAGCGTAGAGAACACAAGCTCTACGACAAGTTCTCCAAGTGCGAATTTTGGCTCAATGAGGTTCTTTATCTTGGTCATATCATCTCTGCCAAGGGCATTGCGGTGAATCCTAAGAAGGTGTCTGTAATTGCGAATTGGGAACCACCTCAGAACGTGAAGCAACTCTGTAGCTTCCTCGGTCTCGCAAGCTACTGTCGAAGATTCATTGAAAACTTTTCTAAGATCACGAAGCCTCTCTCAAATCTTCTTCAGAAGCATGTCAAGTACGTTTGGTCTCGGAATGTGACATCGCTTTCAACACCTTGAAAGAGAAATTGGTCACTGCTCCAATTCTAACTCCTCCTGATGAATCCAAACCGTACGAGGTCTTTTGTGATGCCTCTCTTCATGGTCTTGGCGCATTGTTGATGCAAGAGAAGAAAGTAGTGGCTTATACCTCTCCCCAGTTGAAGCCCAACGAGAAGAACTACCCCACTCATGACCTTGAGTTGGCGGCAGTTGTGAATGCTCTTTTGACTTGGAGACATCTCTTATTGGGAAGAAAAGTGGACATTTTCACTGACCACAAGAGTCTCAAGTACATCTTCACTCAGCCTAATCTCAACCTCAGGCAAACTCGATGGGTCGAAATGATTCAAGAGTATAATCCGAGTATTGAGTATACTCCAGGCAAGGCCAATGTGATTGCTGACGCATTGAGCAGGAAGGCTTATTGCAACAGTCTGATTCTCAAGCCTTATCAACCCGAGCTTTGTGAAGCTTTCCGCAAACTTAATCTGCAAGTTGTTCCTCAAGGTTTCCTCGCCAACCTTCAAGTCTCTCCTACCTTGGAAGACCAGATTCGCCAATCCCAGCTTCTTGATGCTATGGTGAAAAAGGTGAAGATTGGGATTGCCAAGAGTCAACCCAAGTACAAGTGCTACCGCCTTGATGACAAGGATACTCTCTTCTTCGAGGATCGTATTGTTGTGCCCAAAGGTGACCTTCGTAAAGTGATCATGAATGAGGCTCACAATTCTCTCCTCTCCATCCACCCTGGGAGCACGAAGATGTATCAGGACCTCAAGCAGGCTTATTGGTGGACTCGAATGAAGCGCGAGATTGCTCAGTTCGTGAATGAATGCGATGTCTGCAGAAGAGTGAAGGCAGAACACCAAAGGCCAGCTGGTCTCCTCCAACCTCTTGCCATTCCAGAATGGAAGTTTGACCACATTGAGATGGACTTCGTGACTGGGTTTCCAAAGTCCAACCGTGGCAATGATGCTATATTCGTTGTCATTGACAAACTCACTAAAGTGGCTCACTTTCTGCCTATCAAAGAGTCTATCACTATAGCTCAATTGGCGGAACTCTATACCTCTCGGATTGTCTCTCTGCACGCTATTCCACAAGTGCTCTCTTCAGACCGTGGCAGCATCTTTACCTCCAAGTTTTGGGATTCTTTTCAGAAGGCCATGGGCACCAACATCCGCTTTAGTACAGCTTTCCATCCTCAAACTAGCGGTCAAGTCGAGCGTGTCAATCAGATTCTTGAAGATATGCTCAGGGCTTGTGTGATCTCCTTCGGCATGAAGTGGGAGGATTGTCTTCCATATGCTGAATTCTCCTACAACAACATTTTTCAAGCAAGTTCGGGCAAGGCCCCATTTGAAATTCTGTATGGCAGGAAGTGCCGTACCCCTCTCAACTGGTCTGAAACCGGTGAACGTCAACTTCTGAGAAATGACTTAATCACAGAGGTAGAGGAAATGTGCAAAGTCATTCGAGATAACCTCAAAGCAGCCCAATCCCGCCAGAAGAGCTACTGTGATAGTAAGCACCGTGATTTGGCTTTCGAGATCGGAGATCATGTTTACCTCCGCGTCTCTCCTATGAAAGGTATGCGTCGCTTCGGTATCAAAGGGAAGCTTGCCCTAGATACGTGGGACCTTTCAAGATCGTCAGCAAGAGAGGCGATCTCGCCTATCAACTCGAGCTTCCTTCAAACTTTGCAAATGTGCATGACGTGTTCCATGTCTCTCAGCTCCGAAAGTGCTTCAAGTCTCCTGACCGCACCGTCAACTTCGAGGACATTGAGCTCCAAGAAGATCTCTCTTATCGTGAGCACCCCGTTGCTATTCTTGAAGAGACTGAACGCAAGACTCGCAACAAGTCAATCAAATTCCTCAAAGTCAAGTGGTCACACCATTCCGACCGTGAAGCTACCTAGGAACGCGAGGATCACCTCCGTTCTGAATACCCGGCGTTCTTTCAGTCCTAGATCTCGGGACGAGATCCTTTCGTAGTGGTGGAGTGTTGTAACACCCCGGATATGATTTACCCAATATGTACTCCAACTCTTGCCGTTTCCGGCCTTACGTTATTTTATTTTCTCGGGTTCGGGTTTTTGTCTCCGTGTGTTATTGTCGTTGTCATGCATCTCATATCATGTCATCATGTGCATTGCATTTGCATACGTGTTCATCTCACGCATCCGAGCATTTTCCCCGTTGTCTGTTTTGCATTCTGGCGCTTCGTTCTCCTCCGGTGGTCATTTCTACCTTTCTTTCGTGTGTGGGTATTAAACATTTCCGGATTGGACCGAGACTTGCCAAGCGGCCTTGGTTTACTACCCGTAGACCGCCTGTCAAGTTTCATACCATTTGGACTGCGTTTGATGCTCCAACGGTTAACCGAGGGACCGAGAAGGCCTCGTGTGTGTTGCAGCCCAACACCCCTTCAATTTGGCCCAAAACCCACCAAAACCCTCTCTATCATCTAGAGCGTTCGATCACGATCGCGTGGCCGAAAACCGCACCTCATTTGGACACTCCTAGCTCCCTCTACCTCTATATAAAGACCCCTCCTCGAAAATCCCGGATCCCCTCTTCCAAACCCTAGCCCCGCTCCATCCGCGCGGCCGGACAACGTCCGGGCCGCACCGGACATCCCGCCGCCGCCAACCAGTGACCGCCACGTGGCGGGTGCGCGCCCACATCGCCGTCCCACGCCGCCGGCCTGCCGCGGCCCGCAGCGGGCCCCCGA
>NC_041382.1:742386446-742398358 GCF_002162155.2 Triticum dicoccoides | reverse complement strand
CCGCCTTCGCCGGTGCCGCCCCGCCACCGCGCCGGCGAGCACTGCCCCGCCGGATCTTCGTCGCCGCCACCAACCTCCACCGGAGCCGCCGCGCCATCTCCGCCCCCTCGCCGACCCGCGACGCCGAGCTCCGGCGAGCCGCCGTCCCGCTCCGTCCCCGACGTCGCCCCACCTCCGGCCTCGCCTCCCCGCCCATTCCGGCCGGCCTCCTCCTTCCCCGATGAAGCTCCGGCCAACCACGGTTCTCGTGCCGCTACAGTAAACATGCCCGGATCCATATCTGAGGAAACCCTAGGGTTGACTTTGCTCCCATTTTCAGTATTTTAGCATATTTCATCATGCTATATTTCCGCATCCGTAGCTCCGTTTTGAGCATATAGCATATCAAAATGTTCGTCTCAGAGAGCACATCATTTCATCTCATTACATCATTTTCATTTGAGTTCAGCTTGATGCCCGAAATGCTGTTGGAAGAATGTTATTTGAGATAATTGTCAGATCTGCAGCTCCAATTAGATATTTGTCATTTTTGCCATGAATATTCTGTGCCTGATATGCCCCTGAGCTCTACATGAGTTTTGTTATATGTTTTGCCATCTATCCAGAGATGCAACCCATGTATTTTTGTGATGTGTGTGGTGACTAGCACAAGCTTGCAAAGTGGTGCATTCGTTAATGCTGATTTCAGGGACTTAGCAATTCCACTAAGTCCTTGATCTGTTTATCTCAATATGCCATATGTTCATGTTGTTTCCTAGTGATATGTGCCTCTTTTAAGGATGATCAGTAAGGATGTTTCGTTAACCTTATAGTGCTCTATCCATCCATGTCTTTGTTTGCAATTATGGAGCACTCTAGCTTGAGTCAATCGAGCTCTACTTTTGTCATTTCATGAATCTGGGCAGATTGTCTACTTGTTAGCGATTTGCTGAGGATTTTGTAGTTGATCCGTGCATGCTATGTTATTGTTCTTGCCATGTATAGCTTGGATAATGTGTATTCTTGATGGGTGTATGCTTAGATTGTCATGACATGCTCTGTAGTGAGTGCATCGAGCTCGTAAACATGCCTACTTGATATCTGATTTCGCATGCTCTAGTTTTTCACTAAATCTAAGAACTGATTATGTTTTTGCCATGTTCACATGCTTGCAAATGTATTTTCTGATCCCTTTTGGCTCAAGGTCACTAAGGGACTTTTGTTAAGATCTTTGAGTAGCTCCATGCCATGCTTTACTTTGCCATGTTCAGGTCCTGTAGCATATAGTTTTCATGCTCCAAAGTGTGCTACCTGATCTGAAATTCCAGACAAGTGTTAATTTCACTAAGTCCGAAATCTGTTTACCAAATGCATTTTTGCCATGCTTATTTGAACCTGTTAATGAATGAATTGGCCGTAGCTCAGTGCTCCTCGTTTGTTAAGCATCATGAATGGATCCCTGGCATGTATTTTGTTATCATGTTTGAGTGCTGTAGCATGTTCATCTTGTTGCATTTAGATGGCTACTTGCTATAAATCGCAGAACGTGATCATATTTGAATTGCTTGCCATTTCCAAACCGTAACTCTGATTCTGGTGATCTTTATATCGTTTTCAAGCGATTTCATCTCACCTTTCCAGTGGCATACTTGGATTCCCAAGTTGAGGCCAGGTTCATTCATTCCTTGTCAAATCTTGCATATGCATCCCATATCGCATCCCGCATAGCATACCATGTTTGCATCATATTGTTTGAGCTTTGCACGTGGTTGATTGTGTCCTTGTTGCTTGTTTGTCTTGTTTGGGTAGAGCCGGGAGACGAGTTCACTAACGAGGAGCCCATTGAGTTTGCTTTCGAGGATCCAGTCAACTCTGACAACTTTGCAGGCAAGATGATCATACCCTCGAAATCACTACTATCTTTGCTTTGCTAGATGCTCGCTCTTTTGCTATGCCTATGCTACGATGCCTACCACTTGCTTATCATGCCTCCTAAATTGCCATGTCAAACCTCTAACCCACCATGTCCTAGCAAACCGTTGATTGGCTATGTTACCGCTTTGCTCAGCTCCTCTTATAGCGTTGCTAGTTGCAGGTGAAGATTGGAGACCGTTCCTTGTTGGAACATTATTTACTTGTTGGGATATCATTATATTACCTTGTTATCTTAATGCATCTATATACTTGGTAAAGGGTGGAAGGCTCGGCCTTTTGCCTAGTGTTTTGTTCCACTCTTGCCGCCCTAGTTTCCGTCATATCAGTGTTATGTTCCCGGATTTTGCGTTCCTTACGCGGTTGGGTTATAATGGGAACCCCTTGATAGTTCGCCTTGAATAAAGCTTTTCCAGCAATGCCCAACCTTGGTTTTATCATTTGCCACCTAGCCTCTTTTTCCCTTGGGTTTCCGGAGCCCGAGGGTCATCTTATTTTAACCCCCCCCCCAGGCCAGTGCTCCTCTGAGTGTTGGTCCAACCGAGCGATGTCCGGGGCTACCAGGGGTAACTCTGGGCTAGCTTACCCGACGTCTGGCTCATCTGAGTGTGCCCTGAGAATGAGATATGTGCAGCTCCTATCGGGATTTGTCGGCACATTCGGGCGGTGTTGCTGGATTTGTTTTAACTTGTCGAAGTGTCTTGTAGAACCGGGATACCGAGTCTAATCGGAGTGTCTCGGGAGGAGGTCTATTCCTTCATTGACCGTGAGAGCTTGTCATGGGCTAAGTTGGGACTCCCCTGCAGGGATTTGAAATTTCAAAAGCCGTGCCCGCGGTTATGGGAAGATGGGAATTTGTTAATGTCCGATTGTAGATAACTTGAATCTTAACTTAATTAAAATGAATCAACTGTGTGAGTTACCGTGATAGTCTCTTCTCGGTGGAGTCCGGGAAATGAACACGGTGTTGGAGTAATGCTTGCCGCAGGTTGTCTTCTAGTTACTCGTTCGTGCTTTGCCTCCTCTTCTCGCTCTCTTTTGCGAATAGGATAGCCACCATATATGCTAGTCGCTTGCTGCAGCTCCACATACCTTACCTTGCCTTACCTATAAGCTTAAATAGTCTTGATCGCGAGGGTGCGAGATTGCTGAGTCCCTGTGGCTCACAGATTACTTCCAAAACAGATGCAGGGCCTGATGACCCTGTTCCAGATAACACGCTTGAGCTCAAGTGGGAGTTCGATGAGGACTCACGCCGTTACTATGTGTCTTTCCCCGATGATCAGTAGTGGTGCCCGGTTGGGGCGATCGGGACCGTGTCGCATGGTGGGTTTATCTTTTATTTTGGTGCCGTAGTCGGGCCATGAGTGTTTGGTTGATGTAATGCTATTTATGTACTTTGTTTGACGTGGCGAGTGTAAGCCAACTATGCATCTCCCCTTTTATTATCTATATTACATGGGATGTTGTGAATATTGCCTAACTTGCGACATTGCTTTCAATGCGGTTATGCCTCTAAGTCGTGCCTCGACACGTGGGAGATATAGCCGCATCGAGGGCGTTACACGTTAGCTCTCTACGGAAGTGGATCGCCGGAGGGTTGGAGGCAAGTGCCGTCGCGACCGTCATCTCTGGGTTGACTGCCAGGGCGTACAGGTCCTGAAATTGGGCCCAAAGGGGCTCTGCTCCCAACCAAAGGTCGAGCCAGAAGCGGACCGAGCGGCCATTGCCAACGACGAACTTGGCGCCAAGGGCAAAGGCCGGACGCACCGCTTGTAGATCATTCCAGAAGGGTGAGCCCCGCGCCCTGCCTTCGAAAAAGTTCCCGTTCGGGAAATATTTAGCGCGCAACGGATCAAACCACATCCCCGTCGCCCCCTGCGACAGCTGCCAAATCCATCTGCACAATAGTGCAATGTTTAGGATCCGTGTGTTTGTGATCCCTAGCCCCCCTAGGTCCTTGGGTCGACACACCGCGTCTCATCTGACCAT
Organism: Triticum dicoccoides; assembly: GCF_002162155.2. Classification (NCBI taxonomy): domain Eukaryota; kingdom Viridiplantae; phylum Streptophyta; class Magnoliopsida; order Poales; family Poaceae; genus Triticum; species Triticum dicoccoides. The sequence continues at coordinate 742,394,455 of NC_041382.1, read as the reverse complement.
ATGGTACTTGCGCTTGGGTCCCGCCCCTTCCCAAAAGAATCGGGACCTGGGTGTGTCCATCTTGGCATGAACCCCTTCTGCCAGGAGGAACAACCCCATCGCGAACTGCGGCAGCGAGGATAGGCTCGCATTCGTGAGTACTAGACGAGCTGCAGAGGAGAGGAACTTTCCCCTCCACGGACAAACCCGCCCTCCCACCTTGGTCCAAAGCGGGGCCCAGCCATCAATCGAGATACGTTTGGCATCCAACGGGAGGCCAAGTTAGGTAAACGGGAGTTTGCCTAGTTTGCAATTGAGCTGGTCCGCGATTCGTCTACTCTCGGACGGATCGAGCCCCATGGGCATCACTTCACATTTGTGGATGTTGACCTTGAGCCCTGACATAAGTTCAAAGCTAATCAACAGAGTTTTAATCGTGGCCACACTGTGTAGGTCCGGTTGGAACAACAGAAGCGTGTCGTCCGCATATTGAAGATGCGAAATCCCCCCTGGGATGAGGTGTCCCAACACCCCTTTGATATGGCCTGCCTCCGTTGCTTTCCGTAGCAAGGCCGCCAGTGCATCTGCCACGAAGTTGAACAAGAGCGGTGACATGGGGTCACCCTGGCGTAAGCCACGCTTGTTCCTGAAGAAGTGCCCTACTTCTCCGTTCACCGAGACCGCAGTTTGGCCCCCCGAGACCAGCTGCATGACTCTGTGCACCCACACCGGCGAGAAGCCTCAGCTAGTGAGGATTTTTCTAAGGAAATCCCAGTTGACGCGGTCGTAAGCCTTTTCGAAGTCTAATTTTAGTAAAATCGCCGGCTCGTGCGTGCGTCTAAGTTCGTGGAGGGTCTCTTGCAACGCTAATGGTCCCTCCAAAATGTTTCTACCGCGGATGAAAGCAGATTGGGAACGGCTGATGGTGTGGTGGGCGATCGGAGTAAGCCGAGTGGCACACCCTTTGGCGCAGATCTTGAAAGGTACGTTAATAAGCGCTATTGGTCTATACTGGCGGATATTATCCGCACCCGACACCTTCGGGATTAGCGAGAGCAGTCCGTAATTTAGCCTAGCAATGTCCACGAAACCACGCATGAAGCCATTGCATATCGCGAAGATGGGATCACGCAACAATGGCCAGAAGTGTTTAAACATCGCCATCGGCCACCCGTCGGGCCCCGGGGCCGTGTCTGTTTTCATGCTTTGGAGTGCAGCGTCAATCTCCTTGGGGAGAAACGCGAGCCCCAGCTCTTCGTTCTCCGACTCTAAGACTTTTTGTGCTGGGAGCCAAACATCCTCGCGCAGCCTTGCGCGCTGAGGCTCGTCAGTCCCCATCAGGCTGATGTAAAAGTCGTAGATGTGTTTGCAAATCTCCGATTGCTGGAGGAGGAGCCCCTGCTCCATCTGTAGTCTAAGGATTAGGCATTTCCTGCGTCGGCCATTCGCGTACGCGTGGAAATAACCAGTGTTCGCATCGCCCTTGAGCGTCCACTTAAGGCCTCCTCTACGCCTCCAATATTCCTCCTCAGATCGAACCGACGCCTCGACTTTCCCTTCTAAGGCATATCGATGCGCCCATTCTCAGCAAGATGATCAACCGAACAACAGTTCCGTCTGAATTTATCCCCAGAAACGTCTCCTCCTACCTTGTTTTGCCCTCCCAGACCAGCCTCTGTCAGTTAAGTGCTCAATAGAAATACTCCGTGTAAGTCACACTAAAAAATAAAAGAAAAACCCGAGATATAAAGACTTCCATAAAGAAAAAACCTAATCATTGTGTGGTGCGCACGCGCTATCAGACAAGATGCAGCGGCCGCACCACGACCGTCCATCTCGCGCTACCCCCGCACGGACACGTGGCTGGTGGACCGACCAGGTGTGTCGATGTTTTTTGTCGGGTCGCTTCAAAATTTTGGGAGACGCGCTGCTTCATCTATCCTGCCGTTTCCCCGTTCCCCACCTCACACTCTTTCTCGGCGACAAGCCAAATCCGGCACGAAATCCCTAGCTTCGCCGCCAGCGCGGGCGACGAGAGAGCCGGCGGGGAGTCTAATTCAACGAGCGCGGCGACGGCCCCCCGGCGAAGGATCCCGTAGCAGTTCGACAAGGCGAGGGCGGCGCGCGCGTGCCGTACAAGGAGGAGAAGGCAGCGGCGACGGGGAGGGGGTGGAGCTGGTGGTCCAGCGCGAGGCAGCGAAGAGCACCCGAAGAGTGAGATTCGCTTGCTTCGAGCGACCTAGGTGAGTTCATCCCATGTTTCCCCCCTTGCTCACACATCTCATGGCTGTTGGGGGTTCCTCGCCGACGGCCATGTCGTTATCAACGACCGCAAGGGGAATCAAGGGTAGATCAAAACAAAGAGGCTCTCGGGGAGGAGGGAGAGAGGGGGGGATTTTGAGGAGGCGAGGGCTTGGGCGAGGGGATCCTGCTGAAGGTGGGAGCAGCCGGGGGTGGGGGCGGGGGGCTCGCCGGAGTGCGCGCGAGGGCCGGGTGACGAGGCACAAGCGACGAGGGGTAGGGGGCAACGCGGGTGAGATGAGGAAGGAGAGGCGCTCAACCCGAACAATTTTTTCAGTAAGCAATTTTTTGGCAGGCGGTGCGTGGTTCAGTAGGCAATACATTTGTGTTTCAGTAGGCAATACTGTAGTATTTTGCTTTAGTCCTGGGGTACAAGCAGTAGGCAAATTGGTATATAGGAAAGCATTTTTGAGTAGGCAAGTTTGCTTTCACATGCAGAGAGGGCATTTTTAGCATTTTGTTTCCTCCAGAATTAGGCTAGGTGAGACAATATTTGGGTTTCGTGCCGCCGCCTGCCCACTCGAGCGAGGTGGAGAATCAGGCGAGGAAAGGCTCAGATGCGCCCAGGATTTTTTTCGACATTGTTTTGAACAGCTAGCCATTCACGCCGGGCTCGCTGTACGTCTCGTTTGATCGCCCGAAACACACTTTTCAGGAACATGGAAGTGTATTAATGTGCTTGTTTCGTCAGTAATGTCCATCTCCGTTGCAGCCAGCAAACGTTCACTTTTTTTTGATTTTTTGCTCATCGCCTTGCATGATTTTTCGTTGGCAACTGCATTACGTTTTTGAAACTGAAGAAACGTGTACATATGAGTGTTGAATAGGAGTGTTCTCAGTGCATTATGATGACATTTTGGTCTGTTATCTGGTTATCTTTTTGTACTAATACTGATTACGGCAATTTAGCAAGAAACAGATGAACTGTTAGGTTTAACAGATAGCTGCAACACATCTTATTTTTTTCTGTAAGGCAAAATGATGCCTACATTTTTCTCAAGCAAGCACTTCGCCGTTCATACTGAAATGAAATCATGGAAGTATATCAGTAATTTGATTGTACACATCAGTGTGACTGTACATCTAGAAGCAACAATATGATTATACAGTGAACTTCTCCAAGGGAAACTAATAAGTTGTACTCCCGGAGAGAAAACATGAACTGATGAAGTTGCAGGTAGCCCTTCTTTAATATTTATAAATCTCAGGTACATATTTTTTTGTAAGTAACCAATCACTACTTTTGTGTTTTGCACAAAAATTTTGTGCGGTCGTAGGGTGCGATTTCCAAAACTGAAGCGGATCCCATATGCATCCCAATTTTTTTTTATTTTTTTAGTATTTTTTGTGTAGGCAAGTTTTTGCCTCCAGTAGTCTGCAAGGGTTTTTCAACAATAGTTTCTTCTAACTCATTTTTTTCAAATGCAAGCAAAAAAATGGAGGGCTCCACAGATGAACAGACTGGCGAGGTACTTGCCCACTTCCCACCGAACATTTTTTTTCAAAATGACTTTCGGCATAGGATCAGAGAGAATCACCCTTTTTCTTTTGTGTTTTCATGTCCGCTTCTAACAGGGTTCAGCAAGAGTAATACAAGGCCATAGGCGTCCTAGGAAGAAGCAAGTTCAGGAAGGCAGAAACAGAGCATCGCCAGCAAGGCTAGTAAAGTTAAACAAGAGCTTGGACCAACGGCAGAAGGATCTAATAGAAACTTACCATCTGGGAGGCATATTGAAGATAGAAGCAACAACAATGCCCGCAGACCTCAGCAGGTGGGTAATGCAGATCTACGACCCAGATAGCGAGTGCATCGTTGTCCCAGGCAGGGGCGAGATCCCCGTAACAGCCGAAAGCGTCCACCACACCTTGGGTCTTTGCAATTCAGGGTAGGAAGTGTTCTACGGGTGGGATGCAGAGGCAATATCTTTCATAAACAGCAGGTTTGGTTTTCAGAATGGGTGCACCCCCGAGATAACAACCGTCTGCACCATGATTAAAGAGATGAATGGGAGAGCAGACGATGACTTCATGAGGGCCTGGCTGATTGTGGTAGTTTGTACCTTCATGTGCCCTACAACAAGCTTACATGTCAGTGCTCGATGCTACCCAATAGTCGCCGACCTAGAGAAAGTAAAGAGGCTCAACTTCTGTGCATTTATAGTGAATCAGATAAAAGCTTCATTAGGGGGTAGCAACAAGAAGAAGGATGTAAACTGTTGCGTGCACCATATGGTCGTAAGTACCACCTGCTAGGCTCTTTTTCGTTATTTTTTCTTTCTTTTTCTTTTTTTCCTACTTATGCTTGGTTGTATAGTACTGATCCCCAACTTTTTTTACCGGCTTTTTCTTTGTTTTGTGTCTGCAAAACAGGTGTTATATGTAGATTCTCTGGTAGTAGACATCGCAGTACTAGATTTACCAGTCCGTGTAGAGGCATGGGACAACAAACGTATAGGGCTAGTCGCAAAGGCAGACAAAAACCCCCAAGGAGGATACGGCAAGCTTAGGGTGAGTTTGTTTTTCATCCATCCTTTTTAAAAGCAGTTTTTCTGTGTTTCTTTTGTCCTGTTTTACAATGTTACCCAACTAGTTCAGGCAGGTGCAACACACTAGCCTAATTGCTGCAGTTTTTTTCCTACTTAACAACACTAGCCTAATGTGCTTTTTTCACTCACCCCACCAGATGAAGCCAAGATACACAAGCAACGGGCGTATGAATAGTCTTTTTGTTGGGTATGAGGAGACCGAGAAGTTTGTTTTCTCAAAGTTGCCACCCACATTCAAAATAAGTGTATGTTCTCCAGCTTCTTATTTTACAATTTCACTAGCTTTCCATTTTTTCTTTTCAGTTGTTTTTTACAGTGAAGTCTCAAATTTTCTTTCAGTACTTTTTCCTATATAATACTTCTTCAATTTTAAAACCACCCGGCTTTTATTTTTTTGATTCATGATTTTTCCCTAACAATTTTTGTGTGTGTTTTTTCCCTATGAAAATGCATCTTAATGCAGAAGAAGAGGAAGATCGTTGCAATGGTTAGCTCATTGTGCTCAGAATGGTCGGATAGAATGGGTATTTTCATTGAAGAGATTGGCAATCTGGATAGGGAGGATGACATGGACTCTAGGAGCAATTCACACAGTACAAAGCGTTGTAGGGCAGCACGCATTCCAGGCATAAGAATCAAAGAGTCCGAGCATCATGGGGGCATCCCGGAGGACAACACGAAGTTTATGTCAAGCTCAGAGTCAGGGGAAGATGGACAAGCAAGGTGCAGTGGAAACAGCTCTGATGATTTTGTCTCCCCAAGGACCGCAGCTTCAAAGCAAAACGAACTCAGATCCAAAATTTTGCCCTCAAGGAACAGTGGAAATGTGACTATGAAACAGAAGTCAGAACCCGAGATGGAGCCGGCTAGGGAGGGTGCAAAAGCAGGTAAGTCCCCAGAGTGCAGCCATGCAAATCTTGTAAGCAATGTAAACCAGTGGGGTCACACAGCAACCAATGGGTTTGGAATGCAAACTCACACAACAGCAAATACAAATGGACCAGTAGAAAATGGGCACAAGGGCAACACACCTCTGGGCAGTGAAAAAATCACAATACTTGATGTCACCCCAATATCATCAGCCCCACCTCTCGACCGTTTTGTGCATCATAAAGCATCTGTACACACACCAAGTCCAGCCACCGGTGTTCCATACATGGTCAGCTCCAGCACTCCTACCACAAGGAAGTCGTGCCTAGCCCCTAGCAGCCAAAAGAAAGGGGGAACACCCACACCAGCGCAATCCAGGGAAGCCCATGCAACACAGTTGGCAACGGCTACGATCAGGGAGAAGGAGAAGCTACTATTGGGGCCACTTGCGCAACAGCAAGCAATGCAATGGGCACAAGCTGGCTCATCAAACCCTGTCTTCACACCATCAAGCTACACCAACCACCCAGTCGGAGCAACACAAGGTTGTCCATCTTTCGACCTTAACATGAGTTTTCATGAAGATGAGGGCACCAACAGAGGCCAATCCACAGAACTGAAGCCACGCAACCTAGATGCATGTATGTCAGAAAGCGGAGATGAATGGGGATTGGACTCGGAGGAGCTACAAAAAGTGTGCTATGAGGCTGAAAAGGCATTTGCATTGAAGAAAGAAAAGAAGATGCTAGAGATGGAGGAGAGGCTAAGAAATGGAAGGCAAAACAACAATCAAAATTCAAAAACACCAGTCACAGCAACCACAAACGTAGAAAATGTCGCTAGCTCATCAAGGACTCCAGCAGCAGTTGGGCATGGGCGGAGAGTTGTAAGGGCACCACCACAACTCAGGTCGCCATACATACGCCTGGAGAACATGGATCCATTCTACTGCTCAAAGCAAGTTCACGACATCTACGATGCTGTGTGCTAGTATAGTGTGACCCACACAAGGCAAGCCAACAATAGGTAAGGAAATCAAATATTTTTCTTAGGTCTGGTTTTTGGGGTTTCTTTTTCAATTGCTTCGTTTCAATACATGAGACTAACATCTTTTTTCTGTTTTTATTTCTATGTGCCAAATTTCAAAACAGCAAGCCCATCATAAACTATGACGCGCTCTACATCAGCTGCAATGAACTTGCACAATCAATGGCACCTGGACAGAAGATGGACAGCATGGTGGCCGAGATGGCAATCATTGCATTGAGGGAAGCAGAGTTGAGGCCAAAGAAGAGATTAATGCCACTACGAGTAGCGGTAAGAATTCCCCCCTTTATCCCTTTTTTTATCTTCTTTTAGTTTTTTATCATAGAAGTACAACAACTAATATGTTACCACTTCTCTTTTTTTACATCACCATCCGTTGCTAGACATTCTTCCAGAACAATAGTTTCACAAGGAACGACATAGACAAACATTTTGACAACAAAACCAGGAGGCTAAGCAGATGTGAATCAGTAAGAAAAAAAATGACAATGCAGTTTTCTTCATGCTTCCCTCTATCCTTTTTTTGTCCCATCTCAACCCACTCTCTCATCAAGCAGGTATCATTTCCTACACTCGAGATTCTGGACAAGGAGAATCCAAAGGAGACAGGGCATTATTGGCTAATGGTGCTGAACATCAGGGACAAGCGATTTGAGGTACTGGACTCGGCAAGGACGTTCAAGGACAAGGCATTAGTAGAAACTGCGAACAAAATCATGAAGGGCATCAAAATAAACTGGGAGAGGCACTACAACAAGTCAAGTGTGCAGATTGCAGATTGGAAACTCCATGAAATCAAGTGCCCAAAGCAGGATAACAGGCAAGGGCCCCCCTATCCCATATTTTTATTTTTTTTCTGCATTTTTTCTTTTTTGTTTTATTATTTTTTTTCTTATCCGAGCCTAATACAAATCGACCACCCAACCAAAAAATGCCTCCCTACACGGCCTAGTGTCGCCTCACCGGTCGAACCAGGTCGTCTAAAAACCCTTGACCACCCAAAACAAAGTCGCCAAACACGGGAGGTGGGGCGCACATCACCTACCTAGGTGGCTATCGTCGCCTCACGGGTCGAACCAAGTCGCCTAAAAACCCTCGACCACCCACACAAAGTCGCCTAACACGGGAGCTGGGGCGCACATCGCCTACCTCGGAGGCCTAGCGTCGCCTCACCGGTCAGACCAACTTGCCTAAACACCCTCGACCACCCACACAAAGTCGCCTAACATGAGAGGTGGGGCGCGCATCGCCTGCCTAGGTGGCTAG
>NC_041382.1:742381296-742385560 GCF_002162155.2 Triticum dicoccoides | reverse complement strand
CAAGTCGCCTAAAAACCCTTGACTACCCAAAACAAAGTCACCTAACATGGGAGGTGGGGCCGCACATCGCCTACCTAGGAGGCCTAGCGTCACCTCACCGGTCGAGCCAAGTCGCCTAAAAACCCTTGAGCACCCAAAACAAAGTCACCTAACACGTGAGGTGGGGCCGCACATCGCCTACCTAGGAGGCCTAGCGTCGCCTCACCGGTCGAACCAAGTCGCCTAAAAACCCTCGACCACCCAAAACAAAGTCGCCTACCTCCATATTTTTGTTTTATTGAATTTTTGGTTCGCATCATCATTTGTGATAGGGATTTCTTTTTTTTGGATTTTTTTATCTGTGATCATGCTTCATGTGATCATTTTTAACTAGGTGAAATTGCTGCAACATTTGTGTATGTACTGCATTTTTTCCTTAGTAAATAGCAATATCAGTTCGTATTTTTCCGGGACACACTAACGAAATCCACCATGTTTTCCTTTCTCCCCCAAAAAACAGGTATGATTGCAGCATATATATGCTATACAACACCGACAACTGGGATGGCACCCATGTCCTGGAGTATGGGCCAAAAGACATAGCCAACATGAGGATGATACTAACAGCAAAAATGGTGGAGAGTGACCACAATGATGTCAATTGGACAAAGATGCTCAACATTAAGAAGGTACAAAAATTTTAGTTATCAGTTTCAACGGCATGCCACCAACCACTTTTTGTTTCAGTAGCACAGAACATAAATTACATGGTCTTTTTCCACACAAATGAAAAATATTCCAGAACAACTTTTTCATTTTCACTCAATGTTTGGCCACACACAAATTCCCCCTTTTTTCTTTTTTTCGCTGCTGGATCCATCAAGCACTTCGGTTTAGACCGGGCATGCAAGTGGCACAATTGTGCCCTAACTCTTTGCAGTATGCACATTTTGTCTTGTTCTTCGGATACAACTCAATGCCCGAATAGTACCTCTTGTCTCTCTTGCGTCCCTTAGTAGAAGATTTTGGGGGGTTACACAAAGGATTGGCTTTAGGCTCTCCAATAGAAGCTTCCATGGGGGCAGATTGGGCTGGTGACTTAGCTGGCGCCATTTGCTTCTTCTTCCTCCTTGATTTATAAAGTTGGTTCAGTTCAGTCTCCAACGCGCGCCCATAGGACTTGCACAAAGCTGCTCCTGCATCGGACATACTGCCCAATTTAGAGATTTTGCCAAACATAGTATTCAGGGAAACGTGCCTTATTTGCTGCAGAGACTCTTGAGGCATGGCATCAGGGACTTGTGTGTCAGGGGGCAAATCAGTAAGAAATGCGTTCCGAGTCCATCTAGGCGGTATGTAACGCTCAGGTATCTCATCAACACCAAGGTGGGTGAACACTTTCAAGATGTGGACACAAAGTAGCCCATCCCTGTAAAACTTGCAACACTCACAACCGTACTCTTGTTGATCAACCTGCGTTGTTACCATGTACAGTTTACGCCCATAAATCCCTGCATAAATTCTGTTAGGCTCAAGCAGGTACATGTTGCCGCCTTGAGGCCTAACATTATACATGCCAATCAAAGAAAACTCATGTTGAAACCTGTAGTATATATCCCTTGTGTAAACTCGCAAGGCTTGCTTCTCAATTGGGAACAGGGACCAAAGCCTTGGCTCAAGCTCATATGTTCAGTAATCATTACCCCCTTCTTTCACCAAGATCTTGTCATTTATCTTCTCATATTGCTTCACAAAGTTGAGCACAAAATTTTGTGGGTTCACGTACCTTTTTAGGACAGCATTGAAGCCTTCACTCCATTGAGTCGACTGGAGGAATGGGAAGAAACAATTCCTAAATTAGCAAGGGACCCAAAGATGCTTGATCGCATAGAGATCATCAAAGCGTTTATCGCCAGCAATACCATGCTTCTCAACCATAGCAGCCCACCTTGCCTCAAACTCCTCAGGAGTCATGCTCAAGTCTATCACCTCATTAAATTCTTTAGCTAGCTCAGGATGCCTAGCCAAGTAAGCACCCAACTTCTCTTGGGCTTTCTTAATGATATGCCAGCGGCAACTACGGTGAACTGCGAATGGGAAAATGTTTGCTATAGCGTTTTTCATCGCCTGATCTTGGTCAGTTATGATGTTGAGCGGTGCAATGCCATGCATCGCTTCAAGAAAGGCCCCAAACAATCAATCAAAGCTAGTCTCAAGCTCTTGCCGCAAGAAGCCACACCCCAGCATGAAAGACTACACATGCCTGTTCATCCCAATAAATGGAGCAAAGGGCATGTTACACATATTCGTCAAGTAGGTCGTGTGAAAAGAGATGCAATCATTGTAAGCTTTTACTTAAGCCTCTCGAGCCCTCCCATCAACCCAAAACAAATTCTCAGCTCTTCCTATTCCATCCTTTTTGATTTTGAAGAAGAAGCTTGGGTCTTCTTCCTGCTTTTGCTCGAAGTAGGCAACTGTCTTAGCCAAATCACCTTCATTTGCCTCAGCACTGCGAAGGTTAGTTCTCATGTTGCTTATCGTTTTTGTTGTGTACGGCACAATTACAGCTTGGCCATAGAATTCAGACATAACAGTCATCATGTGACCTGTTTCCATGTTGCACCTATGCAATATTTCCAGGAACTCAACCTCTTCCGGCGGGATGCCTTGGTGAGAGCGGAGGTATTTAGTGAGAGATGGCTTGTCAATTAGTCTATGATTGTGGTCTGCAACAACACCTGTGACCACCCACTTGTTATTAGTCAGCTTGACTGTCATTTTTGCTCGACAGCCCGTCTGTTTGATAAACTCTCTTCTCCTCTTCTTAACAAGCCCCCCTGGAGATTTATAAGAACTACACCCTGCTTGCTTACTCCCAACATCTTGTCCATCGCCACGGTCATCAGAATCTGAGGTTAGTTTCTCAAACACGGTTGTGCGGGCATCATCATTGATTTTAGGCTTCCCCGACTTGTTGCAACAAAAAGTCTGCTTCTCAAGCACATTAGTGTACGAAGACCTCCTGGAAGTGTTGGCTTTCATCGAGAACCCAATTCTGCGAGAGTAAGCTTTGTAGTGCTCCTTAGCACCTTCAACTGTGTCAAACTCCATGCCAACATAAGGTTCCTGTGGGCTAGATCGCACCTCATTCTCATCAAAACCTAACAAGCCAGCGCTACTTGCACGACCTTGCCCACCATTGCTAGGCACAGTTGCAGCTGGGCTGAACATGGCAGGTGCGGGCACGATAGTTTCGACAGTTGCCGTCGCATCAGACACACCAGTACTAGCCACAACACGGAACCCCACACCTACGACATCTTGGACAGCAGCAGAACACAAATCTGGCGACTCGCCCACCCCCTCGATTGAAATGGGGATTTTTTTCAGGTGGGGCTTGTGTACAGAACAGGGGACCACCATCACAGTCAACAAAGTCGTCGGGAAGCTCATTGAGATCAAGGCCGGCCATCTGCACATTTCAAAAGACAAAATAGTTGTAGGAATTAATACATATACTAAATGAGCAGGGAGCATTTTTTTTACTGAATCATTGCTAGGTTCACATATCAGACTTTTTCTTTTGCCTTTTTCTTTTTTGTTTTTTTGTAAGCAACTATACTTCTCCCCTTACTGATTATTTTTTGCCCAGTTTTTACCCCTGTTTCTTAAGATACTGGACCTTTTGTAAGCAACTACAATAGTTTGCCATACCCTGATTGTTAACAATTTTTTCTACAATATAAACAGGCAAGATTTCTGCAATTAATTAGTCTGTTTTTTTTTTTTTGCAGAAGCAAGGTGCATAACTACAGGCAAGAAACTATTGAAGAGCAAGCAACTTTTGTCTAGCACCATGGTTGTACAGGGGGCAAGAAGAAGGGATAGATTTGGGGCCATAATTCAAACACTGATGTATAGAAGGCAAAGCTGCAACACTGGAGTACAGGAGGAACATCTGGAGAGTAGAACTAAAAAGGATCTCATGGTCAAAAAAATTGGAACAACCTTGTTACCTTTGCTGTAGTTCACTTGGGGAAATTTGCCCAATCTTGGCAATTCTTTTGCCCACATTTTGTTCAGGTTGTTGCCTGATCACACAAGAAGAGTTGCAGGCAAGCTTTTGTGTTCTTTCACGGTGATTTCGATCTTCTGCAACCTTTTTTACTCTGTTTTTTTTGCTGCGGGAGGGAGAAGCTCGCCACTGCTACGACATGGTGGGGGGCGGCGGCTGGGGGAAAGGATATTGTCGCTACAGAAACCTGGGGCTTAGGGTTTCCCCTGT
>NC_041382.1:742363523-742380968 GCF_002162155.2 Triticum dicoccoides | reverse complement strand
GGAGGTTGTTTCTTTTATCTTTTTCTTCTGGAGACATGGGCATGGGAGTGGGTTACTTTCCTTTTTTGCACATGGTGGGGATCCGACAGGGAGGAACTTTCCTTAGTTACCGGCCGCCAGATCCGCCCGCCTAGCGCGTGGGCGCTGTGTAGCATCGTCCAAGAAAAAAAACGGATGGTAAGCGAGTTGTGGCACTTGCAGAGAACGTACCCGTCGAGAATAGCCTCACCTTACCTCCTTGAGCTTTGCTGTTCCCGCCGACACAGTCCCGAACAGTAGCTCACCCGAGAAACGTCGCGTCTCACGAGCAGTAGCAGCTCGATCGGCTGGTCTCTGACTGAGATGTGAGTCACAGTGGAGACCAACTCCAACATCGCTCCAACTTACAGCGAGCAACTGTGGCAGCATCTCCGAACATTCCTACTGTAACGGCGGGGGCGACAACGACGACATCGCCGGCCTCTCCGCTGTTGTTCCACTACGGGACGGGACGGCTCGGCCGGCCATGGCCATGGTAGTGTAACATCAGCCATAGCCTCCAGCAGTGTACTACCAGCCACTGCAGGAGTATCTTCCTGTACGTACCGGCCTGCACTGCTAGCTGCAGGCAGGTTAATAATAACTCTTGTTTCTTGGATGGATCAGGTGCATGCATCACTGCATTTCCTGTAAAATATTTGGAACAGCTCCAAGCTGTATATGTTTAGATACATGTTGGTCGATAAGGCGGCGATCAGATGGTTGCGTTGACGCTCTGATCAATGAGTGCAACAAAATGAAGCTTCGGTTGTTTATGTGTGGTCCTTTCCTGAGATAATCAGTGAGGCAAATCAAGGATGCTTTAGTATTAGCGTGCTAGTATCAAAGGTTACCACCACCAATCCACCATGGCTAGTTTATGCTGGCGGCAACTGTGTTTGCCATGCCAAATGCGTCAGCCGTGAGCTCACTACCCATATAACCCTGAATAACAAAGACGATCGATCCATGTTTAACAATGCAATGCACGATGGATGGATCGATCGAGAGGTTGTTGATGCCGAGCAAGTAAAGAACGCCCCAGTTGTTGTACGATGTTTCTGCTTGTGGGTGCCATGCATGCATGCATGCATGTGCCAGCGGTCACACGCGAAAAAAAACTCTAGATCTTCAGATCCATCCAACTCGGCCCAGTTATCTAGGCATTGATGCGAGCAACGTACGCAAGAATCTAGGAGTAGCACAAGAAGCAATGCCAAGTTCCTGAGATTTACCCACGCATGATTTCTGCCAGTGCTCTTGTAAATGCTAGGTACTGTACGTACGTATACAAGGCACTTGAATGGATCATATACACATTAAAACTTGCATGCCGTAAATTTCAAAAAAAAAAAAAAAAACTTGCATGCCGTGGCACAGGACGAACAGCAACAACTCAGACTCACATCATGTGTAGTTTAGTATTCACATGCGATCGGGCGAGATCGATCCAATTACTGCCGTGTCGGAAACAGGCAGTGTATCATAGGGTATCCACGTACGTGTCCGCGCCGTGCCCCATGCGTGCGCCGCCCGCTGGACGAACAGCATATATAAGTTCTCTGACGTTGAAAGGCCGTACGTACGTACGTACGTTGCAACGGAAGTTAATGGAACAGTGTAGGCGTCCAGCGTGCGCACGTATGTAGGCAGCTGGAGACGTGACGGTACAAAGCAAAGACACGACGGACTGTTTTTTGGACCCTTGTCTCGCCCAAGCCGCTCCCACGGGCGGCAAGGCGAACCCTAGCCGCCGCCGCACCAGCCCTCTTCCTCACCTCCTCTCCTCCTCGCCGCCGCCGGGTGAAGCCCGGTCGGCGGCGGCGGCGGCGGCGGGGTCTTCTGGCCCTCCTCCCTTGTTGCTCGCGGCGCGGACGTGACAGCTTGGCAGGGGCGCGTCGCTCGGAGTAAATTACACGATAGTACAACATTTGAGGCGGTGGTGGCGGATTGATACCATTCTTCATAATTTTTACATGTCAGTATCATGTTTGGGACTGCCTGTTATAAAATAGTCTAAACCGCGTATTGACGGTGTATCTGACCGTTAGGGCCCGCCTCTCAGGTGCTGATGTGGCATGTTCTTTTCCAAAAAAGACCCTTACCTCTTATTTAATTACGCATCCATCCCTGGTTTGGTAAAAAGGGCCCTGCCAGGATTTTTTTTAAAAAAAAAACTACAGGCGCGCCCAGGGCAATGCCAGGATTCGAAGTTTCGAACTAGCGATGGCGGGTTCGCAGCGCAACGTCGCTGCCATTGGGCCACAGCACATCTCCTCTTGAAGTGCACGCTTTTCTAGTTTGGACCATTTCGTTTTTTTTTCCTGTACTTGTTTTTATTCCTGTTTTTTTTGCGTGTCTCTTTTGCCTTTTCTCAGATGGGTATTCTTCGGGCCGTACGCAGTGTGCGTATCATATATAGAAAAAGTTACACACATTGTGTATAATGTATGTGTTGGATGAACATTTTTATAGTACGGAAAAAGGTCATCGTATATTTAAATGTTCATCTTATATTTCAATAAGATCATTGTATATTAAAATATGATACACTTTTGTAATATATGATGCAATGAACATTATTTTAATTATATGATGTGATGACGTTTTTTAATATCATATAACCTTTTTCAGTATCGTATAACATTTAATAAGAAAATTTTAATATACACATCTTTTTAATATACGATGAACTTTTTGTAAATAGGGAAACACAAACAAACATATATGTTCACACATTTTTCTTAATATACGGTGTACATTTTTGTATTTATGTTGAACAATTTTCTAATATACGATGAACATTTTTGTAATTTATGTTGAACATTTTCTTAATACATGATGAGTTATTTATTTCATTTCTAAATTTATTATGATAACATTTTTTAATATATGTTATCAACTTTTTAATAATAGTGTGTTTACAAAAATATAATCTCTCCCTAATAATAAAGCACGGATTGGGTCTCCGGGTTCACCGTCACAATACGCTTTCTTCCTGTAAATTTACGCTTTCAGTTTGATTTTAAAACATATGCGAGGTGGTACTAAATTTTGTCAGGTTCACCGTCGCCCACCCGTCCCACCTCGATCGCTATGAGTTTTTTCGTCCGTCCCCCTGGCTGCTGTCCCCATGGGCCTGGTTGTCGTCCCTAGGTGTTGGGCCTGCTCCCTCGAACCTCTACCTCGCTAGCGCAGTTAATTTGTCCATCCCTCTCACGATACAGACCCTCTTTTGGAGTCGAACACGAATCCCATGCCGCCTTCCCTAACCTCTCCCATAAATATCGGCTCAGGCAGAGAGAGGAGGGGATCCATGGAGGCAGGGGAGCATACAAATCGTTGCGGGTCGAGGTTAAAGGTACCCCAAAAGTTCGGCTCTCGCTCGATCCGACCGAGTGACATCCGCAAAGGGCGGCGGCGGCGCACGGGCTCGACGCCCAAAACGACGGTGGCATCAGGATCCAGGAGAGCAGCTTAGGGGTTCTCCGGGGCGGCGCCATGGTTGCTCCCGCGACGAGGACGCGGCACTCCCCTTCTGGTGCGGCGCACGAGGGAAGGAGGAGGGGATCGACCCCAAGACTGGGGCTGAGGCCGGCAGCGCCGTCCACACGAGCCTCACCGGCGGTGCCCTCTACACCTTCTCGCTCACCCCCGTCACTTTCTCGCTCACCACCGTCGTAGTAGTCATCCTCGACGCCGTAAGGCACAAATGGGCATCCCGGCGGGAGTAGTCATCCTTGACGCCGTCAGCTCTGTACAAGGCACCAATCGTATCTTCGACGGCCACTAGTTCTCCTACTATGCCTCCGTCACCTCCGCCAGCATTGTTTGGCTGGCAAGGTCACGTCACCAGGGACTCCATATTCATCGCCAAAGAACTCCGACTTCAGGTGACCTCCCTGCTGCCGTTTGCTTTTGCCGCTGCCCTGCGTCGACGACTTTCAGTTGGCTGATTACCGATGTGATTCTTCTGAAAACTCTGCAGGAACAGAGTAGCATAGCGGGGCTAGCAGCGACAAGTAGCAACAGCAGGGACGAGCTCAGGAGGAAAATCAGACCTCCTTTTGTTGAATACAGAGCAAGCTAGAGAACATACAAAAATACAAAGCAAAGCTTCACCGAAGTGCACGAATTGTTTAATAAGTACGGTTGCTGCAATGAATTAACGACCTAGGAGCTGTTTGGTTACAACGAGGTAATTCATTATTCAGGTTTGTTCACAATTATTTAATTTTCACTGTTTTGGATCCTGTACTATGCACAATATAATTTGTAGAATGTTTTATCTTTGCAAATAAGGGAAATAATGATCCAAAATTGGAGAAGATGGTGAAAACCAAATGTTTATGTGATTTGATATGATGTACTTAGTAATTAACTTTCCCTACCTACATCTTTTAAAAGTGTCTATATCATGTTTTCGTCAGCTCCGGCATCTTCAAGAGCTTTGTCATGCCCTATTATTTTCAATTTAGTCTGTGTCCGCATCAACTGAATTCGGTCGGTTCAATTCAATTCATCAATTTTTTGTATATTTGATGCATTATTAACCATAGCAACGCACGGGCATTTATTTGTGGGACTTGATGCCGGATATAGACAAATTGCATGTTCTCTTAGGGCATCTGCAATTGATGGACGCCAGGATTTATTTCCCGATAGACCGGAAGTTGCGTTAGTTGTTCCCAGTGTGCCCGGTACCAATAGATGCATTGAGCGCTTTCTCTTTTCCTGGGCACGCGAGTAAAGAAACGGGTAGCCGGGCCTACGTATTTAGAGCTGCTGATAAGCGCCTAGCATTGAATGAGAAGGCGCTTACTTTTTTCTTAATTTTTTGATGTTTAACTTTTTACTCTTAAGTGCCTACACAAGAGTCTAGCATTGCAGATGTCCTTAAGCTATAGGCTATCGTAGTGGTTTTACCAATCACAAATAAGCGACCAATGATGAAACAATAGTACAAATTTAGAGCACAATACATCATGATCTATTGGAAATTACATGTTCCATATTTGACATATCAACCAGTCAAAGTGGCCAAACTTGAGCATATAGTTAATCGAGCACGAAACAGTTCATTGAGTGCGAGCTTTGTTGACAGCCCTACCGGTTGGAGGTAAACAAATACCTTTCCCCCCTTTTTTCATAAAATCAAATGCTTGTACTAATGTTGATTCCATGCATTTTCATACATTATTCAACATTTTTGTGCGTTAGTAAAAAAGCCATTCTTTTAATTCACATTATTGAGCTAGGAAAATGGACAGAATTATTCTTTTTGTCCCGTTGCAACGCACGGGCTCTTTTGCTAGTAAATATACGAGTAAGTAAAAAAACTGTGTGTTGGGCATATAATTTTTGCAATAGTTGTGTATTTGAATAATATAATGAGGTTACACAATAATTGTGCATGCTTGTGGTCCTAGCGAGGACACATAAAATTTGGGCCGTGCATGTAATAGTATCTTCTAAAAAAAGTCCACTTAATTCTTATTAAATATTTAAATTAACGGAAATGTTAAAAATTGGACAAAAATGTAATAATATTATAATTAAAAAAAGAAAAATGAGTAATTAACGGAACGTATCCGCGATGGGCCCAACAGCCAGCCCAGCCGTGTTCAAGATGCTATAAAAGAAATCTCGCATCTTATGTAGCACCTGCGACCAAGTGGCCTGGTGGTTTGCGCGGGGACATATATGTTCTTATGATTCAACATCAATTGTGATTGAGTTTTTTTTCTTGTTATTCTCTCTCTCTATCCCTCCCTTTCTCTCATCAGTTCGACTACTTATTCCTGCATGTATTAGGACAATTTCTTCAAGAAGCAGCTCTATGAAAGTATGCAAGTCAAATCTCCAAACGACTTTCTTGCACACAACACACACAATCTACCAAAGATGAGCAACTAATTGAGAACTCAAAAGCAAAGTGCATGTATTCAAATGTAAGCCATGTCGGTACACATACCTCCACCCTGAAGTAGGAATTTGGAACACTAAAAGAGATAGTAGTGGCTATATTCACCATGTGGATCTCAATACCACATTATGTTATCCTCTACAAGCACATCAAAGCTACACAAAGATATGGCCAAATATTAAACTTCCAACCGAAGAAATTCGTTTTTCATCTCTTCTTAGCAATTGCAACGATCTGTCATATACTATCGAACATATATTTTTTGGGATAACAATTAACATTTGCTTTTGCAAAAACTCACTACCGTAATATTTTGTTTCTCTATTAGATCTTACTAAAAAAAACATAAGAACACATGAATATAAGGAATTAAAATCCCCTTTTCGAGCCTACAAGACATTCATTCTGGTTAGAACAACGTGATATGTGTCATCTTGGAACCGTAACCACTAACCAGCGAGGCCACTCTTAGCGTTCTCCGATCTGCGTCTTCTTAGGAGGCAGCCTCATCAACCCGTCTCGGACGTTGTTACACAATCTATGGGTCACAACATATTTGGTTGTTGCCCCTCTACTTTTGCTATATCGCCCAGAGAATGACCAACATGGCCTTGGTACGGTAATGGCTGGACTTCATCATCTTGTCGAGCATGACAGGAACAATCTCTTTGGCGTAGGACCTTGGCGCAACCGACAGCGATCAGGTGGGCATTGTATCATGAAGAGGCAGCACCAGGACTTTGAATAGATGAACCTCGAGGTGAGTAGGCATTGCGAACTGCGTCTCTGCTCGGCGCCCGTCATGAGACGTGCAGTCAGCCGGCGAAGCAGTGTTTTGATTCTTTACCGTCCGATTCATATCTCCTTGCAGACATAGCTGAATCTGAATCCCCCCTCTTTCCACCTGCACACGTTGGTTAACCTCCCATGCACTACACCATATGCACACACACATACACGGTACACCACCATGAGCTTCAGTTACTTTTTTTTACAAACAGTTGAGCCGCTATCAATCATGCATGCATGTATGTACAAAACAACTGTTTCATGGAGGAAAGCAAATTCAGATATTAAGCTTACCGGTCTAGCTCCTTCCTCAAGGTGGAAAAGTCATTTCTCGACACCCTCCAGCTGCCAGAGCACATCATCCACCGTCAGTGGCTCCATCTCAATCAAACACCCTGGTGCGCACAACCTGCAACCAGTCTATGACATCGTTTTCAGATACATAAATGCCACCAATTGATTCATCTCGTCAGGATACAACAATATACATCGCAATACAGTAAATTCTTTCTTCATATAAAACCATCAAGAATCAATGTTTGTAGCTGTAAAAATAGGTCTGACAGGGTTCCATTTTCTACATATACCCAGCAACAATGAAACGGCTAGTACCGAAAGACTCAGCATGAGTTTGATTGCCATGGTGAGGAACAAAGAAGGCCGGTACAGAATCATCCCACTTACTTCTTGGTGCCCTTCATGTGCACGTCGTCACTCTCCTCCTCCTTGATCTTCCTCGGGAACTACCAACTGTGCTGGGTGCACTCTGCACTTGACAATGAGCTTATTGACACACCATCCGTGCTGCAGCAACTGACATGGATTCAGCGTTGGCAATGAAGAGGCGCTGAAGCTCGGAGTGGCACACGGGGCACCCAGGCGCACGAGGAGCTCGAGACGCGCTTGTCAGCCGTGGAACCGGAGGGTGGCGGTTAAATCAAACGACGGTCACTCTCGACGCCAAGGACACGGGCGACCGTCCAGACCAAGTCCTACGCGAGACACACCTACCCCGCCACGATCACGCCGAGCCGCCGCTACGCGTCAGGCGCCGTGCAGAGCAGAGGTGGTGGCTATGCATGTACCTTTCCATGGACCTCAGGGGAGGCTAGCACGGGGCGTCGCCGGTGCACGTCGGCGACGAAGGTCGACGCGAGCAGTGGCGGGATCGCAGTGCCGCGGGGAGGATGCAGAGGGCTTGGCCTGCTAAGGGAGTGCGATGGCCGGGCTTCGTGCAAGACGGGGCGGAGGTTTGGGCAGGGATCACCCGGGTGGAGGTGGTGGGTAGCGCGATCGGCGATGCGATGCCGGGAGATCCCCCACCTCGCGCACGTCCAGCGGCTTCGGCCCACCAGGGGAAGGGGAGGGGTTTGGGGTGCGGGCGTGCAGCCAAGGATTTGGGGAGGTCAAACTAACGTAGCGTGGGTGGTCTAACGAGACCGTGCAGTCGCGCGTGCGGGATGGACAAATTTTTTTTTACTGCGTGCGATCGAGGGGGTGGGAGGATGGTCGAACCATCACGATGACTGCATCCAGTTCGACGGAAACTTTCAAAAAGTCCGAAAGAAAAATAAAGTCTCCCACAGGATCATTTTACCTGATTACATATAAAGTAAGGTTTTTTTTTTGCAAAAGAATAGACCACGTCAGCACCAGACAAAGCGAGCCCCAACAGTCAGATACACCGTCAATACACTATTAGACATGGTTTAGACTATTTTGTAACAGACAGCCTCAAACATGGTACTCCCTCTATTCCACAATGTAGTGCTTCCTCTATCCCCGTGCTTCAATTTTGACCGTAAATTTAACTATCAAGACCGATTGCGGCGGGAGCAAAAATTATATCAGTGAATTCGTATTCGAAATAAGTTTTCAATTATATATTTTTTTTCTCCCGCCGCAGTTGGTCTTGTTGGTTAAATTTATGGTCAAAGTTGGACCTCGGAAAGCGCGGGCACACTATATTTTGAAATGGAGGGAGTACTGACATGTAAAAATTACGAAAAGTGGTATCAATCCGTCACGACCGCCTCAAATGTGGTACTATCGTGTAATTTACTCCGTCGCTCGCGCGACGGCGACCCGGGCGGCCGTGCTGGTGGCGCGGCCTGCCGGTGGAGCGGCGGCGGCTGCGCGGATGGATGGGCGGCTGGCGAGGCGAAGATGGCGGGGTCGGCTCCTGCTGTGGTCGTTGGTCGGTCCAGATCCCCTTGTCGGTCGGCTCGGGCTGCGGCAGCGTGGGCCGAAGGGCGCTTTGCCTTGGCGGGCTGCTGCTCTGGCGAGGCTGAGGAGCCGCCTGCTGCTGTTGCCTGGCGGCGGGCGGGGCTCTGGGGGCGACTCGCCTTGTGGTGGCGGTGGTCCAGCTCCGACCACGGGCTGCAGCGGGCAGGTCCCGGTGGACCCCTTCTTTTCGGGCCATGGCTCGGCCCTCCTTCTCCTCTCGGCCGGGGTCGGAGGGGAGCTGGTGCTGGTGGAGGTGGGGGCGTGCCAGCCGAATCTGATGCGAGTTTTCCGGCAGGCGGCGCGGGTTGGGCAGCGGCCGGGTGTGGCCGCTGCTCCGGCCGTGGACGGCGGCGTGGGAAGGTCTCGGTGATGGCCTCCCGGTGTCGTGGCGGCTCCACGGTAGCTCGACCGATCTGTTCGCGGCAGCGGCCGGCTTCTCCGACGTCGGCTCGTCTGCGGTCGGGCCGTTTCGGCCTTCCCCCCATCTCCTCGTCGCCCGGGCGTTACTCCCATCAATGGGCTGGTCTTCTCCCAGCTGCGGTCCACCGCTCGTCTCGCGCCCCGGTGTTGCAGGACCAAGCTCGTTCCGCGCCCGATGCAGTAGGACCGAGCTCGTCTCGCGCACGATGCAACAGGACTGACCTCGTCCCCCTCTCGATGCAGCAGGACCGAGCTCATCTCGCGCTCGGGGCTGCATGACGGGTCGGTGGATGCCAGTTTTGGCCTACCTATTGGGTCTCGACGTTGGGGGTCGCCCAGGAGGGCGAAAGGTGGGACCTTTTCGCTCGTCTCTTTCGTTGGGGTGCGACGGGTCTTGGGTGAGGTGGTGTCGAGGTCTTGGATGCTGGGGCGGCGGCCCTGGTGGTGGTAGCACGATGCTCGTGGGCAGAGCCTGTGCCTTGGTGCTGCCCGGTCTCCATGGCCGTGTGGGCGGCATGGTTGCCGGGGTGTGGCGTTCGGTGGCGGTGAGTGTTGGCCGAGGTGAAAATCTGTTCTATCTTCGGACGGACCGGCGGCGGCAAAGATCGTTCCCTTCTTGAAGGCGTCGTCGCGGTTGTCATTGCCTGTCATGTTGCTTCGGGGGAAACTCTGATCCTTAGATCGGGCGGTGGCGGCGCGCCGGTGTCGTTCCCTTCTAGAAGGCGCCACTTTGGAGTGCATGGTTCGTCATATGTAGCTTCATCTCTGTGTGGTAGTGCTAAGGGTGATGTTGATGCGCTCAGCGCCTTTGTATCCTGCCCTGGGTGTGTGCGTATGTTGCGGTGGCGTGGCGTGTGTTTGTACTAGATGCTTGTTGATTGGTGCTTTATATATAAAACGGGGCGAAAGCTTTTTTGGGTAAAGCAAGCACACTTGCATTGATGCTGGAGCGTGCAATGTCTCCAACTTTCTCCATCTGCAGCGGTAGTACTTGGAGATCTTCAGGGCCGTCTCCGGAAATTTAAGGCCCCAGTGCGAATTTCAAGATAAAGCCCTAAAATTAAAAAATAACATGTGTCAGTAGCCTCCTAAATGGATGACGACAACCACTCACAAAAATAATGGTGGACAACAAATGTTTATTAAGCATGGCAAAATTTATAGCATCAATTTTTCAAAAAAATATGCTCACAAAACAGGTAACATAAAATGTAATCAACATAACTAGCTATAATTTGTTCAGACAAATATCACAAAACAAACGTATGAATATGATGTCAAGAGATACTGCTTACACTATTATTCGCCACCATCATTTTTTGCGGAAAAGTCGCTACTATAAATTTATCAAAATTATGAAACTGACCTGTTCAATAAAGATGAATCACTTCGTCTGCTCCGTTCTTCACCTCCTGTAGAACATAGTTATACACAAAGGAAGCACATACACGAATGCACAGTACATCGTAATTTTTGAGTTGAAAATTGATTTCCAGTCTTCTCTCTTTCTTGTAGACGCCATAAGATGAACTTTAGTTCTTCCAATTCATAATCTGCTTCCGCCCGTGCGTGCCCACCGCCTAAATTTATCTGCTTGCCGTCGGTCATGCGTGTGCTGCTCTCGGCTCGATCGCTGCTTTTTTCTTTTTAGAAACCCACGATCGCTAATATTTTTAACCTAACCCATGATCGCAATCTCCCTACGATATGGGCCAGCGCCACTTCTTAATCTTCATCAATGTAATGGAATAACGATTCAGTTGCTTTCTTCTTGCGGGAGACGAGTCGCAGACCTTCCCAACAGCTCTAATGGCGGCTCCTCTATACAGATCAGATTTTATTTAGATCAATATTGGTGAACTATGAATATAGGATCTGGGGGCCCCTATTTTTTTGGGGCCCTGTGCAGTCGCACTTCTCGCACATGCTTATGGACGGCCCTGGAGATCTTGCCTAATGGTGTAAGATGTGTTGCCTGTTGGTACCGACCAACCGAACAGCCAACCGCAACGCGTCTTTTCCGTGTAAACTGAGGCTGATCGTAACGATAGTATCATAGATATTATCATGCATACCAATTAGGCAAATTTGAATGAGGTGACATAGAATTAAAAAAAAAGGATTGAGCATCATATCATGATACCGTATCATATTAAATGGTGTGCTATTACGTGTCATGCATAACAATAACTGAAGTTAGCTATGATACTAATTTATGATATTATGCACTATGGATGTACTATCATACACTAGTATCATACACATAATACTAATATATGAACTCGTCATTACGACTAGCCTGAGTACTCCTACCTGTACTGCGATTGCATACGCGTGCACTCTCGCTTTGTACCGGAAATTAACGGAACAGTGTAGGCATTGAGTGTGTACTATGTTTTTCCGAAGAAAAAAAAACAAGTATTGAATACGAACTCTCGCTTTGTAGTACTATTTATTATCTACAAAATGAATATGCTTTGAAGTTTGCATCGAGTACCGAATTCGGTCAGTCAGTCCATGTGCTAAACATGGTGTAGTACACATGAACTTGATTGCCACCAAGTACTTCTACGACATAGTCTTCAATTTCAAATCGGGTGCTCGTAGCGATGTGATAGCCAGAGCTGCCGTAAACCGTAAACGGTTGCTCGCGGTTCCAGAATCCCACGAGTTTCAGAATAGCACGCACGAGTAATCTTTATCTTACTCCCTCTATTCCATAATGTAGTGCTTCTTCTATTTCCATGCTTCAACTTTGACTGTAAATTTAACTATCAAGACCGATTGCGGCGGGAGCAAAAATTATATTATGAATTCGTATTCGAAAGAAGTTTTTAATTATATAATTTTTTCTTCTGTCGTAATTGGTCTCATTGGTTAAATTTATGGTCAAAGTTAAACTTCGAAAAGCGCGGGCGCACTATTTTAAAATGGAGGGAGTACTATATACTACCCCCTCAATTTCAAAATATAATAACGTTTTTCACGCTGTACTAGTGTCAAAAACGTTGTTATATTAAGGGATGGAGAGAGTAGTAATACTAATACTAATATATATATAATATTAATAATTTTTTTAATATTAAAGCACGTAGTGTTTTTGCTCATTCACTGTCATCTAAATTACCCTCGAAGTTGGTAACAATACACACCAATGCCACCTAGTGGCAAAAACGATTTGTTTATTTTTCAAAATTGTCGTCATCCGATACGTTTCTTATAGGGTGTGTCTAGGGCACATCTAGATGTGCTTTAGTTATTGCACATCTAAGTGAGTGAATCAAGCATAAAGAGAAAAAGAAAAAAGAGAAAGAAAATATTCACACGAATCTCAATGTAAGATCAATGACATATGACTTAGATGTGCAATACTTATGGCACATCTAGATGTGCTTTAGCAAACTGTTTCTTATATCGTGATACCCATATATTTATTAAAGTCCAACAGTATTGCAATGGCTTGAGCCTTTCTTTACCACTTGGGAGACCTGGGTTCAATCCCATAATCTACTGTTTTTTCCTCTGCTTTTCTGTCTTGCGAGCACATGTTGAAGGGCCGGCCCATGTGCGCGGTGTGACGCCCCCTTTTTTCCTTATTTCCTTTTCTGTTTTTCTTCTTTAAATTAATTTTGGATTTTCAAAAATTATAAATTTACAAAATTGCTAATTTTGTAATTTTCCGAGATATCATAAAATGTTCATGAATTCAAAAAATATTTTTAAAATCATAAAATGTCTGGTATTTTAAAAAACTCTTCGCATACTATAAAAGAATTCATGATCTCTGAAGAATGTTCGTAGATAAAAAATATTCATGATTTTATTGTGTATTGGAAACATATTTGGGAATTAAAAAAAGATGTTGACAAAGATTTTCAAACAGATCCATGAATAACAAAGAAAATGAACCCACTTACATAGAGGTTTTTTTTGGGGATCTATTGATGTCGTTTCATGATTTTGTTTAGTACATCACGGGTCACGGAAAGGGTTTCGTTTTCCTGTACAACGTTGAGCCCCGGAAAATTGAAACAACTTCAGTCTTTCGAAAGTCCTTACCTCATCTTGGCATATGTTTCAAAATTTTATTATCTCTACCAGATCCACATAAACTGATTTTTTTTTTCCATTGCAACACACAGACATATTTACTAGTTTGCTAGTAATAGCAAAACACGGATTGCTCCCGTCGGTTCACCGTTGTAATACACTTCTTCACGTAAATTTACCCTTCTTCTAATAAATTTCGTACCTTCGTTTTTCCACTCCGAAAAAAATTACGAGAGAGATTCAAACCTGGGTCCCTGCATCCAAAGCACAACCAACTAGGCAACTCACCTACCACAAGTTTCTCTACAAACGCACAGAACGTTCTGTGTTTATATTGAACTAAGCCTGGACTTCGTATATTTTATTGGCATAGGTGCCACTAGCGTTGCTTCGGCCGCCTCATGTAATCCAGCTGATCGAATGCAACGTGCTGATGGGCCTGCACAATGCACCATGTGAGTGGGCTTTGAGAATAGGCAAAATATTCGCGGATTGAACTCAGGATACATCCTTTCTTTAAGGCTACAACCAACCAGTGGCGGAGCTTAGTGAGGGCCAAAGGGGGCAATGCCCCCCCCTACCAAATTTATTTCTTTGTATAAGCATATAGTAATATTTAATAAATTAAACAAATTTTAATAGAATATACTAGATTAGGCCCCTCAACTCTATTTAAGACTCATTTAGCCCCTTCTCAAATCACGTTGAAACTCCGCCACTGCAACCAGCAACCTTTGAATTAATAGTCCCATCTTGCTACTGTTTATGAAATCATACCAATGAGTAGACAATCAACATGCCCCTTGGTTAATAAATAAAGGATGATGTGTGGGATTTCGCAAAAAAAAAAAGGATAAGGTGTGGGATTGTGGGAGAGGCTGAAAATAAACATGAATAACGAGGGATAAGTTAGAGCTGCAGTAAATGAAGCTGGACATATAAAAAAACTAAGGTGTCAACCGCCGGACATGCTGTTGTTCGTTTCTTCTGCAAGCCCAAGTTCTATCAGGTAAAGCCAATGATTGGAGGCATTGGGGGCGCAACTTCCTCGACCTATTCTCAAACTTTCTCTACTACTTAAGAAACCCCAGACAGATTTGTGGGTGCTATTTTTTAATTTACAAGAAGCTTCAGCGAGGGGCGAGCGTGCGTGCGCTGGGGTTGTTGCTGCAAGTGAGTTCATCCTTTTTTTTTAACACAGCTAATCTATTTTTTTCAAGAAAAAAAGCAAGTGTGTTAATTGCACAAAGTGGGCTGGTTCAAATTCCTGAGATAACCCCAAGAAACTGAAAGTGATGAGTGGATTTCAATCTAATGGTTTTGTTCAACTTTGATTTATTCATGGATGACGTCAATAAATTGTCGTACACAAAATCATATAAAAAAGATCGCATGTCTACCATGGTTTTTAATGCCGGACTAATGTGCATTTCTGCTAGACCTTGGCATGCACGTCTCTGTTACCGCCAAGTTGCAATGTTTGATTGTTGTAGTGTCGCGTGGATGAGTGCTTTGGTAGACATCTCAATTGTCTTTCCCGTCACAACGCACGAGCGTAGGTGCTAGTAAGGATAAAAAAAAAGGGTTCTCTCATTCATTCCTTGCTTCGGGCTGAATGCCCAGAACGCAACGCATGCTTTCATTTCGTTTCCTTTCCGGTGAGATGGACGCAACCGGCTTTTTCAGACCGCGCCCGCATTGATTCCGTGTGTCTCGTCCACGGCAAAATTTCAGTTCGCCTGCATGCGCATCGTTGATCTGGACATGCATGCATGCATGCATGCAGCACCAGCGCCATGCGTGGCGTGCATGTCTGACGGACGGGGAGACGCTGTTTCTCTCACAAGTGCAGGCTGGCTTGTCGCCTTGCATTGCAAGAGAAAGCCGCAGGGATCACGCGCCCTGACGCTGCAAGTGCATGGCATGCCGAGGTGCAGTGGACGTGATCAGCTATACGCCGAAAGGCTCCTTGGTTTCAGTTTCAGGACATCGTGTGCCAGCTGAGGATTCAGAGATCGATGAGCACCGGTTGACGAGGGGAAAGAAGGGCAGGCGAGTGGAGTGGCCCTCTTCGTGTTTGTTTGTGCGGAACCAGAGGGGGGAAGAGGTGAGTGGAGTGACGCCATCGGGACAGAGCAGAGGATAGACCAGAGGTGGACGATGACCAGAGGATGCATGCTGGTAGCTTCGTGACTCGACACTTGCTTCTTTGCGCGGTCAAAAATGTACGTGCGCAGTAAATCCGCATCCTTTTTTACTGGTCAAATCTTGATGGTGTCACGGCTGCTGTTGCAGGCCAGTACGTAGTAGTAGTACCATCGACCCCCCCTGCTGTTGTTGCTCACATGTAAATACTGTAACCACAAACAGTCTGAACTCTGAAGTAGGCAGGCCTTGGTATAGCTGTACTGGTACAACTCCTCCACTTCTAAATAGTGGCCGGCTCTTCCTCTGCATCGCAGCGCAGCAGAACAGGAGGAGCACCACACGTGGTTATTTTTAAAGGCCCGTTTTGTTCTCTCATCATACAATCTTCGTTTTTGACACTATACTAGTGTAAAAAACGTTCTTATATTATGAGACAGGGGGAGTAACACCGAAAGAAAAGCCAAATGAATGAAAGCCAGTGTAGTACTGTACAGCATCGTCCGAACTCCTAACTTGTACTAACAAATCCGTGCTAGCTAGCTGCATTCCGGCCAGTCAGTCATGTCGCCACCTCCGTCCTGCACGGCTGCAGTTCGCTTGGTTGACGAGGACCTCATGTCGCGGTGCGTAGACTTGGAGGGTGGTCGACTAGTCACGGTCCAGGAAAACAATGGCGCTATACGGCAATGATAATAATTCAGAAGAAAAAGATGGAGAGAGGGATAAGGCCGGAGTCCATGACTATTACCTACCAGCACCATATTCTCTTCCCGGAAAGATAACAATAGGCACCTACGAGTATTACCTATAACTTGACAGCAAAAAGTTAAGCTAGACGCTACAAAAAAACCTCCAACAAAAGATCATAGAGTTCGGGGACTTGAACTGAATGGAGCACTATATTTGCCCTCTTGTGTGTTCATTATTATGGTACAAGGCATACTGCTTTATGTCTCGCATGGTCACACCCACCGGCCACCAGATCATGTTGCGCTTTCATCACCATCACCAACACTGTGGCGGTACCAAGTTAGGTCTAGATTAGATGGATCGGGAGCGGTAGCTAATTTCGTGAGCATCTATATTGATCCACCTGCAGCTTGGGTACTAGGAATGGGACGTGGGTTGTGATGCCTACTTCCTAATAAGGAATACATTAACTTCTAAGCTGACATCCAGCTAGATTTTCCTGAACAAACTTTTATAGCCATACGTTGAGCATCTTCCAAATGTGGAGTTTGTGGCCACGCTCAAACTCGCACAGTTCCACACTTGGGTCTGTCCCAACTACCAATAGTAATTAAGAGATGTCCATACAAGCACATTGCAAGATTTCCAAGATTGGGCCATGTGTATATCTAATACATATATATATACTTTCCCAGTGTGGCCACGTTTTTTCCGCGAAATTACTGCAGTGCAAAAACATTACAGGCATAACTGTGGAACAGGTATTAGTGTATGAGTATTGCTTCATAAGAAGAAAAGAAGAGGATATCTTTTCGATGCGAGCCAAAGTGAATGATTAGCACTAATTGTCTATCTATTACTGATGATGATGTCTTCACGATATATACCCGCCGAGGGGTTGAGTCCGAAACCACGTGTTCCGTACAACAGGAGGAAGGGACGTGATGATTAGCCCATCACTGGTAGAAAAAGGGCCTGTTGTTTCGGTTCGTAAGGGCCTTTTGTCCCGGTTCTGGAACCGGGACTAAAGGGTCGGTACTAATGCCCTGTCCCTTTAGTCCCGGTTCAATCCAGAACCGGGACAGATGGGCTTCCACGTGGCCTGTGCGCGGAGCCCAGGCAGGAGACCCTTTGGTCCCGGTTGGTCATTTCTGTGGCTGGGGTTTTTATTTTTTTTG
>NC_041382.1:742357347-742363462 GCF_002162155.2 Triticum dicoccoides | reverse complement strand
TTTGGGGGGTTAATTTAGGTGTTTCATATATTGTGTTAGCTAGCTATAATTAATAGAGAGAAGTGTCCTCTCTTATGTCCGTGCTTGGTCGACGCTACGTACTATACATACGTATAGAGAGGACTAGACACGCTAGCTAGCTAGTAAGCAAACGAAGGAAACAGAAGATCGTCATGAACATATATGCATATAGAGAGAAGTGATATCGACCACCTCTCCTTCTCCGAGAGATTGGTCGAACAACAAGTTCTCGTATATCTATCCGACACTACCGGCTACATATATACAATAATTATCTCTTACAAATATAATCATACGGACTCAGGGTCCACATAGAATTCTCCGTCTTCAGGGATCACGTGGTCAAGAAAGAATGCCGCCAATTCCTCTTGAATTGCTCGCATGCGAGCTGGTGCTAAGAGTTCATCCCGCTTCCGAAACATCTAATTTAAAGAAGGGGGTCAATACATATATATATGAATGAATGAAACTCAACACAAATGATGGTAATAAAATAAAATTGTGAATGTTGTTATTTACGTACTTCATATTGTTCGTCAGTGTAGCCCCGCTCACAGGTCGTGTGGCGGATGGACTCGCAAACGTAGTATCCACAGAAATCATTCCCTTGTTCCTGCCACAACCACTTTACAAGAAATAGAGGTCAATCAAACTGATAAGCAAGAATGCCAAATGGTATTGATGAAACTAGCGCTTGAATGACTAGTAGATGCGCGGAACATGCTACTATAGTACTTACTTTCGGGTGTCTAAATTGCAGCTCATTCGGCAGTCCCGGAGCTTTTCTGGTGAATTTTCTCCAAACCCTGCCGGACAAAGAAAACAATTACTTGATATATCAGGAAATGAACAAAGTTGCTGATATGGTGGATAATGATCGATTTAACTTACTTCTCGAGTATTTGAGTCATGTCTGCATAGTCCTGGGGATCTTTTCGTCTTGAGTCTAAGACGGTTACTAGTCCCTGCTCAAGCTTAATCTCTAGGAGAATATAGTGGAAACTGCACACGCATGAATAACTCATCAATTACATTACTATAACCTTGACTAATATATAAGGGAAACCGAATACGCACAAGACAGTAACACTCACTTGAAGTTGTAAGGAAAGAGTATTATATCTTTGTTTTCATTTATTACCAACGATCGTAGCAAGTTGGCCTCAGTAGCTGCGGCATGAAATTTAACCTGAGTTGCATCTATGAGATATGTGTTAATGAACCCAATATCACCGACTTGTCTTTTTTTCAATTCAACAATCTTCAATCTGCATAATATAGTGAGGATGATTATAAATACATGCAATGAAAGAGCTGAGCTATATTGAGAGACTTAATGACAGAAGTAGTATTACTTACAGACAGTAGCATGCGACCGTTGTTTTATCGAGGGCCAATTGATTGAAAAACTGATAGAACTCCTCAAATGGAACAGGCAACAGTTCAATTCCAACGAGGTCATTCTCATTTTTAACTTTCACATACAAAGTACTCCTCCCCCCAGAGTCTCTGCAGATTTTCAAGTACCAATCATGCAATCTTCGCATCATCGTTGATAGAGATCTTTCATCTTTGACGAGAGGCTTCCCGTACTCGTATCTTTGTATCTGCACCTCCATGGGTACATAATGTACATCGTCGGGCAGGTAATCTATAAGATTGCTATAACCGGGCACCATCCTCAGATCATTAGCGACGTTGTGGCTAGGCACCTTGAGCGGGGGGCACGATTGCTTCGCTTGTTCGCCGAGCTGGGCAATTTGTTTCCCAACTCGTCGTTCTTTCAGCCTTTGATCACTGACAGTACTTCCCGACCGCTCCGATTCGGCAAATTCCTTTCCAATAATGCGCTCATAGTTTCCTTTCAGCGGAGACTTGGGTGGTTTTGTCAGGGCAGCCAGAGTGCGCTTCGCTTTCACCAGATCAACCTTCTCCTCCGGAAGTGGATGTCTCTTTGCTTTCAACCCTTGAAACCAGTCATCCACTTCGGTTCGTGCGATCTCGGCGTTCTCCTCCGGGGTCCTCTCGTATGGTAACTTCTCTGGAGTCTTCAGAGAAGGACCGAATCTGTATGTCCTCCCGCCTCTCGCTGTACTGCTAGATGCCGGCCGAGCAGACGGAGCAGTTGTCTTCTTTACTTGCTTACGAGGCGGAGGAGAAGGACTACGACGCGCCGGAGCAGCCAGAGCGGCGGCAGGTCTCTTTCGCCCTTGCTGACGAGGCGGAGAAGGAGGAGGCTGGCTGCTCGGGCGCGTCGACGCAGGCGGAGAAGGAGGCGGAGTGCCGCCACGCGCTGGAGAAGGAGCCGGTCGAGTGCCTTGATCATCACTCGCCGGAGGAGGAGGCGGTGGAGGAGGAGGAGTGCCCTGACTCGCCGGAGGAGGAAGCGGTGGAGGAGGCGGAGTGCCCTGACTTGTCGGAGGAGGAGGAGGAGGCGGAGGCGTCCAGTTCGGAAGGTTGATGAGCTCCTTCCGCCATAGGCATGGAGTCTTCAGAGCAGACCCCAGCCTAGTCTCCCCTTCACCGGCAGGGTGGTCAAGCTGGAGGTCCTCAAATCCCTCCGTTATTTCATCCACCATCACCCTAGCATATCTTTCTGGAATCGGCCGACAGTGAAAAGTTGCGCCGGGTTCAGTTGGATAAACAGAGCCAACAGCCGCCTTGACCTTCAAATTCATCCATTGCGTCATAAGGTGGCAATTTTGAGACTCCGTGATAGCATCCACGGATAGCTGGCAGGAGCCGTCAAGGCATGCTCCGGCTGAAGCAGCTCGGTGGAAGCCACGCTGCTTCTCCGCTGAGATGGCGGGGTAGCTTCGAGGGAAGCTTCGGCAGTACGTTTGCTGCGATTTGCTTCTCGTTCCTCTATCGCTTGTACCCTTGCTTGCAGCGCCTGCATTTGGGTCTGCTGCACTTTTTTCCTCCTCTCATGGGATTTGTAACCGCCAGCGTCCGGAAACCCAACCTTCCACGGAATGGAGCCTGGCGTGCCTCGTGTCCGTCGAGGGTGCTCAGGATTCCCGAGGGCCATTGTGAGCTCGTCGTTCTCTCTGTCTGGAAAGAACGTCCCTTGCTGCGCTGCTTCGATATACTCCTGAAGCTTCCTGACTGGTATGTCCAGTTGATCGTTCGTCCAAATGCACTTCCCTGTTACAGGGTCCAAGGTTCCGCCAGCCCCAAAGAACCAAGTCCGGCAACGGTCTGGCCAATTAATTGTCTCTGGTTCGATCCCTTTATCAATCAGATCATTCTCAGTCTTGGCCCACTTAGGCCGGGCTACGAGGTAGCCACCTGACCCCGTGCGATGGTGATGCTTCTTATTCGCAGCATTTTGCTTGTTTGTCGCCGACATCTTCTTACTCTTTTCCGATGTCTTGTGGGCCACAAATGCGGGCCAGTGATCTCTGATCTTCTCATATCTGCCCTTGAATTCTGGTGTCTCATTATTTTCGACAAACTTATTCAGCTCTTTCTTCCACCTCCTGAATAGTTCTGCCATCCTCTTAAGAGCAAAAGACTTGATTCATTGCTCTTTAACTGGGTTCTCTGGATTATCCTCTGGCGGTAGGGTGAAATTTGACTTCAACTCAGTCCAAAGATCATTTTTCTGCATATCATTGACATAAGACACCTCAGGGTCTTCTGTAGCCGGCTTAAACCATTGCTGGATGCTGATCGGGATCTTGTCCCTAACCAGAACCCCGCACTGAGCAACAAATGCGTTCTTTGTTCGGATGGGTTCAATCGGTTGGCCGTCGGGCGCGATTGCTATGATCTCAAACCTTTCATCCGAGCTCAACTTTTTCTTCGGGCCTCGTCTCTTTACCGAAGTTGTGCTCGATCCGGAGGGCTAGAAAAAAGAACAAAGACTTAATTAATATGTGTACATACCAAAACAATGAATGCATCAATTACCTAGTCAGCACAGGCTTAACTAATATATATACCTGGCCCGACTCGGTTCGGTCACCGGAGCCGTCTTCACGGTCTCCTTCTTGCACCGGCATTGGATCACCGGAGCCGTCCTCATGTTCTTCTTCTTGCACCGGCATTAGGTCACTGTAGCCAGCTTCTTCACGCTCTCCTTCCAGACCATCGGTGTCGTTGAGAAACAACGAGACGTCATCACTTCCTTCTGCGATTATGTCCCTCAACAACGCTTCTTTTGCTTCGTCTCGGGCGGTGTCCATAGTTTCTACAAATATTTACAACATGGCAATTATTATTCAAACATGACAGATGGATATATTAGTGGCAAACATAGAACTAGCTACCTAATCATAGTAAGGAATCATATATATTAATTAGTGGCCTCGATGCTGCTTCTCTAGGGTTTGGGGTGGCCTCGACAATGCTTCAAGGGTTTGGGGTGGCCTCGAGAACGCCTCAATGAGGGGGTAATATCGACCCCCCCCCACGTGTTGAAGCTATCGGGAGGGGGTATATCGACAACGACGACACTACATCTATGTCCCTCGACGACCCTCGTTCCCGATAAAAAAAAGAGGAAGAAGAAGAAAAAAAGAGGAGAAGAAAGAATAGAGGAGAAGAACTCCTCCATTCTTTCTTCTCCTCTTCTTTTTTTATCCTCTTCTTCCTCTCATGTTCGAGAGGATCGCCGAGGGGTCGGGAGGTTGCCTAGTGTCAAAGGATTCAACAAAACCATGTCTTCATCATTAGGCGAAAGTAACAGGTGCATGACGGTACGAAGCTCTCCAAAGTTATTTTGGAACGGAGTCCTAGATAGGATAATTCGCTTTTTGGTACAAAGTTCAGCAAGAA
The DNA here is from genome assembly GCF_002162155.2 of Triticum dicoccoides. Taxonomy (NCBI): domain Eukaryota; kingdom Viridiplantae; phylum Streptophyta; class Magnoliopsida; order Poales; family Poaceae; genus Triticum; species Triticum dicoccoides. Next base: position 742,358,659 of record NC_041382.1, on the reverse strand, counting down.
CCTTCCAAATATCGTTATTTGGAAGGCCCTTGCTAAAATTCATACAAAAAGGCAAATTATCCTATCTGGGACACCATTCCAAAATAACTTTGGAGGACTTCATCATGCCCTGGTTATTTTCGGCTAATGATGAAGCCATGGATTTCTTCAATACTTTGACACTAGGAAACCTCTCTCAACCCCTCGGCGATCCTCGACCCCTCGAACCCTCGACGACCCTGGAACCCTCGACCCCTCGGCAATCCTCTTCTTCCTCTCCTGTTCGAAAGGATCGCCGAGGGGTCGGGAGGTTGCCTAGTGTCAAAGGATTCAACAAAATCATGTCTTCATCATTAGGCGAAAGTAACAGGTGCATGATGGTACGAAGCACTCCAAAGTTATTTTGGAACGGAGTCCTAGATAGGATAATTCGCTTTTTGGTACAAAGTTCAGCAAGAACCTTCCAAATATCGTTATTTGGAAGGCCTTTGCTGAAATTCATACAAAAAGGCAAATTATCCTATCCGGGACACCATTCCAAAATAACTTTGGAGGACTTCGTCATGCCCTGGTTACTTCCGGCTAATGATGAAGCCATGGATTTCTTCAATACTTTGACACTAGGAAACCTCTCATATATATCCATCTATAGCCACATACATATATAAATGGAAAAAATGTTATGAACAAAAATACATATATACTTGGTAAATATTCTATGAAACATCGTTTCTCATATATATCAATGCATACATCCATGGATCATCATTGCTCATATATCCATAGTCATATATAAAAACTTTCTGCCTATGAACAAAAAACTTTCTATGAACAAAAAACTTTGTATGAATAAAAAAACATTTTTGACATATTTAGCACATTCTAAATTTTCCTAACTCTTTTACAACCACAAAAATTACTCCAACTTCATGACAGTACCCACACTCCATTTCACCCAAAACCTTCTGATCCATAGTTTAAATTTTTTAAATTTCATTCAAATGAAATTTGAACCAGATTCAAATTCCTTGCTGAAAACCTATTCTAAACCAATCAAAAAATTCTGAAATTTTGCCATCACCTTTGTCTTGCATCAGTACCTCACCACAAAAAATATCATAAATCCTAAAAATGCCCAAAGCCATCTAGCATTTGATGAAACACCCTCTATATGCATTGTTCATATCTGTAAAAAAAATCAGAAATTTCAGAAAAGTTTGCTGCTGCTCCACTCCTTCTCCTCTCCTCTCCTTCTCCTCTCCTTCTGCTCTTCAATGCGTCAGGGCCGGCGGCGACCATGGAGCAGGGGCAGAGAGCAAGGGCCGCACTCGAT
>NC_041382.1:742356643-742357337 GCF_002162155.2 Triticum dicoccoides | reverse complement strand
GGGGGCTCACTTCAAGGGGGGCGGCGATGGCAGGAGTCCGGCGACGAGGACGGCGGGCTCGGAGCGGCACACGGTGACGGGGACGGCGCACGGCCGGCGACAGGGACGAGGAGGGGTGTGCTCGGGGAGGCACGCAGCGATGGGGACGACGAGGACGGTGGGCTCGGGGATGCCGGCGATGAGGACGGCGCGGGCTCGTGGAGGCGACGACGTTGGCGGCGGCGGCGTAGACGGCAAGGTGGAGCAGCCTGACGGCATTGTCGGCGGGGGAGGGAGGAACTGGCGATGCAAACTGAAAATTTTCACAAGTGCTTGTTATATAGTCCAAGATTTAGTCCCGGTTGGTGGCACCAACCGTGACCAAAGGCCTTGTGCTGCCCCGCGCCTAAATGTTTAGTCCCACCTCGCTAGTTGAGAGGGAGCCGCACCTGTTTATAAGGTGCGGTGCACCTTCCCTCTCGAGCTCCTCTCTAAAGTAGGCTTTCGGGCCTAACCATGCAATGTGTGCCTGTGGGCCTACTGGGCCTCCCGCGGGCCTGAATCCTGGCCCATGGTAGGGTTTCTAGTCGTATTCAGGCCGTGGGTGCCCAGTAGGTGGCACTTTTTTTGCTTTTTTGTTTTCTTTGTTGCTTTATTTATTTTATTTTATTTCTACTTACAACAAAATACTTATTGTTGCTATTTTTACTTTTTC
>NC_041382.1:742344034-742356633 GCF_002162155.2 Triticum dicoccoides | reverse complement strand
TGACCAATGCCCCCTTTAGTCCCGGTTGGTGCCAGCAACCGAGACCAAAGGCCTCTTTTCAGCAGCCCAAAGGGCGGGAAGCAGCGGCCTTTGGTCCCGGTTGGTGGCACCAACCAGGACTAAAGGGGGCATTGGTCACGGTTCGTGGCACCAACCGTGACCAAAGGCCTTGTGCTGCCCCGCGCCTAAATGTTTAGTCCCACCTCGCTAGTTGAGAGGGAGCCGCACCTGTTTATAAGGTGCGGTGCACCTTCCCTCTCGAGCTCCTCTCTAAAGTAGGCTTTCGGGCCTAACCATGCAATGTGTGCCTGTGGGCCTACTGGGCCTCCCGCGGGCCTGAATCCTGGCCCATGGTAGGGTTTCTAGTCGTATTCAGGCCGTGGGTGCCCAGTAGGTGGCACTTTTTTTGCTTTTTTGTTTTCTTTGTTGCTTTATTTATTTTATTTTATTTCTACTTACAACAAAATACTTATTGTTGCTATTTTTACTTTTTCCCAGTTTTTTTGTTTTGTTTTCTGTATTATTTATTTTCGTTTGTTTTTTGCTTTATTTTTTAATTCTTTTTGCTTTTAGGTCAGCAAAATTATAAACTTTCTGTTGCTTTATTTATTTTATTTTGTTTCAAATTACAACAAAATACTTATTGTTGCTATTTTTTTCCAGTTTTTTTGTTTTGTTTTCTGCATTATTTATCTTCTTTTGTTTTTTGCTTTATTTTTTTATTCTTTTTGCTTTTAGTTTTAGAAAAATTATAAACTTTCTGTTAGTGTCATTAGTTCTCAAATTTGAAAACACTTTTTAAGTTTTTTTTGTTTTCTTTGTTGCTTTATTTATTCTATTTTGTGATTAACTTTACTATAAAAATAGTTTTTTTCCTGTTTTTTTGATTTGTTTTTTGCATTATTTATTTTCTTTTGTTTTTTGCTTTAATTTTTAATTCTGTTTGCTTTTAGGTTAGCAAAATTATAAACTTTCTGTTAGTGCCATTAGTTTTAGAAAAATTATAAACTTTCTGTTAGTGCCATTAGTTTTCAAATTTGAATAGTTAAAATCTGAATTCTTTGAAAATTGTTTGAATCACAAGTTTGTGATTAACTTACTAAAAGATGAGAATAGATGCGCTTATAGAGAAAATTCAACCTAAATTCCTAGTAAATTTCTATGAATTTCAGAGAAATTCATTATGAATTTAGGTTAAACTTTTCTCTATTAGGGCATCTATTTTCACTTCGAGAGGAGCTCAACAAGGCAGAGAGGGAAGGGCTTATAAACCGGTGTGAGCCCCCTTCGGTTGGCGAGGTGGGACTAAACTCTGCCCGCAACGAGGACCAACCCTTTAGTCCCGGTTTGTGGCACAAACCGGGACTAATGGTCATGGGCCAGGGGCGAGGAGCAAAATTATAAACTTTCTGTTAGTGCCATTAGTTTTAGAAAGTTGAAAGTTGAAAGTTGGCATGGGCCAGGGACTAATGGTCATGGTATTACGAGGGCCGAACCATAAGACATGAAAGCATTTCAAATGAACTCTGAAAAAGTTGAAATTTGGGATGGTATCATAATTTCACCCACATAGCATGTGCATGTACAAAACGGACAATGGTAGCATGTTCGTGTGTTACAAAGTTGGCATGGTACCATCATAATAGTTGCGCGAGAAAGTCTTCACTTTTTCTTCGCTTGTGTCATTTGCTTATTGCGCCGTAACCATCGATAATCTTCATTGTTTATCAGGATGCTTGGGTCAGCCTTGACATTGAAGGGAGGAATTTCATGAAACTTTTCATAATCTTCAGACATGTCTATCTTGCTGTCCACTCTCAGGATGTCCCTTTTTCCTGAAAGAACTATGTGGCGCTTTGGCTCATCGTATGATGTATTCGCTTCCTTATCTTTTCTTTTTCTCGGTTTGGTAGACATGTCCTTCACATAGATAACCTGTGCCACATCATTGGCTAGGACAAACGGTTCGTCAGTGTACCCAAGATTTTTCAGATTCACTGTTGTCATTCCGTACTGTGGGTCTACCTGTACCCCGCCGCCTAACAGATTGACCCATTTGCACATAAACAAAGGGACCTTAAAATTAGGTCCGTAGTCAAGTTCCCATATGTCCACTATGTAACCATAATATGTGTCCTTTCCGCTCTCGGTTGCTGCATCAAAGCGGACACCGCTGTTTTGGTTGGTGCTCTTTTGATCTTGGGCGATCGTGTAAAATGTATTCCCATTTATCTCGTATCCTTTGTAAGTCAATACAGTCAAAGATGGTCCCCTGGACAACAAGTACAACTCATCACAAACACTGTTGTCACCTCTGACACGTGTACCCAACCAACTGCTAAAAGTCCTGATGTGTTCACATGTAATCCAGTCGTCGCACTACTCCGGGTGTTTGGAGCGCAGACTGTTCTTGTGTTCATCGACATACGGGGTCACCAAGGTAGAGTTCTGTAGAACTATGTAGTTTGCTTGAGACCAAGAATATCCGTCCTTGCATATTATTGAGTCTCTTCCAAGAGTGCCTTTTCCAGTCAGTCTCCCCTCATACCGCGATTTAGGGAGACCTATCTTCTTAAGGCCAGGAATGAAGTCAACACAAAACCCGATAACATCCTCTGTTTGATGGCCCATGGAGATGCTTCCTTCTGGCCTAGCGCGGTTACGGACATATTTCTTTAGGACTCCCATGAACCTCTCAAAGGGGAACATATTGTGTAGAAATACGGGCCCGAGGATGACAATCTCGTCGACTAGATGAACTAGGACGTGCGTCATGATACTGAAGAAGGATGGTGGGAACACCAGCTCGAAACTGACAAGACATTGCGCCACATCACTCCTTAGCCTTGGTACGATTTCCGGATCGATCACCTTCTGAGAGATTGCATTCAGGAATGCACATAGCTTCACAATGGCTAATCGGACGTTTTCCAGTAGAAGCCCCCTCAATGCAACCGGAAGCAGTTGCGTCATAATCACGTGGCAGTCATGAGACTTTAGGTTCTGAAACTTTTTCTCTTGCATATTTATTATTCCCTTTATATTCGACGAGAAGCCAGTCGTGACCTTCATACTGAGCAGGCATTCAAAGAAGATTTCTTTCTCTTCTTTCGTAAGAGCGTAGCTGGCAGGACCTTTATACTGCTTCGGAGGCATGCCGTCTTTTTCATGCAAACGTTGCAGGTCCTCCCGTGCCTCAGGTGTATCTTTTGTCTTCCCATACACGCCCAAGAAGCCTAGCAGGTTCACGCAAAGGTTCTTCGTCACGTGCATCACGTCGATTGAGGAGCGGACCTCTAGGTCTTTCTAGTAGGGTAGGTACCAAAATATAGATTCTTCTTCCACATGGGTGTGTGTCCCTCAGCGTCATTCGGAACAGCTAGTCACCGGGACCCTTTCCAAAGATTACGTAGTGTAAATCATTGACCATAGCAAGCATGTGATCACCGGTGCGCATGGCGGGCTTCTTCCGATGATCTGCCTCGCCTTTGAAATGCTTGCCTTTCTTTCGACATTGATGGTTGGTCGAAAGAAATCGACGATGGCCCAGGTACACATTCTTCCTGCATTTGTCCAGGTATATACTTTCAGTGTCATCTAAACAGTGCGTGCATGCGTGGTATTCTTTGTTTGTCTGTCCTGAAAGGTTACTGGGAGCGGGCCAATCATTGATGGTCACGAACAGCAACGCCTCAAGGTTAAATTCCTCCTGTCTGTGCTCATCCCACATATGTACACCGTTTCCATTCCATAGCTGTAAAAGTTCTTCAACTAATGGCCTTAGGTACACATCAATTTCGTTGCCGGGTTGCTTAGGGCCTTGGATGAGAACTGGCATCATAATGAACTTCCGCTTCATGCACATCCAAGGAGGAAGGTTATACATACATAGAGTCATGGGCCAGGTGCTGTGATTGCTACTCTGCTCCCCGAAAGGATTAATGCCATCCGCGCTTAAAGCAAACCATACATTCCTTGGGTCCTTTGCAAACTCATCCCAGTACTTTCTCTCGATTTTTCTCCAGTGCGACCCGTCAGTGGGTGCTCTCAACTTCCCATCTTTCTTTCGGTTCTCACTGTGCCATCGCATCAACTTGGCATGCTCTTCGTTTCTGAACAGACGTTTCAACTGTGGTATTATAGGAGCATACCACATCACCTTCACAGGAACCCTCTTCCTGAGGGGCTCGCCTTCAACATCACCAGGGTCATCTCGTCTGATCTTATACCGCAATGCACCGCATACCGGGCATGCGTTCAGATCCTTGTATGCACCGCGGTAGAGGATGCAGTCATTAGGGAATGCATGTATCTTCTCCACCTCCAATCCTAGAGGGCATACGACCTTCTTTGCTGTGTATGTACTGTCGGGCAATTCGTTATCCTTTGGAAGCTTCTTCTTCAATATTTTCAGTAGCTTCTCAAATCCTTTGTCAGCCACAGCATTCTCTGCCTTCCACTGCAGCAATTCCAATATGGTACCGAGCTTTGTGTTGCCATCTTCGCAATTGGGGTATAACCCTTTTTTTGTGATCCTCTAACATGCAATCGAACTTCAGCTTCTCCTTTTGACTTTCACATTGCGTCCTTGCATCGACAATGACCCGGCGGAGATCATCATCATCGGGCACATCGTCTGGTTCCTCTTGATCTTCAACAGCTTCACCCGTTGCAGCATCATTGGGCACATCATCTGGTTCCTCTTGATCTTCACCAGCTCCCCCCGTTGCAGCATCACCATATTCAGGGGGCACATAGTTGTCGTCGTACTCTTCTTCTTCGCCGTCTTCCATCATAACCCCTATTTCTCCGTGCCTCGTCCAAACATTATAGTGTGGCATGAAACCCTTGTAAAGCAGGTGGGAGTGAAGGATTTTCCGGTTAGAGTAAGACCTCGTATTCCCACATTCAGTGCATGGACAACACATAAAACCATTCTGCTTGTTTGCCTCAGCCGCATCGAGAAACTCATGCACGCCCTTAATGTACTCGCGGGTGTGTCTGTCACCGTACATCCATTGCCGGTTCATTTGCGTGCATTATATATAATTAAGTGTCCAAATTAATAGAAGTTCATCATCACATTAAAACCAAAGTGCATACATAGTTCTCATCTAACAACATATTGTTGGGGAACGTTGCAGAAAACAAAAAATTTCCTATGGTTTCACCAAGATCCATCTCTGAGTTCATCTAGCAACGAGTGATCGGATTGCATCTACATACCTTTGTAGATCACACGCGGAAGCGTTCAAAGAACGGGGATGAGGAAGTCGTACTCGACGTGATCCAAATCACCGGAGATCCTAGCGCCGAATGGACGGCACCTCCGCGTTCGACACACGTACGGTCAGCGTGACGTCTCCTCCTTCTTGATCCAGCAAGGGGGAAGGAGAGGTTGATGAAGATCCAGTAGCACGACGGCGTGGTGGTGGATGCAGCAGTCACCGCAGCAGGGCTTCGCCGTTCTCTACGGAGGAGGAGGAGGTCTTGGAGGGGAGAGGGAGGCGCCAGGGGCATGGGGTGCGGCTGCCCGCCCTCCCCCCTCTATATATAGGGTCCCTAGGGGGGCGGCCCGAGATCCAATCTCCCAAGGGGCGGCGGCCAAGGAGGGTGGAGTGCCCCCCAAGGCAAGTGGGGTGCCCCCCCACCCTAGGATTCCCAACCCTAGGCGCAGGGGGAAGGCCCAAGGGGGGCGCACCAGCCCACTAGGGGCTGGTTCCCCTCCCACTTCAGCCCATGGGGCCCTCCGGGATAGGTGGCCCCACCCGGTGGACCCCCGGGACCCTTCCGGTGGTCCCGGTACAATACCGGTGACCCCGAAACTTGTCCCGATGGCCGAAATAGCACTTCCTATATATAATTCTTTACCTCCGGACCATTCAGGAGCTCCTCGTGACGTCCGGGATCTCATCCGGGACTCCGAACAACTTTCGGGTTACTGCATATACATATCTCTACAACCCTAGCGTCACCGAACCTTAAGTGTGTAGACCCTACGGGTTCAGGAGACATGTAGACATGACCGAGATGGCTCTCCGGTCAATAACCAACAGCGGGATCTGGATACCCATGTTGGCTCCCATATGCTCCTCGATGATCTCATCGGATGAACCACAATGTCGAGGATTCAAGCAACCCCGTATACAATTCCCTTTGTCAATCGGTACGTTACTTGCCCAAGATTCGATCGTCGGTATCCCAATACCTCGTTCAATCTCGTTACTGGCAAGTCACTTTACTCGTACCGTAATGCATGATCCCGTGACCAGACACTTGGTCACTTTGAGCTCATTATGATGATGCATTACCGAGTGGGCCTAGAGATACCTCTCCGTCATACGGAGTGACAAATCCCAGTCTTGATCCGTGTCAACCCAACAGACACTTTCGGAGATACCCGTAGTATACCTTTATAGTCACCCAGTTACGTTGTGACGTTTGGTACACCCAAAGAACTCCTACGGTATCCGGGAGTTACACTATCTCATGGTCTAAGGAAATGATACTTGACATTGGAAAAACTCTAGCAAACGAACTATACGATCTTGTGCTATGTTTAGGATTGGGTCTTGTCCATCACATCATTCTCCTAATGATGTGATCTCGTTATCAATGACATCCAATGTCCATAGTCAGGAAACCATGACTATTTGTTGATCAACGAGCTAGTCAACTAGAGGCTTACTAGGGACATGTTGGTGTCTATGTATTCACACATGTATTATGATTTCCGGATAACACAATTATAGCATGAATAAAAGACAATTATCATGAATAAGGAAATATAATAATAATCCTTTTATTATTGCCTCTAGGGCAAATTTCCAACAGTCTCCCACTTGCACTAGAGTCAATAATCTAGTTACATTGTGATGAATCGAACACCCATGGAATTCTGGTGTTGATCATGTTTTGCTCTAGGGAGAGGTTTAGTCAACGGATCTGCTACATTCAGGTCCGTATGTACTTTACAAATCTCTATGTCTCCATTTTGAACACTTCCACGAATGGAGTTGAAGCGACGCTTGATATGCCTGGTCTTCTTGTGAAACCTGGGCTCCTTGGCAAGGGCAATAGCTCCAATGTTGTCACAGAAGAGAGTCATCGGGCCCGACGCATTGGGTATGACTCCTAGGTCAGTAATGAACTCCTTCACCCAGACTGCTTCATGTGCTGCCTCCGAGGCTGCCATGTACTTCGCTTCACATGTAGATCCCGCCACAACGCTTTGCTTGCAACTGCACCAGCTTACTGCCCCACCATTCAAAATATACACGTATCCGGTTTGTGACTTAGAGTCATCCAGATCTGTGTCGAAGCTAGCGTCGACGTAACCCTTTACGATGAGCTCTTCGTCACGTCATAAACGAGAAACATTTCCTTAGTCCTTTTCAGGTACTTCAGGATATTCTTGACCACTGTCCAGTGTTCCTTGTCGGGATTACTTTGGTACCTACCTACCAAACTTACGGCAAGGTTTACATCAGGTCTGGTACACAGCATGGCATACATAATAGAACCTATGGCTGAGGCATAGGGGATGACACTCATCTCTTCTATATCTTCTGCCGTGGTCGGACATTGAGCTGAGCTCAATTTCACACCTTGCAACACACGCAAGAACCCCTTCTTAGACTGATCCATATTGAACTTCTTCAATATCTTATCAAGGTATGTGCTTTGTGAAAGACCTATGAGGCGTCTTGATCTATCTCTATAGACCTTGATGCCTAATATATAAGCAGCTTCTCCAAGGTCCTTCATTGAAAAACTCTTATTCAAGTAGGCCTTAATGCTGTCCAAAAGCTCTATATCATTTCCCATCAAAAGTATGTCATCTACATATAATATGAGAAATGCTACAGAGCTCCCACTCACTTTCTTGTAAATGCAGGCTTCTCCATAAGTCTGCATAAACCCAAACACTTTGATCATCTCATCAAAGCGAATGTCCCAACTCCGAGATGCTTGCACCAGCCCATAAATCGAGCGTTGGAGCTTGCACACCTTGTCAGCATTCTTAGGATCGACAAAACCTTCCGGTTGCATCATATACAGTTCTTCCTTAAGATAACCGTTAAGGAATGCCGTTTTGACGTCCATTTGCCATATCTCATAATCATAGTATGCGGCAATTTCTAACATGATTCGGACGGACTTCAACTTTGCCACGGGAGAGAATGTCTCATCGTAGTCAACCCCTTGAACTTGTTGATAACCCTTAGCGACAAGCCTAGCTTTATAGATGGTCACATTACCATCCGCGCCTGTCTTCTTCTTAAAGATCCATTTATTTTCTATGGCTCGCCGATCATCGGGCAAGTCAGTCAAAGTCCATACTTCGTTTTCATACATGGATCCTATCTCGGATTTCATGGCTTCCAGCCATTTGTCGGAATCCGGGCCCGCCATCGCTTCTTCATAGTTCGAAGGTTCACCGTTGTCTAACAACATGATTTCCAAGACAGGGTTGCTGTACCACTCTGGTGCGGAACGTGTCCTTGTGGACCTTCGAAGTTTAGTAGGAGCTTGATCAGAAATATCTTGATCATCATCATTAATTTCCTCTCTAATTGGTGCAGGCACCACAGGAACATTTTCCTGAGCTGCGCTACTCTCTGCTTCAAGAGGCAGTACTTCATCAAGCTCTACTTTCCTCCCACTTACTTCTTTCGAGAGAAACTCTTTATCTAGAAAGGATCCATTCTTGGCAACAAAGATCTTGCCTTCGGATCTGAGGTAGAAGGTATACCCAATAGTTTCTTTAGGGTATCCTATGAAGACGCATTTTTCCGACTTGGGTTCGAGCTTTTCAGGTTGAAGTTTCTTGACATAAGCATCGCATCCCCAAACTTTTAGAAATGACAGCTTAGGCTTCTTCCCAAACCATAATTCATACGGTGTCATCTCAACGGATTTCGACGGAGCCCTATTTAAAGTGAATGCGGCAGTCTCTAAAGCATAGCCCCAAAATGACAGCGGTAAATCGGTAAGAGACATAATAGATCGCACCATATCCAATAGAGTGCGATTACGACGTTCGGACACACCATTACGCTAAGGTGTTCCAGGCGGCGTGAGTTGTGAAACTATTCCACATTTTCTTAAGTGTGTGCCAAATTCGTGACTCAAGTATTCTTCTCCACGATCTGATCGCAAAAACTTGATTTTTCTGTCACGTTGATTCTCAACCTCACTCTGAAATTCCTTGAACTTTTCAAAGGTTTTAGACTTGTGTTTCATTAAGTAGACATACCCATATCTACTCAAGTCATCAGTGAGGGTGAGAACATAACGATAGCCACCACGAGCCCCAACACTCATTGGACCGCACACATCAGTATGTATGATTTCCAATAGGTTGGTTGCTCGCTCCATTGTTCCTGAGAACGGAGTCTTGGTCATCTTACCCATGAGGCATGGTTCGCACGTGTCAAATGATTCGTAATCAAGAGACTCTAAAAGTCCATCTGCATGGAGCTTCTTCATGCGTTTGACACCTATGTGACCAAGGCGGCAGTGCCACAAGTATGTGGGACTATCATTATCAACCTTACATCTTTTGGTATTCACACTAGAATATGTGTAGCATTACGCTCGAGATTCATTAAGAATAAACCATTCACCATAGGAGCATGACCATAAAACATATCTCTTATATAAATAGAACAACCATTATTCTCGGATTTAAATGAGTAGCCATCTCGAATTAAACGAGATCCTGATACAATGTTCATGCTCAAATCTGGTACTAAATAACAATTATTGAGGTTTAAAACTAATCCCGTGGGTAAATGTAGAGGTAGCGTGCCGACGGCGATCACATCGACCTTGGAACCATTCCCGACGCGCATCGTCACCTCGTTCTTCGCCAGTCTCCGTTTATTCCGCAGCTCCTGCTTTGAGTTATAAATGTGAGCAACCGCACCGGTATCAAATACCCAGGAGCTACTACGAATACTGGTAAGGTACACATCAATTACATGTATATCACATATACCTTTTGTGTTGCCGGCCTTCTTGTCCGCTAAGTATTTAGGGCAGTTCCGCTTTCAGTGACCACTTCCCTTGCAATTAAAGCACTCAGTCTCGGGCTTGGGTCCATTCTTTGGCTTCTTCCCGACAGCTTGCTTACCGGGCGCGGCAACTCCCTTGCCGTCCTTCTTGAAGTTCTTTTTACCCTTGCCTTTCTTAAACTTGGTGGTTTTATTGACCATCAACACTTGATGTTCCTTTTTGACTTCTACCTCTGCTGATTTCAGCATTGAAAATACTTCAGGAATGGTCTTTTCCATCCCCTGCATATTGAAGTTCATCACAAAGCTCTTGTAGCTCGGTGGAAGCGACTGAAGGATTCTGTCAATGACCGCGTCATCCGGGAGATTAACTCCCAGCTGAGTTAAGTGGTTATGTAATCCAGACATAGTGAGTATGTGCTCACTGACAGAACTATTTTCCTTCATCTTACAGCTGAAGAACTTGTCGGAGACTTCATATCTCTCGACCCGGGCATGAGCTTGAAAAACCATTTTCAGCTCTTCGAACATCTCATATGCTCCGTGTCTCTCAAAACACTTTTGGATCCCCGGTTCTAAGCTGTAAAGCATGCCGCACTGAACGAGGGAGTAGTCATCAGCACGTGTCTGCCAAGCGTTCATAACGTCTTGGTTCTGTGGGACGGGTGCGTCACCTAGCGGTGCTTCTAGGACATAATCTTTCTTGGCAGCTATGAGGATGATCCTCAGGTTTCGGACCCAGTCCGTATAATTGCTGCCATCGTCTTTCAGCTTGGTTTTCTCTAGGAACGCGTTGAAGTTGAGGACAACGTGGGTCATTTGATCTACAAGACATATTGTAAAGATTTTAGACTAAGTTCATGATAATTAAGTTCATCTAATCAAATTATATAATGAACTCCCACTCAGATAGACATCCCTCTAGTCATCTAAGTATAACATGATCCGAGTTAACTAGGCCGTGTCCGATCATCACGTGAGACGGACTAGTCAACATCGGTGAACATCTTCATGTTGATCGTATCTTCTATACGACTCATGCTCGACCTTTCGGTCTTCTGTGTTCCGAGGCCATGTCTGTACATGCTAGGCTCGTCAAGTCAACCTAAGTGTTTGCATGTGTAAATCTGTCTTACACCCGTTGTATGTGAACGTTGGAATCTATCACACCCGATCATCACGTGGTGCTTCGAAACAACGAACTATTGCAACGGTGCACAGTTAGGGAAAACACTTTCTTGAAATTATTATGAGGGATCATCTTATTTACTACCGTCGTTCTAAGTAAACAAGATGCAAAAACATGATAAACATCACATGCAATCAAATAATAATGGTGACATGATATAGCCAATATCACATAGCTCCTTTGATCTTCATCTTGGGGCTCCATGATCATCTTGTCACCGGCATGACACCATGATCTCCATCATCGTGTCTCCATGAAGTTGCTCGCCAACTATTACTTCTACTACTATGGCTAACACGTTTAGCAATAAAGTAAAGTAATTTACATGGCGTTTCTCAATGACACGCAGGTTATACAAAAAATAAAGACAAATCCTATGGCTCCTGCCGGTTGTCATACTCATCGACATGCAAGTCGTGATTCCTTTTACAAGAACATGATCTCATACATCACATATATATCATTCATCATTCATCACAACTTTGGCCATATCACATCACAAAGCACTTGTTGCAAAAATAAGTTAGACGTCCTCTAATTGTTGTTGCAAGTTTTACGTGGCTGCAATAGGGTTCTAGCAAGAACGTTTTCTTACCTACGTAAAAGCCACAACGTGATTTGTCAACTTCTATTTACCCTTCATAAGGACCCTTTTCATCGAATCCGCTCCAACTAAAGTGGGAGAGACAGACACCCGCTAGCCACCTTATGCAACTAGTGCATGTCAGTCGGTGGAACCAGTCTCACGTAAGCGTACGTGTAAGGTCGGTCCGGGCCGCTTCATCCCACAATACCGCTGAAGCAAAATAAGACTAGTAGCGGCAAGAAAGTTGACAACATCTATGCCCACAACAAATTGTGTTCTACTTGTGCAAAGAGAACTACGCATAGACCTAGCTCATGATGCCACTGTTGGGGAACGTTGCAGAAAACAAAAAATTTCCTACGGTTTCACCAAGATCCATCTATGAGTTCATCTAGCAACGAGTGATCGGATTGCATCTACATACCTTTGTAGATCACGCGCGGAAGCGTTCAAAGAACGGGGATGAGGAAGTCGTACTCGACGTGATCCAAATCACCGGAGATCCTAGCGCCGAACGGACGGCACCTCCGCGTTCAACACATGTACGGTCAGCGTGACGTCTCCTCCTTCTTGATCCAGCAAGGGGGAAGGAGAGGTTGATGAAGATCCAGCAGCACGACAGCGTGGTGGTGGATGCAGCAGTCACCGCAGCAGGGCTTCGCCGTTCTCTACGGAGGAGGAGGAGGTCTTGGAGGGGAGAGGGAGGCGCCAGGGGCATGGGGTGTGGCTGCCCTCCCTCCCCCTCTATATATAGGGTCCCTAGGGGGGGCGCCGGCCCTGGAGATCCAATCTCCCAAGGGGCGGC
>NC_041382.1:742334570-742343763 GCF_002162155.2 Triticum dicoccoides | reverse complement strand
CTAGGCGCAGGGGGAAGGCCCAAGGGGGGGCGCACCAGCCCACTAGGGGCTGGTTCCCCTCCCACTTCAGCCCATGGGGCCCTCCGGGATAGGTGGCCCCACCCGATGGACCCCCGGGACCCTTTCGGTGGTCCCGGTACAATACCGGTGACTCCGAAACTTGTCCTGATGGCCGAAATAGCACTTCCTATATATAATTCTTTACCTCCAGACCATTCCTGAACTCCTCGTGACGTCCGGGATCTCATCCGGGACTCCGAACAACTTTCAGGTTACTGCATATACATATCTCTACAACCCTAGCGTCACCGAACCTTAAGTGTGTAGACCCTACGGGTTCGGGAGACATGTAGACATGACCGAGATGGCTCTCCGGTCAATAACCAACAGCGGAATCTGGATACCCATGTTGGCTCCCACATGCTCCTCGATGATCTCATTGGATGAACCACAATGTCGAGGATTCAAGCAACCCCGTATACAATTCCCTTTGTCAATCGGTACGTTACTTGCCCGAGATTCGATCATCGGTATCCCAATCCCTCGTTCAATCTCGTTACCGGCAAGTCACTTTACTCGTACCGTAATGCATGATCCCGTGACCAGACACTTGGTCACTTTGAGCTCATTATGATGATGCATTACCGAGTGGGCCCAGAGATACCTCTCTGTCATACGGAGTGACAAATCCCAGTCTTGATCCGTGTCAACCCAACAGACACTTTCGGAGATACCCGTAGTATACCTTTATAGTCACCCAGTTATGTTGTGACGTTTGGTACACTCAAAGCACTCCTACGGTATCCAGGAGTTAGACGATCTCATGGTCTAAGGAAAAGATACTTGACATTAGAAAAACTCTAGCAAACGAACTATATGATCTTGTGCTATGTTTAGGATTGGGTCTTGTCCATCACATCATTCTCCTAATGATGTGATCTCGTTATCAATGACATCCAATGTCCATAGTCAGGAAACCATGACTATCTATTGATCAACGAGCTAGTCAACTAGAGGCTTACTAGGGACATGTTGGTGTCTATGTATTCACACATGTATTACGATTTCCGGATAACACAATTATAGCATGAATAAAAGACAATTATCATGAACAAGGAAATATAATAATAGTCCTTTTATTATTGCCTCTAGGGCATATTTCCAACACATATAGCTCTCGAGAGCATCTAATTAATTAAACCATACATTGAAACTATGTAAAACATTTCAATGCGAAAACAAATGCGATCATAATCGCAACCAAGGTAACAATTGATCCAACGGCATAATGATACCAAGGCTTGGTATGAATGGCATATTTTCTAATCTTTCTAATCTTCAAGCGCATTGCATCCATCTTGATCTTGTGATCATCGACGACATCCGCAACATGCAACTCCAATATCATCTTCCCCTCCTCAATTTTTTTATTTTTTCCTTCAACAAATTGTTTTCTTCTTCAACTAAATTTAACCTCTCGACAATAGGGTCGGTTGGCATTTCCGATTCACATACATCCTACATAAATAAAATCTATGTCACGTTGGTCGGCATAATTTTCATAAACAATAAATGAACCAATAGTTATAAAGATAATATATATACCACATCCGAATCATAGACAGGACGAGGGCCGACGGGGGCGGATACCAAAACCATCACACTATATAAGATGCAATAATAAAAGTAAGAAAATAATACAAGTATCTATGTAAACATACAAGTAAAAATATTTTTCCTTTCAGAAAGAAGATAAGAACAAGAGGCTCACCACGGTGGTGTCGGCGATGAGCTCGGCGCGGGTGATCAACGGCGGTGAAGACGGGGACGGGGCGTGACGGACCGCTAAACCTAGACAAATATTATGGAAAATGGAGCTTGGAGGTCGAGCTTGGAGAGGAGAAAGCTTAAATAGTGTGGCTCGGGCATTCCATCGAACACCTTGTGTGCATAGGAGGTGAGCTAGAGCACCACCAAGCCCTCTCCCCCTCGGCCAGAGAAAAACAGAGCACTGGGGTGCTCTGCTCGCGAGCGAGGGGTATATATAGGCACCTCATTGGTCCTGGTTGGTGACATGAGCCTGGACTAAAGGGGAGCCTTTGGTCCCGGTTCAAGCCACGAACCGGGACCAATGGTGATGGGCCAGGAGCGAGGCCCATTGGTCCCGGTTCATCCCACCAACCGGGACCAAAAGGTCCAGATGAACCGGGACCAATGGCCCACGTGGCCCGGCCGGCCCCCTGGGCTCACGAGCCGGGACCAATGCCCACATTGGTCCCGGTTCTGGACTGAACCGGGACTAATGGGCTGACCCGGCCTGAACCAAAGCCTTGTTTTCTACTAGTGCATACTAACCGCCTACAGATTATCAAACTAAATATAATTAATTCCTAATACCCCCCCCCCCCTAATCTTCACTTTGATTATATAGGATCATCATCATCTTGAAACATTTTTTTCTCCAACAACCCCACGACAAAAGTCAATATGCCATGGAAAACTCCTTCCGAAGGCCTAGTGGAAAAATAAGGAGAAAATGCCATATCTTAATGCTTATATTACTATTGCCTCATTAAAAGCCTTATATGAAAATCCATTCAGGAAAAACTCATAAGAAAATGAGTGCAATACCAAAGATCTGAAGATCTCAGACAAAATATTACTCCCCCTGAATGTTGCAAATCACACAAAGTCATCTCATACTAATTACACAAGCATATTTATCGGATAAACAACTTGGTGAAAATACTATCGAAGCAACACATTGGTAACATTGTTTGAGTAACCCGTCTAAAAAACCTCACTCACTC
This sequence comes from Triticum dicoccoides, assembly GCF_002162155.2. Classification (NCBI taxonomy): domain Eukaryota; kingdom Viridiplantae; phylum Streptophyta; class Magnoliopsida; order Poales; family Poaceae; genus Triticum; species Triticum dicoccoides. Next base: position 742,340,953 of record NC_041382.1, on the reverse strand, counting down.
AGTTGTACCACATCCATCCCAACTGCTTTAAGCCATATAATGACTTTAAAAGCTTTTATGTAATACATGTTGCGATTTGCTTTCTAATTCAGCATCTTCATTCCCTTGGAAAATTATCATAGATATATCCGACTCAAGTGCTCATACTACTATGGAGTCACAAACATCGGTCAGTGTGATATACAAATTCATTATTAACTGCGAGAGATATCAAATATCGGAACATTATTCCAGTTACAACAAGAGAACAGTTTCATCAAAATCGATGACAAGTCATGCATGAACCCATGTCCTACAAGCCTCTCTTTCCATCTGACCCCCTCATAGTTTTCTTTCCTCTCATGAACAAATACCCAACTCTTCTTGAGAGCGAGCAACTCCTCAATTGTTGCCTTCCTTTGGATCAACCGAAGTGCTTAAGGCACACAACCATGCATGGACTTACGTTCTGGATCCAATCCAACATATTTTGCAATTCTTGAGGAGAAATAAATGTTGACAAAATGTAGTATTTCTATCATGTGAATCTCCTGAATCCAGTGGCGGAGCCACCGCCCAGCCACCCTGGGCACTTGCCCGGGCTCGTTGGCTCGTAACAGCAACGATCGACAGATTATACAGAGGGCTTAAATTGATCGATAACTTGCTTTACCTGGGCAAAAACCATTGGGCCTTCTTTTCTCACCGGTTCACAGCCCAACAAACGAGCAGTACTGCAGTCTGCAGTCCAGGCAGAAAAAAAGAAACAACGCCAGGAATACCTACGATGGACGGTTCGATCGCTCCAACTCTCCTGTCAAGCTGTCCCTTCGTTTCTCACACGCGAGCGCAGGGACTGGGCGACAGAGGGGCCCTAGCGGCTGGCCCTGAGGCTGAGCCCTAGACGGCAAGACGCAGGGCCGGCGGCGAGCGATGCTAGGCTCCCAAGCAGTCTTCTCGTCCGGCTCTCCTTCCTCTCATCCGGCTCCGGCTTCCGTCGGTAAGAAATCTCTATCGAAATTAGGGCTAGGGATCCCTCATCTCTGAAGTCTGAATAATTAGTATGGGTTAGGGAAGTAGGGATTGATGCGAGGTATGGATCGAAATACATACACACCTGTCTAATATACATATGCAGGCTATGGTGTGTAACAAGCAACTAATGGTGTGAGAGTTCAAGGTCGGGCTTAGGGGTTAGGGCTTAAATTTAGGGAAAAAACCATTGGGGATGATCATGAATTCATGACTAGAGAGCTTATTTATTTTTGGCTGCTGAAACTACAAAATCTAGGTATATAAGAAGAGGGCAGCTTGCAGACCGTGGAATTCATGCAGTATTTCTTACCTTTAAACTGAATAAACTGCGTAGCGAGAGAATGGTTCAAATGTTACACCGAGCGGGAGTTATTCAAGTTAGTTGATGATAAAGATAATTAATATTCGAACATTTACTGCAATGAAGTCTCAGAAAGGGCATTTGCCTCATGATTTTCTTTAGCACATTGTCCGTATATTCCATCTGACCATCACTATTATCGCAAGCATTCCATTGTAATATATTCACATCTCACAACCAAATTTCTTTTAGTAATCATTCTTTATCTTGTAGTGCCTTCTATGAATTTGGCCATGGCGAGTTTGCCTCTAAGCAAGGCAGGTTATGTATCTTTCTTTTGGCAAAAATAAACAAGTGAAAGATGCTTTTGAATGTGGTGGAAGAAAACTGCACAATGACATGCGGCGACATCTGGTATGGATAGCTTTACTTTTGCTGGCAATATGGCCAATTTGCCTCTATGCAAAGTTGGTTATATATCTTCTGTTGTCAAGTCTCAAATTTATCTGGTCTATGACATGGATATAAATATATTGTATATATTAGTTCACTTCAAAATTACATTTTTGTGTGACTATTATGTTTATGTTTTCACTTGATTATTAATGTGAATTTCCGCTACAAAAGTTTGGTGCTATATTATGTGTTGTGTACACGAATACCCGAATTTTGTTTGTAGATTATACACTTCGGCTTAATTTGCCCAGGCTCAAGAAAAGTTCTAGCTCCGCCACTGCCTGAATCCATATATGTTGTGGAGATTTCATCAATACCTTTTTAATTTTCATGATTTCCCGCAACAACTTAGACAAGGTCTTCTGTTGGGGATATAACCCCACGATATAATCCGTCATATTTGGGCCGGGTCATCCAGGTGGCGGCTGGGGAGCAACACACAAGACGGGCCGAGGCACCCAGGAGCAAGACCAATTGGGCGGCTCACAGAGTGGGCCGGCTTAGGGCGAACATCCAAAGACGGCGGCTAATGGCCCTGAAGGTCAAGTCGCCAAGAGTTTCCTTGCCTAATAGACAAGTTAGAAACATATCGAGTCACGGATCGTAGTACGACCCAAACTCTTGTGAGCCCTGGGTCTCGACTTGTATATAAAGGCGAGTCCCAGAGGTAGATAGGACTAAGTTACAATCGATCAATAGCTAGGTCAAGCGAATCCGCTCTTTTGTAATTGATCATCCAACGATAAGCAAACAAGCTGAAAGTAGGCTATTACCTCGATCGTGGGAGGCCGAACCTGGGTAACCCGTGTCTCCCGATTTCGATCAACCCCGACAAGCTAATCATCTAGTTGCGATGGTCTCACGACTAAATCCTCACAGTAGGACATCTGCCGTGATAAAATCACGACAGTTGGCGCCTACCGTGGGGCCAGCGTACTGTGCCACGTCATCGGCCGTTAACAGCCAAAAGGCCGTCTATGGCACCTACCGCCGGGGGTCCGGCGGTAGGCTGTCAAAAGCTACTGCCAGGGTTAGTGGCGGTAGCCAAAAGGATCAAATCCCGATTTTTTTTAACCGGGGTCAGATCCTGATAAACTAGACGAAAAGGGTCAAAACACGAATTTTAGCCACACATGATTGTAAAAAAAAAGGTATTTCCGTGTCCGTAGCCATCATCAATAATCGATCGATGTCTTCCAAAATAAATAAATATTCGATTGTTGTAGTGCAGACGGATCCACTCCCTTTGTTCTGACACACATCAACAACCGGCAGGTAGACAGGCAGACAGACTCATCAATAATTAGCATCTAGGTCTAGCCGCATATGCATAGCTGCTGACCAAAAGCCAGCCAGTGCTCGACTGAGCGAGAGATTTAAGATATATTTTTGTTCATCCAACGTACGTAGCGGTCGAACGCTGCTTGTGGGCACGCAGGCGGCCACGAGGTTCGGAATTGGGCTCTCCGATTTAACAAACTCCCCCAAGTTGCCCGATACGCCGAGTGAACCATGCATCACGCGCTCCCATGGCCCCCTCTGCTTTGCTTTGCACGGCCAATATTAGCATGTGGAATATCTATGTAATCAAAGCAACGCTTTCCTTGACTGAAGAGACTCGTGTCGATATCCTATTGGTATGTAAAGCAATGCTTTCCTTTCTAGGCGCTGCGATTACCAGGAGAGGCTTGATTAGACAGCCCTCAAAGATATAATCAAAGGAGCCTAACAGTGAGTGTTTTGCTGTGGAAACATACGTCGGATTGCATCACTTCACCCGGCACTTTGGCCGGGCCGGTGTAGCTACAGGCCTACAGCATCTGCAAAAGGAAGGAGATAGATTTCCAGACGCGGGCACATCGACATCGACCCATCGGCCGGAAATCCCATGGACCCGTTCTAATCAGATCTGCCACTCTAGCTAGCTAGCTCCGCGGTGTCAAGCACCGAAATCGCCGTGATGTGTGGTGCGGGTTAGGTCAGGAGGGAGGGGTGCATCATATTCATCCGCCGGAGGGAGAGGCTGATCGAGCAGGTACTCTCCCTATAGCTAGCGGTACGTGCTATGCGTAGTACGTACTACTACACGTCCTGTGGTGCATGTAGGAGTACGTGCATGTGGGGCGGGATTCCTTAACTCGGAGAGATAAAAGTTGATAAAGGTGGTGGTCTAGATATCTAGAGCAGGGCGAGCAAGCTATGCAGCTATAATGTCGAGCAGTTCATGGACCTCGCTAGCCGCTAGCTAGCTAGGGACTCGTAGTTGGATCTCCCAAGTTCCGATGGACGAGCATCGGAGCATGCATCGATGCAAGACTATGGTTTCCTTTTTCGTGTGTGGTACTCCTACTGTACTAGCATGGCTTTTCCATCTACCCTTGCCAACGGCAACAACCACCCTCTTGCATCGCCGTGGCTCAGTAATAAATGGACTGTTTCAAAGGCATCTGCCTTTGGGTCACTGAAGCTGCGTCCGTAATAAATCCGCCGGGCAAAGCTGCCGACACCAGGCGGCCGGTATGAATGCGCGTGCGTGCGTCCACAAAAATAAATCGTTTTCATCACTAATGGTGAATCGACCTATCGATCGAATGAAGCTGGCGTGAAGCAAGGGAAACAGGTAAATCACTCTAATAGCAGTTAACGTGCCAAGGAATGGGGAAGGGCACGATCGATACGCATGCATATTAATTTGCGACTTCAAATCACTCTAATTGTAGTAGCAGTTAACCTAGGTACGCAACGGGCGTGGTAGCTCGATCACGTCGCTGTTGGTCAACAAAGGAAAGGCAGCGACCACTGTTTGCACGGTCCTTCACATAAGCATCTTGTCTAGTCTTTAGCCTATGGCATTGCAGCAGAGAGTCTTTTAGTCTTGGCCACGGGAGAAAATATTCGTACTACGCGCTGCACGTACGGCCTCACGATGGATCGATCTCGTTTTGTGACTAACTAGCTACCAGCCAGTGACTAACTAGCTATCTGCATGCAATTCGTGGCAATTCATGGTTCCCTCCAGAGTCTCTCACTACGCACACAGGGCACTCATTTTTCTTTCCGTTTAGCGACTTTTCCCGCCCAAAGCCCCTGCATGCCAGAGGAAAATTCATGCGTCAATCAGCAGCTCTAAAACGTTAGGAGATCGATTATTGTTAGATCACGGCCGCGAACAACCGAAAGCACGTGAGAGATCTGGGGCCGTCGTCAAGGCGTGTGCGCCGAGCACTTTGCCACGACCGTACTGGCAATTATGGTCCGAAAAGGGCATCAGAGGAACCCCACACGGCTGGCCGGAGTTGAGAGTCGCCGTGCCGGGATGGGATGGGATGGATGGATGGCGCCAAGACGGCGGAATGAGACGACCGGAGACGGCGGGCCGTCGCTTTCCGTTTTGGACGATGACAACGAGACGGTACTCCAACGGGCTGTGCCGTGTAGCACCAACGTAGTACGACGAAGGCGATATGGCCTGATCATCCACGCACGCAAGCTCACCCTAGGATTTCCGTGGTAGACCAAGCATGAACTGCGGGAGTACCACAAAGAGTCTCGTGTGACCATCCATTTGGAACACCCCACGTGAATGAACGAAACAACGGAGATGCTCTATTAGGCGATGGCAGATGCTCCCCAGCTAATCTTACTTATTTGTGTGCGCGACGGCCAAACAGTCGCTAACCTTAGCCGTTGACACGCGGGATCCACCGATCAGAGCGAGGCGTCGAGCGCCCGACACCGAGGCACTAATAAAAGAGAAAAATATGTACGCCTACTTACGTATTACCGATACCTCCTACAAGAGATAAGAGAAGATTTCCACACGCATCGCCGTCGGACGTCGACGGAACCAAATATCTGAAATCGGAAACACTGTAGGCGATCTAGACTGGAAATTATGGCCATCCTTCTTGATGGCTGGACAGGTCATGAAAAATGGAACCGAGTACCGGTGTGGTACCTGACTTAGGACATCTTCAAGAACAACCCGTAAACCTTCCGCAACTGTTTAGACCGTTGTTTGGATCGCGGAAGACATCCAACGACGACCTGTATCGATCTGCGGAGCGCTTCGGACGCGATTTCTCTCATATACTGTAGACAAACACGGGGAGCTTGGCGTCGACGGGAGGAAAGGAGCGATGGCCTTCCTATGTCACGAGCGGTGGCGACCTACCATGCACTACTCTTTCTCGTTGCCAGCGACGCCTGCGGACATACTAATAAGAGGGCTTTTGGGTGGGTAAGAGCATCTCTAGCAGAGCCCTCAAACCCCCAAACCCTTATAAATAACTGCTTTTTTACAGTTTGCGAGCAAAAAATCGCGTAGACTAGAACCCTCTAACCCTCAAACCCTCAAATTTTTTTAAAGGTCCAACCCTCAAACCTTCTCCCAACCCTGAAAAGTAAGGATTGAGAAGCAAAACCTATCCCAACCCTCATTTGGCGGTTATCCTCGCGCGGGAGGGAAAAATCCTCCCAACTCCCGCGCCCACGCCCGCGTCCGCCGCTGCTAGTCGCCCCCGCCGCCGCCGGCCGCCCCGTCGACCTCCCGCGCGCCTGCGCCCTCCCCGCCCCCAGCCGCCGGCCTCTCCTCCACCTCCTCCCGGCCGCG
>NC_041382.1:742329959-742334212 GCF_002162155.2 Triticum dicoccoides | reverse complement strand
CCGCCCTCCGCCCGTCGTGCACGAGGTGCTCGACGGTATGCCCGCAACGACAGCGTCGTTCATGGGGAATATTCCGTTATAAGGGTTGGGTTTGAGAGTCCTAATCTTTGCCCCTTTTTTTAACCCGTAAAAGTGTACAAAAAGACCATTTTTGGACTCTTAAAATACTAGTGAGGGTTTGAGGGTTTGAGTGTTCTACTAGACATGCTCTAAGGGCGGTCAATCAGAAGAGGGTTTGAGAGCGGTCCGGATTCGGGTAAAGCCCGCTGCATCAGGACCGCGCCACAGACCAACACATGACCATGTTAGATAGCTTCCGTGGTCTGGACAGCGCAGTCCAAACACATGAGGAAGGTTTGCGGGTCGTCGTTGGTGGTGCCCTCACTTGACGTTGCTGCTTTTGCCTACAGTACCAAACAGTAGCCCATCCGAATCCGATCGGGAAACGTCACGTCTCACAAGCAGAGCGCAGCTGGATCGGCTGGTCTCTGAGTGAGATGGAGTCACAGTAGAAACCGACGCCAACATTGCTCAAACTTACTGTTAGCAACTATTTCAGCATCTCGGAACATTCCTACTACAACGACGGGCGAGTCGCGGAGGCGACAATGACGGCCGCGCCGGTCTCTCCGCGCGCTGTTGTTCCACTCCGGGACGGGACGGCTCGGCCGGCCATGGTAATGTAACATCAGCCATAGTGGCAGTAATTACAGTACGGTACGCACAGCCACGACCATGCACCTGTACCGGCCTGTGCACGTAGGTCAACCATAACTCTGGGTTCTGGACTGGATCGATCATGTGCATGTATTTCTGCATGTTGTGTAAAATATGTGATATATGAAATGTCTTCGAGCGTTGAAAATGTTTTTATATTATGAGACGGAAGGAGTATATCGTTGTGTGCTAGTTGAGTTATGATAAGGCGGAGCGATCAGGAAGAGATCAGATGTTGCGGTGATACTCTGATCGACGAGTGCAAATCGGTTGCTTATGTGTGGTTCTGTCCTGAGATAACAAGTGAGACAAATGACGGCCGTTTTAGTATTAGGCTGGTCATAGTGGGAGTAACATAGATAGTAATATAGATGCCACATAAGCAAAAATGGTGATGTGGCAAGTAGTTAATGAGGAGAGAGGCAAATAGAGTAACATAATATGTTACCATCACATAGCGGTTTCCAATGCATAATGAGTCTACAAAATAATAAATGAAGACAACTATGTTACCACACCTATGACACTACCCACTAACGCCAGCACTCTAAGGCTGGTCATAGTGGTGAGTAACATAGACTAGTAACATATGTATGTTACTAGTCTAAGTTACTCACCACTATGACCCGCCTTAGAGTGCTGGCGACGAGGTACCACCAGCAGGCCTAGTTTATGCTCGCAGCAACTGTCTTGCCAATACCCAAATGCGTCAGCCGTGAGCTCATTACCTAACCAACCACCTGAACAAACCCTGAATAACAAAGACGATCCATCGATACATTCCATGTTTAACAATGCAATGCACTATCATGGGATCGATCGATCGATCGAGAGGCTGTTGTTTATGAGCAAGTAAAGAACGCCCCAGTTGATCCCACTCATGGCATGGGGCACGGCACGGACGGACGGGCCACATGTACATTGATCCACTGCCTGTTTGCAACACGGCAGTAACTCGATCCCACTCACTCCATCGATTGATCGCAAGGCTACGGCTCGGCATGCGTCCGTATATGATCTATCCATTCATTCAAGTCCCTTGCACGTACGTGCACTAGCATTTACAGCAGGATCCAAAGGTCTTGCTAGAGTGCTTTTGTGTGCTGGCACATGGCAGTGCATCAATGCACATCAATGTACATGCCGTGTTGCAAACAGGCAGTGCATCAATGTACATGTGGCCCGTCCGTACGGTGCCGTGCCGCATGCCATGCGCGGCAACACACATATAGGAGTAAGTTTTCTCTGATGACGAAAGGCCGTGCGTACGTCCGTTGCAACAGAAGTTAATGGATCAGTGTAGGCGTTGATCCAGCCTACCTGCGTGCGCGCGTGCGTGCGTACAAAGCAAAACACTTGCATTCATGGTGGAGGGTGCATCTACCCAAATTCTCCCATCTGCATTACTACTACTTGTCCATGATGCCTGCCTAACGGTTTAAGACGGGTTAGTACTATCTATGTAGCCGGTCAGCCCATGTGCTAATCTTGGTAGTACCACTACACAGGGGCAGGCTTGGTTGATTGCCGCTAAGTACGTACTTGTCCGGCATCACCATCTTCAATTTCGAACCGAGGCCGCTCTCTCTCAGCCATGTGATGTAGGGGCTAGACAGCCGTAGTAGCACGGGTTTCCGAATATCATAGGACATAGGTAGTTTAAGAAGAAAGGGTTCCGTTCCTTCATTCATTTCTTGCTCGAGCTCGGCTGGGTTGAACTGCCCAGAACGCAACGCAACTTCTCCTTTCCTGGAGTAACTGCGAGGGAGGCGCCCCGGCTTTTGCGGCCCACGGCTGGAGTGGAAACTTTCCGTTTTTTCGGAGGAAAAATAAAAACGGAGAGGAAATATGAAAACGGAAACGAAAATTTGCAAAACCGAAGTAGAAACAGAATTTTCTATGCGGAAACGGAAACAAAAACGGAACGATGTTTTCCGGTGGAACATGCATGGAAATGGAACTTTCCGTTTCCGTGAATATGGAATTTCTGTTTTTACTATAGAATTATAGCTGTTTTGTAGCCCAACCACCAAAGAGAACACAATGACACAATTAGTAGAATGGATCTAAGGCCCAACTCCTACTACCACACATGTACTCAGCTTGACCCTATATGCAATTGTGCAGTACTACTACAATACTATGCTAAGTTGCTAACATAATGATATTATTTTGTAGCCATGTTAACGACTCATTAAATTTGTTTGTTTTTGTGTGTATTTCTCTATGATTCAAGGAGTTTTTAAGTTCCGATCAATGCCTATTTCTGTTTCCGTATCCGCTTTATATTTGCTCCGTGTCCGTTTCCGATAGTATCTGTTTCCGTATTCATTTTCGGAGTTTCTGTATTCGTTTTCGCTTCTGCAAAGAAATGTGAAAACAAATATGATAGCACTCAGTTCCGTCCGTTTCCGCTCCATTTTCATCCCTACTCGCATTGATGATTTGGTCTCCGGAAATCCCGCGCAAAATCTTCACTTCTCATCGGTAATTCGGTATGCACATGCATGCACCGCCATGCGTGCAGTGGCGGAGCTACAGACAATATGTTGGGCGTGCAATATTTGGCTAAGCTAGAGGAAAGCCCGTAAATTTTATTTTCTTAAGCTAACTTTGCCCTGTTAGCTACTGATTTAACCATAGGTTGGGCGGGCCCTACCACAGTTTTGCCTGTCCATAGCTCCGCCACTGCATGCGTGGCGTGCATGTACGAATGGGGAATGCAAACCCGGCTGGGGCTGGCTTAGGCTGGTTATAGTGAGGAGCAGTGGCGGAGCTACGTTCGGGCCAACCCGTGCTCTAGCCCGCCCTGCCTAGCTGAAACACTGCCCACCTAGCTTGCCAAGTGGCCTGGCCCATCTATTTTCTATGCTTTCTTCTCAAGGGTGGCCCGCCCAAGGAATCAATCGAAGCTCCGCCAGTGGTGAGGAGTAACTTATATTAGTAGTGTCATGCATATGACACTAGTCTAAATTATTATCTTCATAATGCAAAATAACATAGTAATAGTGTCATAGATGGCTTCATTTATTAGCTTGTAGACTCATTCTTTCTCGAGAAGCGCTATGTTACAGTAACATATTATGTTACTCTAAACATCTCTCTCCTCATTAAATACATGCCATATAAGTAAAAAAAATTAAAATACGCTATGTTACTACTAAGTTACTCCCACTATTACTAGCCTTATCGGCTTGCAAGAGAAAGCCGCGGGCAGGGATCACGCGCCCTGACGCTGCATGGCATTGGCATGCCCAGGCCACCAACCAGGGAGAGGGACACATGCACCGAGAGCCTCTTTGGTTTCAGTTTCAAGACATGGTGTAGCAGTTGAGGATTCAGAGATCGACCAGCCCTGGTTGAGGGGAAAAAGAGCAGGCCAGTAAATCCGCATCTTTTTTCACTGGTCAAATCTTGATGGTGTCACGGCTGCCGTTGCAGGCCAGTACGCACCCAGTACCATCCATCTCCCCTCTTGTTTTTTTTTTTGAGGAGATCTCCCCTCTTCTTGTTGCTCACATGCAACGTTGTAATGG
>NC_041382.1:742310144-742329595 GCF_002162155.2 Triticum dicoccoides | reverse complement strand
TGCAGGGCGCAGTTGGGCCACTGACAGGTGGGCCCGAAAGCAAGTTGGCCCACCTGTCAGTGACCCAACTGCGCCCTGCAGTACGTCAGGGGAGCCGAGTCCCGTTGTAATAACACATGCCTGTGCTGTGCTGGTACAATTCCCACACTTCCGAATGGAGCAAATCCGTGCTAGCTATAGACATACATGTGCTGTATTCCGGTCAGTCAGTCTTGTCGCCACCTTCGTCCAGCACGGCTGCAGTTCACTTGCAACTCTCCATCATGCGATGCGTAGACTTGGATGGACGGCGATCGACTAGTCACGATCGACTAGTCACGGCGACGGACTGCAATGAAGCTATACGGCATCAATAATTCAGAAAAAAAGACGGTGAGAGGGATAAGGCGATGTCCATGACCACTACCCACCAGCATCATATCCTCTTGCCGGAAAGATAACAGTGGCCGCCCGCCTATAACTTCACGTGAAAAATGTAAGGTGGGACGCTAGAAAAAGCCCTCAAAGTTGTAGCTCCAACGAAAGATCATAGAGTTCTGGCACTTGAACCGAATGGAATGGAGTAGTGTGTTCATTATGGATGGCCACACCAGCCGGCTACCAGATCATGTTGCCCTTCCTTCATCACCATCACTGTGGCGGTACCAAGTTAGGTCAAAATTAGATGGACAGGTAGCTAATTTTGTGGGCATCTATATTGGTCCTGCTGCAGTTTGGGTACTAGGAATGGGACGTGGGTTGTGATGCCTACTTCCAGATCAGGAATACATTAACGTCTAAGCTGACATCCAGCAAGATTTTCCTCAGCAAACTGTTATAGCATTCGTTGAGCATCTCCCAAATGTGGAGTTTGTGGCCACACTCAAACTTCCACTGTTTCAGGCTTGGTCTGTCCCAACCACCCACAATAATTAAGAAAACTCCATGCAAGCACTTGGCAAGATTTCCAAGATTGGGGTATGTATATATCCTTTCCCGTTGGATCTGCGTTCCTTCCGCGAAGAGAGTGTGTGAGAGCATCTCTAGCACATCTCGCAAAGCGGCTCATCCGATAAAATAACCGTCGGTTTGTGGGATCCATCCCTTATCGCCGGTCCAAGTAGATCGGTCAAATCGGGCTGTCCCGGAAATTTTTTGTGGGATTCCGCATCGACGAGCCCATTTTCTCCACAAGTGCGGGAATCCTCCCGATTTTGCAGGTTCCCCTTTCCACTGACGTGAAGCATTTCTGCCCACTTCCGTTTCCCGCTTCCACCGACAATCCCCGCCGCTAGGTGTCGCCTCCGACTTCCCTGGGCCGCCCGAAAGCTCCTCCGCCCCGCGCCGCATCCACGCCACCAACTCTAGGCAGCGGGGGTGACCTTTTGCACCCGCGGCTCGCCGGTGCCGCCGTCGCCATGGATCCACGCAGGAGCTCGGCGCTGCTTCGGTCGGCGGGAGGACAAAAGGGCAGCTCCGTGTTGGCTGACGGGAGGAGAAAGAGCAGCGAGATGCGGCTTATTTCCAGCGAGGTATGTACGGGTGAAGCTCATTCCGGCTAGTGCTCATTTTTGCATGGATTAGGTCCGGGCAAAGCTCATTCCGGCTTGTGTGCACATTGTAGATGGATTGGAGTTCGTCCTCGTTGTCTTCGTCTGACGATTCAGACATAGAAGATTTGATTCTCGACGACGACGATGAAAACCTTGTGTTGTTGCATCTCATCGGCAAATATGAGGCGGGGCCGCCAAAAAAGCGGCGCGGATCGACGGTCGGCCGGCTATGCTTTGCCCGCAACCGAGCTCTCGGGAAAAAAATGCTCGTGAAAGACTACTTCGCCGAGGTACCAAAATATCCGGCTCACCTCTTTCATAGGCGATATCTAATGCATAAGTCACTTTTTGTCCGCATCGTCGTGGCTTGTGAGCGAAATTGTCATTTCTTCACCCGGCGTAGGAATGCCGACGGGTTGATTGGTTTTAGTACATATTCAAAAAAAATCGGCGGTGATGATGGTGATTGCATATGGTGTTCCAGCCGACTATGCGGATGAATATCTTCACATTGGCGAGGGTACCACCATCAAAAGTGTCCGTGTCTCTGTGAAGACAATAATCCGAGTTGGTGGCCCGGAGTATCTTCGTGCTCCAAATGAAGATGACGTAAAGAAGCTCATGGTAATGTACGAATCAAGGGGATGCTAGGTAGAATAGATTGCATGCATTGGAGGTGGAAGAACTATTCGGTGGCTTGGTCAGGGCAATACACCGGCCACAAACATAAGCCCATCATTGTGCTTGAAGCCGTGGCGTCACATGATTTGTGGATTTGACATTACTTCTTTGGTTCGCCGGGGGTCTCTGGATGATATCAACGTTTTGCAATGATCTCATTTATTTGCTCAGCTAGCTAGTGGCAAAGCTCCGGCTTGCAACTATATCGTTAACGGCCATGACTATACCATGGGGTACTATCATGCCGACGGTATTTATCCATTATGGTCTACATTTGTGAAGACCATTAGTGAACCCAAAAATCAAGAAGCACAATATTTTCGCCGAAGCACAAGAAGCTTGCCGAAAGGATATTGTGAGGGCATTTGTGTGTTGCAATCTCGGTTTGCCATTGTTCGAGGTCCTGCTCGCTTCCGGGATAAAAAATCCCATTGCAACATCATGACTTCTTGTATAATTTTACACAATATGATCGTCAAGGATGAAAGGGATTTGGACTTGGAGCACAACTATGAAAATGTTGGTAGCCGTGCAAAGCCGGCCAATGATGCAAATGAGATCAATGCATATCTTGAGACCTACCGGAAGATCGAGAGTGATTCGCACAACCAACTTCAGCATGATCTTATTGAGCATTGGTGGCACCTCTATGGGGGGAGATAGATCCCCATTTGAATTCGAACATTTGTTGTAATGATGATTACTGTTGTATTGTGAGTTGCTTGACTATTTATATATTTGTATGTCCAATTTATTTTAGTTTCCATTTGGTGGATATTATTATGAAATGTGCAATTTGTTTGATGTTTTATGAAAAAATTACGATGTGGCAAGCATTCTGGTCAAACAGATTTCGCAAACGCATCCCGCAAAACATCGCTCGCCGGACCATAAAAACATTCTGTGGGAACCCTTAATGCTTTTTGTGGGCCTCGCGTTCGAGGGATCTGCTAAAGATGCTTTGAATATTGTTTTTGCGTTCATTTGAGGCAAGTCCGAGTGCTGTGAACACTATTCTTTATCCCCCCAAAAGGAGGAAGACCACTAATCACTGCATCAATCAAATCATGTAACTCTTTTTGTCCTGTAGTTCTAATCACATAAAGGGGGCTAAAAACCCCTTAAAACCTATGACAACCGCAATAGAAATTACATGTAGGCATACGATAAAGTCAAATGATCGTTTTGGAAGTTCCGAGGAAATCTCAATGACTATCGCAAGTAGCAATCATTTCGGAAGTTCCGGGGCAGCAACAACAACTTGGTCACACAGTTTCGATGGCACCGATTGTGTGATTCGGTCTCTCCGAAGTGCACATGGAGTTTCAGAAATGTTTTTTCAGTCACACCGAGTGAATACGAGTCGGTCAGACCGAGAAGTATTATGTGCAATGCCTAACGCCGCTTGGTGGCACCGTTTCAGTTCATTCGATTGTTCCGAGATGAATACGGCGGAACCCTAAACCTAAAATTTTCACTCTACTCTAGAATCTAGGAATTTCTTCGGCAGATTGGAATGTGCATACTGTTGGAAGAATATGTGAAAGCTTTTGTGCAATGAATTAGATTGGTATGCACAAGAGGATCGAACCGTACCCTAACTTGGTGGCGCTCCTCAATGACGGCAATGGCGGGGGCGAATGTGTGCGACGGCAATGGAATCCGGCGGTGAGAGCTCGCAAGAGAGGAGGGTGACGATCTGGCGACCTTGGCGACAACAGAGAAGGGGTGCGAGCACAAGGACACGTCGTGTTAGTCATGGGTGAAGTGGTGCGCCAAGAGGAAGACGGGGTGGAAGAGGCACCATGCTGGGTTCACCAAGCCCGGGAACAGGTCGTGGAAGAAAGCACGCATTGGTGGTGACATCACCGGGCATGCGTAGACAGGAAGAAGTCGGTGTTGATGACGCGCTGCACCAGGCTTGCCAGGTGTCACATCCCAGATTTTTTCCAAATCCGGTATGTTACAATTTTCAAAGGGAATTAAATTTTTCTAGAAAAACCTATGCTTGTTTGCCTTTAGCTAAATTTTGCCTAGGATCTGCCTGATGTTTGACTATGTTTGACTTGATTGATCACTTAGAGGGTCAGGGACCCCATGACCACATTGAAACCCTTGTTTAAAATATGAGAAAAAAATAGAATGTACTCTAAAAAGTTGGGGAATAATTTTGAATCCCAAAATAGGGTGATCAATTGAAAAATAAGGCATGTTTATTTGAGCATAAGGCTAACCTTAATATGTCTGAAATGATATGCAAGCCCTAACAAATTTTCCCTAAATGATTGAAAAGGATTGGTTTGAAATCAATTCAAGAATCAAAGGGACATTATTAAAAATGGCTTTGCATTTTTTGGCAAGAAAGTGAAATTTATTAGTCCAAATAATATGCTTGACTTGCTGTAAATTTTCCAAATTGGATTTGAAACATATTTGGCTTTAAAACCAAATTGAAATTCAAGGGAAAAATAAGGTGGTAGAAATTATATATCCGAAATGCCCAAATAAAATGTTGACATGCTCAGAAATATTGGGTAATGAATTTAAAACAAGTTTGCTTCTAGGAGAAAATTCAAATGAAAATGGGAGACAAAAGCAGAAAATGGAAAATGGAAAAGGAAAATAAAAATAAAAGCCCAGCCAGGCCAGCTAGCCACAGCGCGCAGTCTCTCTCTCTCCCGCTGACCACCTGGGCCCGCACGTCAGCATCGCCCTCAACCTCTTGCAACCGCTCACCCTCGTTCACCACGACCTCGCCCGCGCCCACGTCGCACTTGCACGCGGCAGCCGTGCATGCCCGATCCTGCCGATGTGCCCGTTGTGCAATCCCCGGGCCTCCGCGACCCGCCGCTCATGTAGGAGTGAGTGAGTGAGTGAGAGTGTGGGGATAAGGGGGAAGGAAGTTGGTTCGTTTGCTCGAATTGCTTGCGAGTGTGAATGATTCCCAGATATGACGTGGCATCAGCCATGCTCCAAGATTCATGCTACGAGATCGGACGGCAACCAAAGCATTTGCTCGGAACCTTCAAAAATCTGATGTCAGATTCATATCATTTAGTTTTTTAAAGAAAAAAAATGGTTCAGCTTACCAATTAATCTAGATGGCGTAGTACTTTTTGCATAGCAAGTGGTATTTCTCTTCCTGTAGTTGAGATGAGATATACTCCCTCTATTTCGAATTACTTGTCGCAGGTATGGATGTATCTAGATGTATTTTAGTTCTAGATACATTCATTTCTACGACAAGTAATTTGGAACGGAGGGAATACCATATAGCAATATAAATATACTGATAAATGTATATATTCTGAAAAGAAATATACTGATAATGGTGTTCCACTTGGCCGTGGTCCTGGTCGCCTGACCCGCCTCAGTCACGTTAATGGTGAGGAAAAGGTATGACTTGACCCTTGACGATTTGTGTTGTGTTGCAACTGGTGTGGCCTTTTGGTTAGGTTCCAGGCGTGGGCGACGCCGACGCGGCCTCTCCCACTTTGGAGGGAACATCTGAGCGTAAAATAAAGGCCTTTCCATGATCAAAAATCGACTACGGATCCACACCTTTTGCTCTGACACGCATCATGGAACAACGACAGCAGCAGGCAGGCAGACTCACCAGTTTTAATCACCAGCATCTCGCTCTAGCCGCATATGCATGGCTGCCGACGGGCCGGGGGTCTCCACTCAAATATTATAATATTTATTTATACATGATATTTTGTTCATCCAACGTACGTAGCGGTCGAAGGCTGCTTGTGGGCAGGCAGGCGGCCACGAGGTCCCGAACTCGCCTCTCCCATTTAACAAACCAAACTCCCCCCGACTTGCCCGAAACGCCCAGTGGACCATCACGCTCGCGCTCCCACTGCCGATAATGGCATGTGGTATATCTATAATTCTATTGTGTTTTCTCCGACGAGGCCCCATCGTTGCCGTTGTTCTCATGGTCATCATCATCACACTCATTAGTACTGACAACTCGTGTCGATATCCTACTGGCTATTGGTTGGCAAAAAGCTATGTTTTCCTTTCCTTGTTTAGCGCTGCGATTAGGAGAGGAGACTGTCTTATCGGACAGCCCTCAAAGATCTACCCGCTGGGCCTGCTTTGCCGTGGAAATATGCGTACGTGGGATCGCATCACGTCATCCGGCACTTTGGCCAGTCGAGCTACCGAATCTTTTTCCAAAAAAAAACGCTTTATTAATAGGTTTATTAAATATTGTATAGCCTCTGTATAACTAAAATGGACACAGCTAAACAAAGTTCTCTCACACAAACTAAAATTAAGAAGGTGAAATAGAAAGAAACATGTAGAGTCCGTATAACATGTAAAACGGAGGAGGACCAATCCTAGGATGTTGTTGCCACCCATGTTGTGTAAAAGTATGCCTCGCCGTATTCTTCAGTCGTATACACACCTCCGTAAACAGGTCTTGATTCTCCATAAACGAACAGTCACGGTACATCTGTAGATAATATGCATCAGAGAAGTACTTTTATCGTTAAACACCTTATCATTTCTACACATAGCCAAAGCGACCAAATAACGGCAAGTGCTTCCACCCTAAGAAGAGGTATAAACCTGTAATCTATCCCATGTAACCAGTTGCCAAATATATTAGCAACACTACGAGAAGGATACAAGGCAGAAGCTATCTGGGTGACTGGACATATAGAACAAGCCAATTTGTATTGAAAGAATAAATGTTTTATTGTCTTATCATGGTGATGAAAGATATATTGCGAACTCAAGCTACGGCATCTGCAAAAGGAAGGAGAAAGATTTCCAGACGCGGACACATCGACATCGAGCGATGGGCCGGAAATCTCATGGATCCGTGCCAGAAAAACACCAAGCGTTCAATCAGATTTGCCACTCTACCACCACGGTGTCAAGCACGGCAGAAGCTCCGGAAATTGCCGTGCGCGTGTGGGTTAGGTCAGGAAGGTGGCACATCATCATTGGCCGGAGAGGACGATGGAGGCATCCAGTGTGCTACCTATAGCTAGCTAGTTAGTGCTACTATGTAGTAGTAGTATATGTACGTACTACACGTAGCTTGAACGTGCATGTGGGGCGGGAGTCCTTAATTGGAAGAGATAAAGCAAAATAAAGGTGCTGGTCTAGATATCTAGAGCAGGGCGAGCTAGCTAAAGGGCAGTTCATGGACCTGGCTACGGCTAGGCTAGCTAGGGACTCGTAGTTGGATGGAGCATCGGAGGGAGAGGTCGCTGTAGTCCCTCAAGTTCCGATGGACCAGCGCGCGCGCGCGCCCCTTGACGAGCATGCATCGGTGCACACCATGGTTTCCTTATTCGTGTGTGGTACTAGCATGACTTTTCCATCTACCCCTGCCAACGGGCAAAAACCACCAGATCCAATCCATCTTGCGTCGCCGCGGCTCGGTAAATCGATCGGGCAAAGGCTCCACAGACCAGGCGGCCGGGGTAGTTGGTGGCCGGTACGAGTACGGTCATAAAAAATGGGGTACTGCAAAGCTGTCTTCGTTTCATCACTCACATTTAATAACGGTGAATCAAAGGCCGATCCAATTAAGCTGGCGTAAAGCGAGCAAAACAGTATTACTCCTTTCTTCCATCTATATAGGCCTACTGCATTTTTTAAGACCGTCTTTGACTATTGACAAGATTAATAGTACATGACATACACAATGTGAAAATTATATCATTGAAAACTCCTTTCACACATGATTTTTTTTCTCGAATACGCACTAGTGTGCGTATCATCTATTAAGAGAAGAAGGGGAAAGAGCCCCAAATAGTTTACATGGCATGGCTACATGACACCCACGCCAGCTCCACCTGACTCTACCCGGCACACTATGTGACTACTCGCCCTGTGCCCACCTTAGGGCTGCCTCAATGCCCTGGTGCATGCCGTCATCACCGCGGAGCAGTCCCGCATCTCTCCATAGCCCGTATTCGCTAGCATTTTTCGTGAACAAGTCTCCAAGACATGGAGTCCTGCCATTGAACACAACTTCGTTCCGGTGCTTCCACACCTCCCAGAGGACTAGCAAACAGATCGCACGTCTCGGCCTTGCTTGCTTCTTGGATAGCCTGTCCAGCCAGGTGCGCATGTACCAATCCGATAGCGTTTCTGCCTGACGAGGCTCAGCATGCCCCATGCTCAGCGCGGGCAGGACTCGAGTCCACACTTGTCGGACGAAAACACGTTGAAGGAGCAGGTGGTTTATCGTTTCATCGTGTTGATCACACATCGGGCAAAAACGCATATGCATTCCTGCCGACGGGCCGGGGGTCTCCACTCAAATATTATAATATTTATTTATACATGATATTTTGTTCATCCAACGTACGTAGCGGTCGAAGGCTGCTTGTGGGCAGGCAGGCGGCCACGAGGTCCCGAACTCGCCTCTCCCATTTAACAAACCAAACTCCCCCCGACTTGCCCGAAACGCCCAGTGGACCATCACGCGCTCCCATGGCCCCCTCTGCTTTGCACTGCCAATAATAGCATGTGGGATACCTATATTGTATTCTCCGACAAGACCCCATTCATGGCCAGCAGACTAATTATTTGTACCCGTACTAGTACTGGTAACTCGTGTCGATATCCTACTGGCTAATGGCAGGCAAAGTTATGTTTTCCTTGCTTGGCGCTGCGGTTACCAGGAGAGGCTGATTAGATAGCCCTCAAAGATACCAAAGGACTAACAGTGACTGCTTTGGTGGGAAAGAGCCAAATATTCGTGTTTTGATCCTTTTCTGAAACCTATTTTACATCTGATTTTAGTTTGATTTTTTTTAAGATATGACGTTTTTGCTACCTCCAAGGTTCATGCTGATAGGGTGTAACAACCTACCGCTAGAGACCTTGGCGGTAGGAAACAGCCCTATCGTCAACAGACTGGCGATAGTCTGTACAACCCAACCGCCAAGGTGTTCGGCGGTAGGCACGAGCACGCACTGTGTTCAATACTTAAAATTTTTTTACGATAGGGCATGCAACCCTAGTCCACGGACCTTGATGGTAAGCTGTTATACCCTATCGTCATAAGCCCGGACAATAACAAAAGGTCAGATCTTAAAAAAAAAATATTAAACTCGAGTCAGATCTTGAATAGGTTTCAAAAAAGCATCAGAACATGAAATTTAGCCGTGGAAACATACATGCGTCGGACCGCATCAGGTCATCTGGCACTTTGGCCCGGCCGGTCTAGCTACTACAGCATCTGCAAAAGGAGGGAGATAGATTTCCAAACACGGACACATCTATATCGATGGATCGATCGGCCGGAAATGTCATGATCCGTGCTAGAAAAACACCAAACCGTTCAATCAGATTGGCCACTCTAGCTCCCCGGTGTCATGCTCATGCACGGCAGCTCCGGAAATTGCCATGCATGTGTGTGGGCTAGGGCAGCTCCAACGCGCCATCCTATTTTGTGCGGGCGTGTAAGTTTCGCCTTAATCAGACAAACGCGACCACCCAATGCGCAACCGCAATCAAAATTTTTGTGTCAGTTTGGTGTTCAACTTGATCCATTTTTAGAGCAAAAGTGCCTCCGGTTTGCGTCGAGATGGACACCAAACGAACGCGCATGCGTCCTCTCCTTATCCGTCTTGGACCCGCATGTTGGCCGTCCAACTTCTTCCCACCAGCCTCATTTAGGCCGCATGCATGGACTAACCCGCTTGTCATCCACCCAGCCACCCAGCCGCGTCCTGTTTAATGGGAAGCCGTGACCGCTCCGCCCACACACTTCCACTTCCATCAACGCGTGCCACCTCAAGCCCCGACACCCAAACCCTAGCGCTGTTCGCCGCTCCACCATCTCCCACCGGTCCGTTCACACACTTCCATTTCCATCAATGCGTGCGTCCTCGAGCCCTGACAGCCAAGCCCTAGCTCCGACCGCCTCCCCAACACCTTCCACCGGCCGCCTCCCGCCATGGTGTGGAAGTGGATCATCGACAAGAGGAAGCACGGCCATGAGGCTGGCTCGTCGCCCGGCTGCCCGCTGCTGCCGCCACCACCACCGCCCCAAGACCTCCTCGCCCTCCGTATTCAGTAGCTACCTGCCGGCAGCCCCGCTTCGCGTGTGGTCATACATGAAGATTGAGATTTGCCAATGGTATTGGGAGACGGAAATGCCGCTGCCGTGGACCTACGTCAATCTCCCGAACAACTGGCACCTGTCGGCAGATGAGGTACCCGTGTTGCCGGTCCCGGTGAGCGTATGTGCCCTCCTTGAGGAGATCAATCGCCGCCGCCGGACCTCGTCAACACTGCCAGGTACGCCGTGGATTCCCCACTCTGGGACATGTGGTTCCGGGATGAGCACCACCTGCGTGGCAATCCTATTTTGTCGGGAATACTTCAAGCCCGCCATGGGAGCGCTCTTCCAGCCACGCGTGTGCTCTGAGCCCGTCCCGGTCATGGGCGGGTGCGTGGCCTAACGCCGACGCCCTCCCCCTTGCCATCCCCGCCATCACCAGCGCCCACCATGTCCGCTGAGGAGGACAAGGAGCTGGTGAGGAGGGTGCTCGAGGACTCCATCCGGGAGCACGATCGCGCCCAATGGGAGGGCCTCGACGTGATGGTGGTTCTGTAGGCCTCCAGTGATGTCGCCATCCCGATACTGGAGGTCGAGGAGGAGGTGCAGGAGAAGCCACCCACCGAGGCCTTGGCAGGGTACTCCTGGACGTGGACGGAGACAGTTCCTTGCACGCTGGAGTATGTGTATGTGCCGAACGCGTGGGTGGGCGCCGACACATGCTCACTGTCCCCGCTATGGCCATAAGTGGTGCAGGCGCCTCCCGCCTGGTAGCCACTGCGGGGGCCGCGAACCCACCTATGGCAGTCACTGACGTACATCGACCTCACGATGGACGATGAGGATGGCGGCGAAGGCCATAAAACTAGTTTTTATGTTCCTTCTTTCGAGTTCTCTTTGAATATGCGGCCCTAAAACTTTGTGGACGTTTATGTAATATATATCGTGTTTAAAATATTCAAATTTTCTATTTGGGTTGATATTTAAAAGTTCGAAAGCAGACAAATTTTGAGATGCGGCGGCCGGTTCGGTGCGTTGACGGTCGGACAATCGCATCCGGACGCTCGCTCATGTCCGTTTGCTCGACTAAAATGGATAAAACGAACATATGTTTGGGGTCACACGTTGGAGTTGGCCTTAACATCATGGTGCATCACCGGCCGGAGAGGCCGATCCAGGCACGCATGCATGCATTTTGTGCTACCTACAGCTAGTTAGGGCATCTCCAGCCGTTCGGCCCCCAGGGCGCCTAAATAGAGCGGCCTGGGGGCGTGCCGGCGCTAGTTCGGCCCCTGGGGGCGACCTAGCTCCCAGTTACGCCCCCAAGCACCGGCCCGAGGATGCGGGAAATTTGAACTAGGTCGTTCCCGCTCACAAAAAACGCCACAAATCCGGCGATCGGACGTAGTCTGGCGTTACAAAAAACAGAGCGTCGCACGCCGCAAGTTCGCGTGCGCAACGAATCACTCGGCGGGGTCGGCTCCAGGCGTTGGCGGAGTCGGCGTGCGCGGGCTCAGCGGTGTCGAAGCTGCTTCGGTGCTGGGATGTGTCGGCGCGGCTTCGGTATTGCTGGGCGGCGATGAAGAGGCGTCATTCGGGCTTGGCGTCCGAGCAGCCGTGGGCGCGGGAGCTGGCATCGTCGGTGTCGTCGGCGTTGCCGTCTGCATCTGGTTCTGGATGAGGCCGCGCTCCGCCATGTACCACGCCCTGAGCTGCTCGTCGTTGCTCTGGAGCATGTCCGCTCCGCCCATCAGAAAAGCCATGTCAGTGTTCCTCTTCTTCGCGGCGACGTTGGTCCGGAGCAGGTCGATGTTGGTCCGGAGCAGGTCGAGCTTGATGGCACTGTTCGTCGTCAGCGACGACCACCGTGCCTTGGTCTTCTCTTCACGTAGGACGGCTCGGGCCTGGGCGTCGGCGAGGCAATGCTCGATGGACTCCTGCACTCGCGCGGTTGCCGCGTCGGCGTTTTTCGCCTTCTTTGCCAACTTGTGGCCGTCCGGCCGCCCCTCTGACGCGCCCGGAGTCGTCGCAACCGGCTTGTATGTCTCCTTGGCCTTGTCGAGGGTACGTCGGACTTTCGCCCACTTCTCGCACTTGTCGATGCGCTTGTAGACGTGGAGGAACTTGAAGTCGGCGTCGAGGTTGTCGCGCCGATACATGGTGAAGATGCGCAGCAACTGCGCGGAAGAACAAACAGTTGGCGGGCGGCGGGCGTAGACGACGAAGAGATGCGGGTGAACGGCGTGCGTACCTGATCCTCAACGCTGGCGCCGCTCTTCGGGGGAGCCGCGACCTCCTCGACGATTCCATGCCATTTGTTGCATGCCCCTGGATACGCCCCCAATGGTTCACCATCGCCTTGGAGCCGCGCTGCATGTAGACGCCTTTGAAGTAGGGGTCGACGAGCTTCCGCTCGTCGAACTCGGCCTTGATGCGGTCCCAGTACGTCTCGAAGCTCTGGTTCGTGCCGGTGGTCGGGTCGAGGCAGACGACTTTCCATGCTTCGGCAAGGCATTCATCCTCCTTGGACGTCCACTTGATGCGCGCTTCGCCTGTCCTAGCCGCCCGCTTCTTCTTCTGGCGCCCTTTCGTCGGATCAGGAGCTGGCTCCTCCTCCTCCTCGTCCTCCTCCTCCTCCTCGGGTTCCTGCGCTTCGTGCGCGTCCTCGCCGTAGACGTAGCCGAGCTCGGCCTCCATGTCGCTGCTGAGATCCACTACCTCGTCCTGGGTGGCGAACCCGGGAGACGCGGTGGCCGCGGTCGATCCTGTCGCGATGATGTCGTCCATGTCGGCTCCTGTGTCGTCGGCGTCGTTGAGGTGCGAGAAGGGCAGCGGTCCACGGCGGAGATGGGGCGTCGGTGTGGACGCATAGGCGGGCGGCGAGTAGTTGTATGGAGGGTGCTGCACGCCGACGAAGGCGGGCGAGGGTGTGCGCGTCGCGGGGTGGCCATGGGGAAAGGTCACGTTTGGGTTGAACCCACCGTGTGCGTCGCCGTCGGCGTAGCCGGGCGACGACGATCTCCATGGAGATCCGACGCCTTGCTGTCCCCAGGGCGCGTACTGGGCGTGGCTGACGACGGGTGGGTTCATCATCCCCGCGTGGTCGACCGATGAGGAGGACGCCGCCGCGCGCGCCGCGTTGTCGCGGGCCTTCTTGGCGATGGCCCTGTTCCGCCGGTCGGCGGTGACTGCGTCGCGTCGCTGAACTTCCACCCTCCACTCGGTGTTCGACATGCCCGGTGGCTTCAATGGCGGCGCCCTCGGCTTCCTCTGCTTTGGCTGGGCTACGGTGTCAGTCGTGGTTGCCGCCGCGCGCGGCATGCCGTACTTCTTCGGCGGCATGGCGGCGACTGGAAGGCGAGCAGGAGGGGGTTTGGAGGGAGAAAGGGAAGGAATGGCGGGAGGAAGGCGAGCGAGCGGGAGGGATGCGAGGGAAAAGCGTCAAGAAACGGCGGGAAAAGGCCCTCGGGACGCCGCCAGGGCGAACCCACGCGCCTTTTTCGCTTGTGCCGGCTCCCCAAGCGCTCACCAGGGCGCGGGTTCGGCCTGGGTCCGCCGGCACCAGTTTTGGCCCGAGCCGGCGGAAAACGGGTTTCTGGAGACGCGACTGAACCGTTTTTTGGCGCCGGCGCAACAAAAACATCTGGGAAGGGTCTGTTGGGGACGCGGCTGGAGATGCGCTTAGTGCTGCCTATGTAGTACGTCCAATGGTGCATGTCGTACATGATGCATGTGCGGCGGGAGTCTTTGATTCGAGTCGAAGGGATAGAAGACGATAAAGGTGGTGGGCTGGTCTAGATATGTAGAGCCGGGCGAGCTAGCTATGAAGAAGCTATGTAGCTCGTGGACCTCGCTAGCGTGACTCGTAGTCGGAGCGTCGGAGAGTTCGCTGTAGTCCTCTCCCATGTTCCGATGGACGAGCATGCATCGGTGCAGACTATGTTTTCCTTTTTCGTGTGTGGGTACTAGCATGGCTTTCCACCCAGCCCCAGCCAGCGCCATAGCTGCCAACGGGCAACAATTCCATCTCATGCACCTTGCATCGTCGCGGCTCAGTAAATCGGGCAAAACTCCCAAGAGACCACGCGCCCGGCCCGGGGGTAGTTTTTTTTTTTTTTTTGGCAAACCGGCCGCTGGCCGGTAGGAATTACGTACTTAAAAAGAATTGCTAAATCTCAGTTGACTAAGACTTAATCAAGTTTCAGTCGATGCAATATTCGTAGGATCCTATGTGAAGATTCATGTATTTTTTTTTCTTTTTCCTTCTTACATGTTATATCATTTAACTTAAACTTGATTAAGTCTCAATCGACTGAGACCTAGCCACACCTATAATAAAATTATACTGCCAAGCACTCCCTGTTTCATCACTCTAATGGTCAATCGACCGGTCGATCTAATTAAGCTGGCGGAAAGTTAAGAAAAAAACACAGTACGTGCCTGGAATGGAGGAAGGACAAGACACACATATTTGCGAATCGAAATCACTCACCAGGGTTCGTAATGTACGTGCCAACTCACGTGGCTGTTGGTCAACAACGGAAAGGCCATGGCCACTGTTTGAACAGTCCTTTGCGTAGGCATCTTCCCTAGTCTTACTGTACAAAAGAAAGGCATCTTCTCTAGTCTTTAGACCTATCGCGTTGCAGCAGAGGCTCCTTTAATCTTGGCAACAGGGGAGAATATTCGTACTACGTGCTACCCGCCATGCACGGCGTCGACATTGCAACGCGAACTCGACGGGTCGACCCATGTCGTCCTACGGCTCCCAGCCAACACTCAATGGCAGCACGGCTTCTGTCGATCCCGTCGCGGAGGCCGGTCAACATCCATCTGCATGCATGCCATGGCTCACCCCAAAGTTTCCCAGGGTGCACAGGGCAGCAGTGAGTCACGCATGACACTACTCATTTTTCTTTCCGTGTAGTGACTTTTTCCCAAAGCCTCTGCACGCACGGCAGAGGAAAAAAGCGTGGTAAAATCAGATCAGTAGTCCCGTCCATCTACTGTCAATCAGCAGCTTCCAAACGCCAGCAGATTACTAGTTACTTTCTCTGTTCTAAATTACTTGTCTTGGATTTATCTAGATATGGATTTATCTAGATTCATTTTAGTGCTAGATATATCCGTATCTAGATAAATCTAAGACTAAATAATTCAGAACGGAAGGAGTAGATCACACCCGCGAACGGCCAAAAACACGTGAGAGATTTGGGATCGTGATAAAGCCAGGGCGTGTGTGGCGAGCACTCTGCCATGACCGTACGGCTTTGCGATTAACGTCTGAAAAAGGCATGAGAGGAACCCGCACGGCTCGCCGGAGTTGAGCCGCCGTGTCGATCAAAGCGAAGGGACGGGGTGGGTCGATGGCGCCAAGACGGCGCAACGAGACGACGCGAGAGGGCAGCTCGTCGCTTTCCGTTTTCAAGGACGACAACGAGCCGGTGGCCTGTACCGTAGTACTAGTGCGTGATGTGGTTGTGGGGGTCCGGGCGTGCCCATTGGGCACCAGCGCTAGCTGACGTTTCTAACGTAGTACCACGACGACGACGACGACGACATGGCCTGCTCATCGACGCAAACTCACCCTGGATTTCCGCGGCAGACCAACCAAACCATGAGTGGCGTGTACCACAAAGAGTAGTCTCATGCATGCATGTGACCGTCGATTTGGAACGGTGCACATGAATGAACGAGTGAAACAGCGGAGCTGCTCATTGACCGCTGAGGGGCGACACGTACACATCGATCGCATGACAGATGCTCCCCAGCTACTACCTATTTGCCTGTGCTCGGCCATCCGCAAAAAAAAAAAAAAACTGACCGTTGACATGCGGGGCCCACCGGTCGGAGCGGGGCGTCGAGGGCCCGACACCGAGGCGCGAAAAGAGGAGAATATCTACGCCTACTTACGTATTTTCGATACCTCCTAGAAGAGATAAGAGGAGATTTCCGCGCGCATCGCCGTCGGACGTCGACGCGAACCAAATATCTGAAATCCGAAACACTGTAGGCGATCTGGACCGGAAATTATGGCCGTCCTTGTCCTGATGGCTGGACAGGTGATGAAAAATGGAACCGAGTACCGGTCTGGTACCTGGCTTATATGGAACTCCCGATCGGTACACGCGCGCCGGTCGAGCTTGACCTGCCAAGCGATCGATCGATCGGGCACGGACATGTGGATGCGCCCAGGTCCTTGTTGTCCGCCCGGAGGGCATTTCCTTGATCGGCGACGGCTCACCTTGTGTCCGACGACCGCATCGAAAGGAATCGGGGGGACATGGACTCCCCAGCAGCTACTACTTTAAAACAATTCTGGATGATGATCTACTACTACTAGTTAGTAGTAGTAGTAAACTATGTCTGTATCGGACATGCCTGAATTGGCTCCGTCAGTCAGTTTCATGATATATATACTGCAGCACCGGCATATTGTATTGTGGCCGACAGGGCGCAAAGGAGATGCATGTGGTATGAGTGGGTATGCTACTCCTAGTTTCTGTGAAGATTCCAGCCGAACGGGTGGGTTGAGCGTGACGGGTTGGTGCTCCCGCCCGGTCACGGACCGGCTGATTGATGTCAGGCCGTGGACGAGATACTCCATGGCAGCCTAAGGCTGGTCATAGTAGAAGTAACATAGGTAGTAATATAGATGCCACATAAGCAAAAATGGTGATGTAGCAAGTAGTTAATGAGGAGAGAGGCAAATAGAGTAACATAATATGTTACCATCACATAGCGGTTTCCAATGCATAATGAGTCTACAAAGTAATAAATGAAGGCAACTATGTTACCACACCTATGACACTACCCACTATGAAGGTAGTAACATAGACTAGTAACATATGTATGTCACTAGTCTAAGTTACTCCCCACTATGACCAGCCTAATGCCTAGCGCAACGGGGTCTACCACTGCCCGAGACCCCTACAAAAGGGAGATGGAATTTACCGCGACGATTCCCGGTTCCCCACTGTCATTTCGGGGTCACATGGCTCATGACCAAGGACGGTAAAAGGGGATGGAAAAGGGCAAGGTCTCACGAGTCACGAGTCGCACCTCTGCCGACGAGCAACAACGGCCGGCCGGCCCCCCCGAGTTCCGCCCCCCAAACCAGCAGGTTGCGACGCGACGGGCGGGCGGAATCGCATTGGATCCAACCAGCTAGAGAACACGGCCGGGCCAAGTGTACGTCCACAAGTGTAATTTTTTTATAAGTCCACCCTCCGGCGTTCATTCATGCAGCGGCGGCATATCTGCGTCCAAAGTACACGTAAAAGGCAGGGGCTGAGTGATCCAATTATGGACTTGCTATCACATTCCTTGGACGCCACAAAAATCTACCGGTTTTCTTATCAATTTTCTCAATAAAAACTAGCGATTGATTTGAGGTGAATTAATCCAATTTCTGACACGTCGGCTCGCTAGTTAGGTCCTCATGGCACAAAATGTGCAACACAAACGGATTGGTTGTTAAGTTAAAAGCCGGCCCGCCTGCCAGGGTTCCATCCACACCTCTAGTCCACCTCCTCACCACCGTGGCGAGCATCGGCAGCAACAATACGCCATGGTGGCTGGAGAACACCAGCCGCGCATGGCTGCCAAGGTGAACACAAGCTGGGACTCGTGCGTCAAGGAGCAAGGCTCCCGCCGGACTCGTCGTCACCGTCCATCCTCTCATTCAGCGACCACCCCAACACCATTGCACCTCATGAACGTCAGCCGTAAACTGTCGCCATGAGCCTGGAGCCATAGATCCCCACGCAAGCACTAGTAGAAAGGGATTTCTATTTTCGTGTCCCTAGTTCCTTAGTTGTGCTCAGTTTTGCCCCGCCACTTTTAACGCTTCTGACTTTCCCCTCGTCCCTTGGCCACGGCCTATCAAATGCCCAGATGAAGCATTCAGTCGGGTCAAAGCTCATCATTGACCGTTACATGGATGACAACCTGACAAGTGGGACCTGAAGAATGCGCCAGCGACGTCGCATCCCAACCAAGGGCTGAGCCAGTGCGACACATGTGCGTATGTGCTTAAAAGCCTGGGTCGGACCGTTCAACATGCGTGAACATTGTCAAATACCATTTTCCATTTCTAATCAAACTAACAAATTCATTGAACATTCATTTCAAATCCAGTTGAGTTGATTCAAGTTCCTAAATTCATCATATCTGCAGGCATATGTAATAGCTAATTTTTGTAATTATACACGAAGCTTTTATATGTATTTTGATTTAAATTATATTTAATATATATAGGACTTCATTAGAAATTCCTAATCAATTCCCTATTGGTCCAACTCTAGTACGATTTTTTATTATAAATCCTTAGTTGACCTCATTAATTTGCATAACTATTTTCATAGAATTGTGCCTACAAAATAACACTGAAAAGATAGCTTCCAAAAGTGGCAGTTTCCCAATTTTTGCTACAATAAAAAATCATTTCTCAACTGCCAAAAGGAGGGCTTTTTGTGCGAAATGAGTGGAACAAATATGGCAATAAAATACAGCGCACTTGCAGTTTAAATTTGAATTACTTTATGTAAATCTCTAGAAATAGTGAATGATTTGGCACAAGTCCAAATTTGGCCATCTACTGGGCTCACTAGTAGAAAAGGGGGCTTTCGTTTGGGCCTGGCCAGCCCATTAGTCTAGGTTCTTCCACGAACCGGGACCAATGGATGCATTCGTCCCGGTTCGTGAGCCCGGGGGGCCGGCCGGGGCATCGTGGGCATTGGCCCCGATTCGTATCGACCCATTTGTCCCGGTTCTAGGCACGAACCGGGACCAATGGGCCTCGCTCCTGGCCCACAAATATTGGTCCCGGTTCTTGGCTCGAACTGGGACAGAAGGCTGGGCTTTAGTCCCGGTTCCAGCTGTTGGGGAACGTAGTAATTTCAAAAAATTTCCTACGCACACGCAAGATAATGGTGATGCATAGCAACGAGAGGGGAGAGTGTTGTCTACGTACCCTCGTAGACCAGAAGCGGAAGTGTTATCACAACGCGGTTGATGTAGTCGTACGTCTTCACGGCCCGACCGATCAAGCACTGAAACTACGGCACCTCCGAGTTCTAGCACACGTTCAGCTCGATGACGATCCTCAGACTACGATCCAGCAGAATGTCGGGGAAGAGTTCCGTCAGCACGACGGCGTGGTGACGATCTTGATGTTCTACCTGTTGGGTTTC
>NC_041382.1:742279311-742309163 GCF_002162155.2 Triticum dicoccoides | reverse complement strand
CCGGTAAAATCCCGATTTCACCCGGAACACTTCCGATATCCAAACATAGGCTTCCAATATATCAATCTTTATGTCTCGACCATTTCGACACTCCTCGTCATGTCCGTGATCACATCCGGGACTCCGAACAACCTTCGTTACATCAAAATGCATAAACTCATAATATAACTGTCATCGTAACCTTAAGCGTGCGGACCCTACGGGTTCGAGAACAATGTAGACATGACCGAGACACGTCTCCGGTCAATAACCAATAGCGGAACCTGGATGCTCATATTGGCTCCTACATATTCTACAAAGATCTTTTATCGGTCAGACCGCATAACAACATACGTTATTCCCTTTGTCATCGGTATGTTACTTGCCCGAGATTCGATCGTTGGTATCCCATACCTAGTTCAATCTCGTCACCGGCAAGTCTCTTTACTCGTTCTGTAATACATCATCCCGCAACTAACTCATTAGTTGCAATGCTTGCAAGGCTTTAAGTTATGTGCATTACTGAGAGGGCCCAGAGATACCTCTCCGACAATCGGAGTGACAAATCCTAATCTCGAAATACGCCAACGCAACATGTACCTTTGGAGACACCTGTAGAGCTCCTTTATAATCACCCAGTTACGTTGTGACGTTTGGTAGCACACAAAGTGTTCCTCTGGCAAACGGGAGTTGCATAATCTCATAGTCATAGGAACATGTATAAGTCATGAAGAAAGCAATAGCAACATACTAAACGATCGGGTGCTGAAAGTGCGTTATATCGACTAGAGGGGGGGGGTGAATAGGCGATTTTTATGAAAGTCTTCAAAACGTGAGAGTTATGAAGACAAACAGCGAAGATTATGCCGATTACTATGCAGCGGAAGTTAGATTACACTAGGCCAGCCATGGTCATGTATTCAATAGAGTGAAAGCACAATGACAAACAACTGCAGTGTAATAAGGATCAGGTAGGAAGAAGTTATGAAGCCAAACAGATCATACATTCACGTTGTGAAGACAAAAGATAGAGCAGGTATGCAATGGCTTCACAATGAGTAACAGTAAGAAAAGGAAGTGAAGATGAAACCAGTGACTCGTTGAAGACAATGATGTGTTGGACCAGTTCTAGTTGCTGTGACAACTGTACGTCTGGTTGGAGCGGCTAGGTATTTAAACCTTAGGACACACAGTCCCGGACACCCAGTCCTGAACACACAGTTCAGGACACCAAGTCCTCACCGTATTCTCTTTAAGCTAAGGTCACTTAGTCCTCGCCCAATCACTCTGGTAAGTCTTCAAGGTAGACTCCCAAACCTTCACAAACTTCGTTCACTGGCGATCCACAATGTCTCTTGGATGCTCTGAACGCGACGCCTAACCGTCTGGAGGATTAACAGTCCTCAAGTGTAATAAGTCTTCAGATCACACAGACAAGAAGACCTAAGTGATGCCCAATTTGCTCTGGCTCTAGGTGGTTAGGGCTTTTCTCCTCACTAGGAATTTTCTCTCAAAGGCTTCGAGGTGGGTTGCTCTCAAACGACAAAAGCCGTGCACTGAAATCTGAGCAGCCAACCGTTTATGGTTGTGGGGGTGGGCTATTTATAGCCACTTGGCAACCCGACCTGATTTGTCCGAAATGACCCTGGGTCACTAAGAAACTGACACGTGTATCAACGGTCAGATTTTAAACTCTCATGGCAACTTTACTTGGGCTACAAGCAAAGCTGACTTATCCGGCTCTGGACAAGATTCGCTCTCATTGTCTTCACTCGAAGACATAGGTTTTTAGTTTGGGCATCACTTCAGTCATTCTAACTGGTTCTCCTGGACCCCACTTAACAGTACGGTGGTTCCTATGACTCAACACAAAAGAAAAGGAACTACGAAAGATCTAAGTCTTCGAGCTCCATATGCTTCATAACGTGTCTTCTTTTGTCATAGTCTTCAAAGTGAATATCTTCATGTACCACCTTTGTCTTCAATGTCTTCATACATTTTTAGGGGTCATCTCTGGTAGTAAAACCGAATCAATGAGGGACTTCTACCTGTATTATCCTGCAATTCTCACAAACACATTAGTCCCTCAACTAGGTTTGTCGTCAATACTCCAAAACCAACTAGGGGTGGCACTAGATGCACTTACAATCTCCCCCTTTTTGGTGATTGATGACAAACTAGTTGAAGTTTTCAACGGGGAATATATTCTGTGAAATTGTAAAGGAATTGTCTTCATAAGTTGCAAGGGCTCCCCCTGAAGATGTGCATATAAGTTAATTTGCTTTTGGAATGCAAATGCACATGGCAGGTTGTACTTATGGAGATCCACTTCAGCTTATGATGACAATCCACTATGCATGTGAAAGTATATGAAGATAATGACATGCATAATGGAAAATGGACGTCTGCAGAATGAGATAAGTGCGGAATTTATCCTCGCACATGCGGAATTTATCTTCGCAAACAGAGTGGCAAACAAGTAGCAGACGACCATCGAGTTTTAGTGTTTACAACTCAAAGAACCAATGAAGCAAAAACGAGAGTTGTAAGCACGAAGCAAAAATATAGCGAAACTTAAAGCACCCGCCCATATGGACCCGCTTGAAGACTATAAACCCATATGCTTCTCCCCCTTTTGTCAGTAATGACCAAAAAGGTTTGAAGACATAGAGTTTTCTACGCATTCCCAGGCACAGCAGGGTCGGTGGAGTTGTTTGGCGGTGCAGAGCTTGGAGGTGCTGAAGCAGGTGGCGGTGATGTAGCATCATCGTCTTCATCAATGATTCTGGCAGTGATTGTGGCAACAGATGAAGAAAACTCAGAGTCTTCAACTGATGGTGTGTTGCGCATCATAGCCCTTCTAGGAGGTGTGGTGTCAAACTTGAAGCGCTCTGTGAAGCCATCCTCTTCAAGTTCAGCTTCAATGCATATCATTGAGAGCCCTTTCCATGTACGACGGCAAGTCTCATGTGTAACGAAGGCATTCTTGGTGGCAAGGTTTCGAAGACGATTGACATCCACCAAGAGGCTTTTCATTTAACGCTTTAGCCAGTCGTGATGCCTATCTTGCTTTTGGTGAAGGGCCACAAGAAGCTCTCGGTCAGTGAGGGCACGAGCGCGCTTCTTGGGTCTTTGAGCATTTGTGTTGTCTGTGGCTTCAGTAGATGCTGGGTGTGGCGCACGTGTAGTGCCAGCCAACGGATACACCCTGGATATGGCTTCAACACCTTCAACGTTCTGCGTGAAGCTCTGGTGTTCTGCATTTTGAAGACTTATTGGTTGCTTGGCAGGTTCGGGATATATGGCTTCATCAGAGGTATCCACATCTGGCAGGAAGATCCGATGGTTTCGGGCTGAGGGTTGATACGAGATCGCAGAGTGCAGTTTGATTAGCCTCATCACCCAAGGAGCATAGAACTTCAAACCAAATAATTCTGAGCCTGACGCTGCAAGTTGGCGTATGAAGAGATCCTGTGAGTTGAAGCATTTTCCATGCAGGATATAGAATATGAGAGTCTTCATTGCACCCTCAATCATGGCATGTGGAGAGTGTTCCTTAATGGGCTAGAGAGTCCGCCGGATGATGTGATATATGGTCCTGGGCAGGTACTCTAGGTCTTTAATGAAGAACTCAGTAGGATAGGGTGCATCATGGGGCAATGGCTTCATCATTGAGAGCATCTGACTCATATTGGGTTCAGGCCTCTGGAATATGCTCTCAATAGCTTCAGAATGTAGTTGACAGCCTTCCTCGAAGAATTCGCCTGGAGTGGGCAGGCCGGTGAGCTCAATGATATCAAATGCATTGGCTTCATGATGGACATTGCCGGTCATCCACTCCAGGATCCAAGTCTTCGGATCTCGGTTGTATCCTTTTATATGGAGGGTGGCATAGAACTGAAGCAGAAGCTCTTCATTCCAGTGCTCTTCATCAGTCACAAACGCCAGGAGACCCACTTGCTTGAAGCAATCCAAAGCTTCCTCAAGACATGGCAGACCAGCAATGGCTTCAACCTCAAGGCGCTTGTGCGGGAAGATGCGACCTTGGTTGTATAAGATGCTTGAGTAGTAGCTGCGCTGAGGATAGCTCCAGAACCTGTCTGATACAATCCTTTCCCTTGAATAGGGGTTCTTGGAGCTGTTGAAAAATGTATTGTCTACCTTGAAGCTGTTAATATCAAAGGAGCCAGGTGCTGATGCAGGACCCGGGAACCTTGGAAGCCTTGGGACTG
This sequence comes from Triticum dicoccoides, assembly GCF_002162155.2. Lineage (NCBI taxonomy): Eukaryota > Viridiplantae > Streptophyta > Magnoliopsida > Poales > Poaceae > Triticum > Triticum dicoccoides. The sequence goes on along the minus strand of NC_041382.1, from coordinate 742,304,952 downwards.
GCTTCTGGACATGAGGCATGTGCTCAATATGATAATCAAACTGTGGACCTGCAGCAGACTCAGGAACAGAAGTGTCTGGCTCAGTAGCTTCGCTGTCCGCTGAAGCATTTGGTGGGGCGGGCTCCACATTGGCTTCAGTGTTTGTGGTGGCAGCCGCAACATTTTCTTCCTCCGCTTGTGTATTTGTTTTGGAAATATGCCCTAGAGGCAATAATAAAAGTATTATTATTATATTTCCTTGTTCATGATAATTGTCTTTTATTCATGCTATAACTGTATTATCCGGAAATCGTAATACACGTGTGAATACATAGACCACAATATGTCCCTAGTGAGCCTCTAGTTGACTAGCTCGTTGTGATCAACAGATAGTCATGGTTTCCTGGCTATGGACATTGGATGTCGTTGATAACAGGATCACATCATTAGGAGAATGATGTGATGGACAAGACCCAATCCTAAGACTAGCACAAAAGATCGTGTAGTTCATTTGCTAGAGCTTTGCCAATGTCAAGTATCTCTTCCTTCGACCATGAGAGCGTGTAACTCCTGGATACCGTAGGAGTGCTTTGGGTGTATCAAACGTCACAACGTAACTGGGTGACTATAAAGGTGCACTACAGGTATTTCCGAAAGTATCTATTGTTTTATGCAGATCGAGACTGGGATTTGTCACTCCGTGTAAACGGAGAGGTATCTCTGGGCCCACTCGGTAGGACATCATCATATGCGCAATGTGACCAAGGAGTTGATCACGGGATGATGTGTTACGGAACGAGTAAAGTGACTTGCCGGTAACGAGATTGAACAAGGTATTGGATACCGACGATCGAATCTCGGGCAAGTAACATACCGATAGACAAAGGGAATTGAATACGGGATTGATTAAGTCCTTGACATCGTGGTTCATCCGATGAGATCATCGTGGAACATGTGGGAGCCATCATGGGTATCCAGATCCCGCTGTTGGTTATTGACCGGAGAACGTCTCGGTTATGTCTACATGTCTCCCGAACCCGTAGGGTCTACACACTTAAGGTTCGATGACGCTAGGGTTATAAAGGAAGTTTGTATGTGGTTACCGAATGTTTTTCGGAGTCCCGGATGAGATCCCGGACGTCACGAGGAGTTCCGGAATGGTCCGGAGGTAAATATTTATATATGGGAAGTCCTATTTTGGCCACCGGAAAATGTTTGGGATTTTTCGGTATTGTACCGGGAAGGTTCTAGAAGGTTCCGGAGTGGGGCCCACCTGCATGGGGGGACCCACATGGACGTGGGTAGTGGGGGCAAGGCCCCACACCTCTGGTCAAGGCGCACCAAGATCCCCCCTTAGAAGGAATAAGATCATATCCCGAAGGGATAAGATCAAGATCCCTAAAAAGGGGGGATAACAATCTGTGGGGAAGGAAATAATGAGATTTCTTTCCTCCCACCTTGGCCAACGCCCCAATGGACTTGGAGGGCAAGAAACCAGCCCCTCCACCCCTATATATAGTGGGGAGGCGTATGGGAGCTATACACGAAGTTCTGGCACAGCCCTACCTCTCTTCCTACTCCTCCTCTCCCATGGTGCTTGGCGAAGCCCTGCTGGATTTCCACGCTCCTCCACCACCACCACGCCGTTGTGCTGCTGTTGGATGGAGTCTTCCTCAACCTCTCCCTCTCTCCTTGCTGGATCAAGGCGTGGGAGACGTCACCGGGCTACGTGTGTTGAACGCGGAGGTGCCGTCCGTTCGGCACTAAGATCATCGGTGATTTGAATCACGACGAGTACGACTCCATCAACCCCGTTCACTTGAACGCTTCCGCTTAGCAATCTACAAGGGTATGTAGATGCACTCTCTTTCTACTCGTTGCTGGTCTCTCCATAGATAGATCTTGGTGACACGTAAGAAAATTTTGAATTTCTGCTACGTTACCCAACAGTGGCATCATGAGCTAGGTCTATTGCGTAGATTCTTTGCACGAGTAGAAAACAAAGTAGTTGTGGGCGTTGATGTTGTTCAATATGCTTACCGTTACTAGTCCAATCTTGTTTCGACGGTATTGTGGGATGAAGCGGCCCAGACCGACCTTACACGTACTCTTACGTGAGACAGGTTCCACCGATTGACATGCACTTGGTGCATAAGGTGGCTAGCGGGTGCCAGTCTCTCCCACTTTAGTCGGAACGGATTCGATGAAAAGGGTCCTTATGAAGGGTAAATAGCAATTGGCATATCACGTTGTGGTCTTGCGTAGGTAAGAAACGTTCTTGCTAGAAACCCATAGCAGCCACGTAAAACATGCAGCAACAATTAGAGGACGTCTAACTTGTTTTTGCAGGGTATGCTATGTGATGTGATATGGCCAAGAAGAATGTGATGAATGATATGTGATGTATGAGATTGATCATGTTCTTGTAATAGGATTCACGACTTGCATGTCGATGAGTATGACAACCGGCAGGAGCCATAGGAGTTGTCTTTATTTATTGTATGACCTGCGTGTCATTGAAGAATGCCATGTAAACTACTTTACTTTATTGCTAAACGCGTTAGTCATAGAAGTAGAAGTAGTCGTTGGCGTGACAACTTCATGAAGACACGATGATGGAGATCATGATGATGGAGATCATGGTGTCGTGCCGGTGACGATGATGATCATGGAGCCCCGAAGATGAAGATCAAAAGGAGCAAAATGATATTGGCCATATCATGTCACTATTTGATTGCATGTGATGTTTATCATGTTTATGCATCTTGTTTGCTTAGGACGACGGTAGTAAATAAGATGATCCCTTACAAAATTTCAAGAAGTGTTCTCCCCTAACTGTGCACCGTTGCTACAGTTCGTCGCTTCTAAGCACCACGTGATGATCAGGTGTGATGGATTCTTACGTTCACATACAACGGGTGTAAGACAGTTTTACACAGTGAAAACACTTAGGGTTAACTTGACGAGCCTAGCATGTGCAGACATGGCCTCGGAACACGGAGACCGAAAGGTCGAGCATGAGTCATATGGTAGATATGATCAACATGAAGATGTTCACCGATGATGACTAGTCCGTCTCACGTGATGATCGGACACGGCCTAGTTGACTCGGATCATGTGATCACTTAGATGACCGGAGGGATGTCTATCTAAGTGGGAGTTCATAAGATGAACTTAATTATCCTGAACATAGTCAAAAGACCTTTTGCAAATTATGTCGTAAGCTCGCGCTTTAGTTCCACTGTTTAGATATGTTCCTAGAGAAAATATAGTTGAAAGTTGATAGTAGCGATTATGCGATCAGTAGAAAGCTTATGTCCTTAATGCACCGCTCAGTGTGCTGAACCCCAACGTAGTTTGTCGATGTTGCGAACATCGGACATACACGTTTTGATAACTACGTGATAGTTCAATTAAATGGTTTAAGTAGAGGCACCAAAGACGTTTTTGAAACGTCGCGGAACATATGAGATGTTTCGAGGGCTGAAATTGGGATTTCAGGCTCGTGCCCACGTCAAGAGGTATAAGACCTCCGACGATTTTCTTAGCCTGCAAACTAAGGGAGAAAAGCCCAATCGTTGAGCTTGTGCTCAGATTGTCTGAGCACAACAATCACTTGAATCGAGTGGGAGTTGATCCTCCAGATGAGATAGTGATGTTTCCCCAAAGTCATTGCCACCAAGCTGCTAGAGCTTCGTGATTAACTATAACATATCAGGGATAGATATGATGATCCTTGAAATATTCATGATGTTTGACACCGCGAAAGTAGAAATCAAGAAGGAGCATCAATTGTTGATGGTTGGTGAAACCACTAGTTTCAAGAAGGGCAAGGGAACAAAGGGATACTTCATGAAACGGCAATTCAGCTGCTGCTCTAGTGAAGAAACCCAAGGTTGAACCCAAACCCGAGACTAAGTGCTTCTGTAATAAGGGGAACAACCACTTGAGCAGAATTACCCTAGATACTTGGTAGATGAGAAGGCTGGCAAGGTCGATAGAAGTATATTGGATATACATTATGTTAATGTGTACTTTACTAGTACTCCTAGTAGCACCAGGGTATTGGATACCGGTTCGGTTGCTAAGTGTTAGTAACTCGAAATAAAAGCTACGGAATAAACGGAGACTAGCTAAAGGTGAGCTGACGATATATGTTGGAAGTGTTTCCAAGGTTGATATGATCAAGCATCGCACGCTCCCTCTACCACCGAGATTGGTGTTTGCGTTGAGCATAGACATGATTGGATTATGTCTATCGCAATACGGTTATTCATTTAAGGAGAATAATGGTTACTCTATTTTTGAATAATACCTTCAATGGTCTTGCACCTAAAGGAATGGTTTATTGAATCTCGGTCGTAGTGATACACATTTTCATGCCAAAAGATATAAGATAGTAATGATAGTACCACTTACTTGTGGCACTGCCATGTAAGTCATAATTGTATAAAACGCATGAAGAAGCTCCATGTTGATGGATCTTTGGACTCACTCGTTTTTGAAAAGTTTGAGACATGCGAACCATGTCTATTGGTTTATATGCATGAAGAAACTCCATGCAAATGGATCGCTCGGACTCACTTGATTCTGAATCACTTGAGATATGCAAATCATACCACATGGGCAAGATGACTGAAAAGCCTCATTTTCAGTAAGATGGAACAAGATAGCAACTTGTTGGAAGTAACACATTTTGATGTGTGCAGTCGAATGAGTGCTGAGGCATGCAGTGAATATCATGATGTCCTTACTTCACAGATGATTTGAGTAAATGTTGAGTATATTTACTTGATGAAACACAAGTCTGAATTATTGAATGGTTCAAGTAATTTCAGAGTGAAGTAGCAGATCATTGTGACAAGAGGATAAAATGTCTATGATATGATCATAGAGATGAATATCTGAGTTACGAGTTTTGGCACACAATTAAGAGATTGTGGAAATTGTTTCGCAATTAATACCGCCTGGAACACCATAATGTGATGGTGTGTCCGAACATCATAGTTGCACCCTATTGGATATGGTGCGTACCATGATGTCTCTTATCGAATTACCACTATCGTTCATGGGTTAGGCATTAGAGACAACCACATTCACTTTAAATAGGGCACCACGTAATTCCGATGAGATGATACCGTATGAATTATGGTTTAGAGAAACCTAAGTTGTCGTTTCTTAAAAGTTTGGGGCTGCGACGCTTATATGAAAAAGTTTCAGGTTGATAAGCTCGAACCCAAAGCGGATAAAATGCATCTTCATAGGAAACCCAAAACAGTTGGGTATACCTCCTAATTCAGATCCGAAAGCAATATGGATTGTTTCTAGAATCGGGTCCTTTCTCGAGGAAAAGTTTCTCTCGAAAGAATTGAGTGGGAGGATGGTGGAGACTTGATGAGGTTATTGAACCGTCTCTTCAACTAGTGTGTGACAGGGCACAGGGAGTTGTTCCTATGGCACCTACACCAATTGAAGTGGAAGCTTATGATATTGATCATGAAACTTCGGATCAAGTCACTCCCAAACCTCGTAGGATGACAAGGATGCGTACTACTTCAGAGTGGTACGTAATCCTGTCTTGAAGGTCATGTTGCTAGACAACAATGAACCTACGAGCTATGGAGAAGTGATGGTGGGCCCGGATTCCAATAAATGGCTTGAGGCCATAAAATCCGAGAGAGGATCCATGTATGAAAACAAAGTGTAGACTTTGGCAGAACGGCTCGATGGTCGTAAGGCTAATGAGTACAGATGGATTTCAAAAGGAAGACGGACAATGATGGTAAATGTCACCATTAAGAAAGCTCGACTTGTCGTTAAGATGTTTTCCGACAAGTTCAAGGAGTTGACTACGATGAGATTTTCTCACTCGTAGCGATGCTAAGAGTCTGTTGGAATTATATTAGCGATTACTGCATTATTTATGAAATCTTGCAGATAGGATGTCAAAACATTGTTTCCTCGACGATTTTAATGAGGAAAGGTTGTATGTGATACAACCGGAAGGTTTTGTCAATCCCGAAAGATGCTAATAAGTATGCAAAGCTCCAGCAATCCTTCTAAGGACTGGAGTGAGCATCTCGGAGTTGGAATGTATGCTTTGATGATGATAAAAATTTTTGGGTTTGTACAAAGTTTATGAGAAACTTGTATTTCCAAAGAAGTGAGTGGGAGCACTATAGAATTTCTGATGAGTATATGTTGTTGACATATTGTTGATCAGAAATGACGTAGAATTTCTGGGAAGCATATAGGGTTATTTTGAAAGTGTTTTTCAATGGAAAGCCTGGATTAAGCTACTTGAACATTGAGCATCAAGATCTATAAGGATAGATCAAAATGCTTAATAATACTTTCAAATGAGCACATACCTTGACATGATCTTGAAGGTGTTCAAGATGGACCAGTCAAAGAAGGAGTTCTTGCCTGAGTTGTAAGGTACGAAGTTAAGACTTAAAGCTCGACCACGGCAGAATAGAGAGAAAGGACGAAGGTCGTCCCCTATGCTTAAGACGTAGGCTCTTCAGTATGCTATGCTGTGTACCGCACCTGAAGTGTGCCTTGCCATGAGTCAGTCAAGGGGTACAAGAGTGATCCAAGAATGGCTCACAGGACAGCAGTCAAAGTTATCCTTAGTAACTAGTGGACTAAGGAATTTTCTCGATTATGGAGGTGGTAAAAGAGTTCGTCGTAAAGGTTACGACGATGCAAGCTTGACACCTATCTGGATAGCTCTGAGTAGAGAGACCGGATACATATAATGGAGCAATAATTTAGAATAGCTCCAAGTAGAACAATTGTTTGGAATAGCTCCAAATAGAGCGTGGTAGCTGCATCTAGGAGATGACATAGAGATTTGTAAAGCACACACGGATCTGAAAGGTTCAGACCCGTTGACTAAAACCTCTCTCACAAGCAACATGATCAAACATAAAACTCATTGAGTGTTAATCACATAGTGATGTGAACTAGACTACTGACTCTAGTAAACTCTTGGGTATTAGTCACATGGCGATGTGACCTGTGAGTGTTAATCACATGGCGATGTGAACTAGATTATTGACTCTAGTGCAAGTGGGAGACTGTTGGAAATATGCCCTAGAGGAAATAATAAAAGTATTATTATTATATTTCCTTGTTCATGATAATTGTCTTTTATTCATGCTATAACTGTATTATCCGGAAATCGTAATACACGTGTGAATACATAGACCACAATATGTCCCTAGTGAGCCTCTAGTTGACTAGCTCGTTGTGATCAACAGATAGTCATGGTTTCCTGGCTATGGACATTGGATGTCGTTGATAACGGGATCACATCATTAGGAGAATGATGTGATGGACAAGACCCAATCCTAAGACTAGCACAAAAGATCGTGTAGTTCATTTGGTAGAGCTTTGCCAATGTCAAGTATCTCTTCCTTCGACCATGAGAGCGTGTAACTCCTGGATACCGTAGGAGTGCTTTGGGTGTATCAAACGTCACAACGTAACTGGGTGACTATAAAGGTGCACTACAGGTATCTCCGAAAGTATCTATTGTTTTATGCGGATCGAGACTGGGATTTGTCACTCCGTGTAAACGGAGAGGTATCTCTGGGCCCACTCGGTAGGACATCATCATATGTGCAATGTGACCAAGGAGTTGATCACAGGATGATGTGTTACAGAACGAGTAAAGTGACTTGCCGGTAACGAGATTGAACAAGGTATTGGATACCGACGATCGAATCTCGGGCAAGTAACATACCGATAGACAAAGGGAATTGAATACGGGATTGATTAAGTCCTTGACATCGTGGTTCATCCGATGAGATCATCGTGGAACATGTGGGAGCCATCATGGGTATCCAGATCCCGCTGTTGGTTATTGACCGGAGAACGTCTCGGTTATGTCTACATGTCTCCCGAACCCGTAGGGTCTACACACTTAAGGTTCGATGACGCTAGGGTTATAAAGGAAGTTTGTATGTGGTTACCGAATGCTGTTCGGAGTCCCGGATGAGATCCCGGACGTCATGAGGAGTTCCGGAATGGTCCGGAGGTAAAGATTTATATATGGGAAGTCCTATTTTGGCCACCGGAAAATGTTTGGGATTTTTTGGTATTGTACCGGGAAGGTTCTAGAAGGTTCCGGAGTGGGGCCCACCTGCATGGGGGGACCCACATGGACGTGGGTAGTGGGGGCAAGGCCCCACACCCCTGGTCAAGGCGCACCAAGATCCCCCCTTAGAAGGAATAAGATCATATCCCGAAGGGATAAGATCAAGATCCCTAAAAAGGGGGGATAACAATCGGTGGGGAAGGAAATAATGAGATTTCTTTCCTCCCACCTTGGCCAACGCCCCAATGGACTTGGAGGGCAAGAAACCAGCCCCTCCACCCCTATATATAGTGGGGAGGCGCATGGGAGCTATACACGAAGTTCTGGCACAGCCCTACCTCTCTTCCTACTCCTCCTCTCCCATGGTGCTTGGCGAAGCCCTGCTGGATTGCCACGCTCCTCCACCACCACCACGCCGTTGTGCTGCTGTTGGATGGAGTCTTCCTCAACCTCTCCCTCTCTCCTTGCTGGATCAAGGCGTGGGAGACGTCACCGGGCTGTACGTGTGTTGAACGCGGAGGTGCCGTCCGTTCGGCACTAGGATCATCGGTGATTTGAATCACGACGAGTACGACTCCATCAACCCCGTTCACTTGAATGCTTCCGCTTAGCGATCTACAAGGGTATGTAGATGCACTCTCTTTCTACTCGTTGCTGGTCTCTCCATAGATAGATCTTGGTGACACGTAAGAAAATTTTGAATTTCTGCTACGTTACCCAACAGTTGGAGGAGCAAACTCCGGCACGTTCTCCTGGAGAACTGCATCTTGATGGAGCGGGGGAGTGGGTTCTGGTGGTGCTTCTTCATTGTCTTCGGATGATGCAGCCGGAATTTCTTCAGTATGGACTTGAGGCCTTGGACCTTTGCGAAGCCTACAGAATGCAGACGACGCTTGTGGGGTTGGAGTGGGCTGGGCCTCAAAGTCTTCTTCCTCCTGAGGGCGATCCGCCCATGACTCATCTTGTGCCATTGGCGTCAGAGGACGACCAACGCTGATGAGTTCGCTTGTTTCAAGCTGAGGAAGTGCTGCATCATCTTGTACATTGTCTTGGTGACCAATGTCTTCAGCAGCTATGGGGTCGGCTGCTGGAATATCTTCAGCTTCAGGAGCCTCTGTGGGAGCAGGCTCATGAACTGTTAGTCGTCTTTCTGCATTGGGGTGAATGACAGAGAGGGGTTCAACCATCAAGGGCTCTGTGGGAGCAGCCCGAGCTTTCTTGATCTTGCGCTTCTTCTTGGTGGGGTCAGAAGAAGAGGCTTTAGAGTGTTTCCTCTTCCTAGCTTCAGCCTCTGCATTCCGTGTCTTCTTAAGCTCTGAAGTGGTTGATCGGCTCTTTGGCTTCGAGCCAGTCGTGGCGGTTGGGAAGACAATCGGAATAGCTTCTTGTCTTGGTGCCTCTGGTTCATTCACAACAGACTGCTTCTTCTTCTTCGCAGCCATCTTGGGGTCGATGCCAGGACGCCCAAGTGCCTTGCGCTTCTCGGCCTCATTATAGGCCTGCACACATCGTTCTGCCAGAGACTTCATCCGCTCACGCGAGCCCTGAGCTTCAGCACGCTTCTTCAGGAAATTTTCCTTGAGCTCATGCAACATGGTTTTGAAGCTCTTCACTTCCTGCACGCTGAGCCTGGCCATGTGCTTCTTGAACTGAGCCTTTTCATGATCAATTTTCTGCTTCAGCTCAACAATGCACTGAGCAATGGCCAGTTCTGAAGCAATTGCGCCTTGGAAGGCGACGCTGAGGCCGACAGACAGCTGCAGATCTTCGAAGCTTATGTCTGGTGAGGCAAACCATTCGTCGATGAAGTTGTGGATGATGGCGACATCAAAGAGAGGCAAATTGTTGAAGATTTCAGCTTCTTCTTTGCTTTTGATAAGCTGCTCTAGAGCGTCATCTCCAAGATCTTCATCGCTTGATAGATCAATGGCTTCGCTGTGCAGAATGGCAGCAGCAGTGTGCTCTTTGCCGGTTTGTTGCTGGGGCACCTTTTCCTTCTGGGGCTTGGAGACGCGGGAGACGTCTTCAGACTGCACACTGACTTTAGGAGGTGCAGTTTTCAATGGCTTCGCCCTTGAGATCTTTGACGAAGGGGCCGGCTTTGAAGCTTTTGTCTTCTTTGACTGCTTTGGCTTTGGCATAGCAGGAGCTTCATCAGACTCAGAATCAGCTGGAGGGTCATTCACGGCAGTCCCTTGGACTAAGATGTGAGTGATAAGGCCCTCAAGGTTGGCAAACGGACCGATGACATTGGGTTCTGCGTAGCGTGTGCCATCTGCCCTGGGTGCGGAGGGGCCAGGGTTGAAGTCTAACCCAAATTTCTTCTTGTTCAGCTTCGCAGATTGTTGAGCAAACTGGTAGTTGCGTTTGAACAGATTGTCATCACGACACCAGAGGAGTGACGACGGATGCGCATCATCAGGCTGTGGTCCTCGGACCATGCATGGGTAGAAGCCTTGAACAATGGCTTCATCTCTGGTCCTGGGCATGAGATTCTTGAACCGGATGTCCCCCCATGGTCTTCTGATGGCACTTTTCTCAGCATACTCCTGAGTGATGAAGCGGTATTTGAACCACTGTTCTACCCAATAGCGTCGAATCCATTGGATTCGGGTCTTGCGCTGCCCATAGCCCTCTTCTGGATCTGTTTTGTACATTTCTGCCAAGTCTTCAGGCAGATCTTTGGAAGTTCCCTCATGTCTCTGTCTGCCCCCCTTCCTTGCTGCTGCTTCTGAAGCCATAAACTTTAACTTGAAAGGCTTCAAAACTTTCAAAGGCTTCAAGGGCTTTCTTTTTCTAGACCAACAGGAACTGGCTTCAGGAGAGTTTATGTGATGCTGTATGAATTCTACAAATGAATGCAGACTATGAGAACCAAAGGATTCTCCCACGGACATGTACCTGTGACAGCATTAAGGTGCGAGGGAAGGGGAAGAGGTCATATGCATTCTCAGAAGGTTTTGAAGATTAATCAGTTTAGAAGACATTGACCTCATCGTGCGAAGACATTCACTCATAGATAAGAAGTTGGTTCCAGATTGTATGAACCCACAGATCAGTACAAATGAGGAATCTAACTACTTCATGAAGCATAAGTGAATATACTAGGCAGGTTATGAGATGCAGATTGAGATATCTAACTTGTGTGAAGATAAACTTCTTATGGTAGAAAGTGACAGAACCATGAGATCAAAAGGGGCTGTAAAAAGAAGTTTTATTTACCACACTTGGAACTGCTAGACGGAAATGGGAGATGATGCCGAGCAGTTCAGTCCTCCGTGCCCTAACTTGGCGACGGAAGACACCTACGGCGACAGCGAAGAGGGCGATGTCCGCAGTCGGCGTGAAGACGGCGTCAGAGAAGTTGCAGCAGCGAAGCGCTTCGTCGCCGGCTTCGTCGAGTGCTAGTGGTGGCGCTAGGGTTCGTCCGAGGATGGAAGAAGGAGATAATGACCGCGGTAAGTGTGAATTTATAGGCTCAAGGGCGGCACTGTGCTATTACACAGGTTCCCCTGCCGATTCGCATCTGAGGAACGCGTGGCCAGTTTGCGGAAGTTTTGGGTTTGTTCCACGTCCCACGCACTCCTGAATTGTCGGGCGGTCGTTCCTACTTCTCTGGATTTTATGTGGATAAATGAGCATTGAAAACGGACTTTATGGTTGTCTCTTTATCTTCTGCTGAAGGACGCAGTGAAGACATTCGACAGTTTCAATAGAATGCATATGACTTGGAGAGATAGAATTTGAGATGGAAAGCATAGAGAGATTAGGGCCCGATCACATTCACTTAGTTCAAAAGATTCAACCAAGAAGACATAGCTATAAGTGAATGCTGTAGAGGACAGAACACTAGTATGTATATATCTATATAATCAACGTAGTGAAGATAATCATGACGACATATTGAGTTCGAAGCCAAACCAAATGTGAAGATATTGCAAGGTAACGCCATGAGGGAAACACTTCAAAATAGAACGTTTGGTGGTGGCGTTACCCACCGTATAGGAAGTATTAGACCGAGACACGGTGCACAATTATCGTGGCGCTCCGAAGTCAAATTCCACATTAATGTATTCACACTTAGAATGTATGTGTTCATTGATTGAAGATATACTTTACTTTGTGTGTTGCACATCTAAGTCGTCAATATGCATAAGTGTTAGGATGTGTGCCTGATCACAGGACATTTGATGATTCCAAGTTATTTAGCTCACATCGTAACTTGCAAAACCTCTTCTCATCCAAGGGCTTGGTGAAGATATCTGCCAATTGTTCTTCAGTGTTGACGTGTATGATATCAATGTCTTCCTTCACAACGTGATCTCTGAGAAAGTGATGACGAATTTCAATGTGCTTTGTCTTCGAGTGCTGAACTGGGTTGTTGGCAATCTTGATGGCGCTTTCATTGTCGCAATAGAGTGGCACTTGCTTCAGATGAATGCCATAGTCCTTGAGTGTTTGCTTCATCCACAGAAGCTGAGCGCAGCAAGATCCAGCAGCAATGTATTAAGATTCAGCAGTGGAGAGAGATACACAGTTCTGCTTCTTTGAAGACCAACATACAAGTGATCGTCCCAGAAAGTGACATGTGCCTGATGGAGACTTGCGATCAACCTTGTCACCAGCATAATCAGCATCCGAAAATCCAACCAAATCAAACTCTGAGCCCTTTGGATACCATAATCCTAGAGTTGGGGTGTGAGCCAAATATCGAAGAATTCGCTTCACAGCTAAGTGATGCGACTCCTTTGGTGCCACTTGAAATCGAGCACACATGCAAACACTAAGCATAATATCTGGCCTAGATGCACATAAATAAAGCAAAGACCCAATCATGGAGCGGTATACCTTTTGATCGAACTCTTTACCATTGTCGTCAGGACCTAGATGATGTTTGACTAGCATTGGTGTTGTGAAGCCTTTGCAGTCTTGCATACCGAACTTCTTCAGGCAATCTTTGAGATACTTCTCTTGAGATATGAAGATGCCATTGCATTGTTGTCGTATTTGAAGACCAAGGAAGAACTTCAGCTCCCCCATCATGGACATCTGATATTGCTCTTGCATCATATATCCAAACTCTTCACTATACTTCTGATTGGTGCAGCCGAAGATAATGTCATCCACATATATTTGGCACACAAACAGTTCACCATCATATGTCTTCGTGAAAAGAGTGGGATCCAGGGTGCCAGGTATGAAGCCTTTGCTCTTCAGGAAGTATTTGAGTGTGTCATACCAGGCCCTAGGGGCTTGTTTGAGGCCATACAGTGCCTTGTTGAGCTTGTATACCATGTCAGGATGTTTTGGATTTTCAAAGCCAGGCGGTTGTGCAACATACACTTCTTCTTCAATCTTGCCATTGAGAAAGGCACTTTTCACATCCATTTGATATAGAAGTATGTTATGATGATTTGCATAGGCCAGCAGTATGCGTATGGCTTCAAGCCTAGCCACAGGAGCAAATGTTTCATCGAAGTCAATGCCCTCCACTTGAGTATATCCTTGAGCAACGAGACGAGCTTTGTTTCTGACAACTTGACCATGCTCATCTTGCTTGTTGCGGTATATCCATTTGGTGCCTATTATGTTGTGCTTCCGTGGATCAGGACGCTTAACCAGTTCCCATACATTATTCAGTTCAAACTGTTGAAGCTCTTCTTGCATAGCTTGAATCCATTCAGGTTCCATGAAGGCTTCTTCAGCTTTCTTGGGTTCTGATATTGATACGAATGCGAAGTGCCCACAGAAATTTGTTAGCTGAGTTGCCCTTGAATGAGTGAGTGGACCAGGTGCATTGATGCTGTCAATTATTCTGTCAATCTGCACTTCATTGGCAACACGAGGATGTACGGGGCGAAGACTTTGCTCTTGCTGATCTGTGTTGTTGTTGGGAGGAATGTCTTCAAGCTGAGCATTGTCTTCATGTTGATCAGGTGCTGCGATGATAAGTTCTTCTTCAGGATGAGCTTCAGAAGGTATAATCTCTCCAGTTCCCATTAGCTTGATTGATTCACTAGCTGGAATCTCATCTAGCACATTTGGCAGTTGCTCTCTCTGTGAACCATTTGTCTCATCGAACCGCACATCCACTGTTTCAACCACTTTGTAATGAAAGAGATTGAAGACTCTGTAGGAGTGCGAATCCTTTCCATATCCAAGCATAAAGCCCTCATGTGCTTTTGGTGCAAACTTTGAGGTGTGGTGTGGGTCCTTGATCCAGCACCTTGCGCCAAATACTCTGAAGTAACTGACATTTGGCTTCTTGCCAGTTAGGAGCTCATAAGATGTCTTGTTCAGAAGCTTGTGAAGATAAACACGATTGATTGTATGGCATGCAGTGTCAATGGCTTCAGTCCAGAATTTTCTTGGAGTCTTGTATTCATCTAGCATAGTTCTGGCCATCTCAATGAGTGTTCTGTTCTTGCGTTCGACGACGCCATTCTGCTGTGGCGTGTACGGAGCTGAGAATTCTTGTGTGATGCCCAAGGTATCAAGATATGTATCAAGGCCAGTGTTCTTGAATTCAGTGCCATTGTCACTTCTGATGTGCTTTATCTTGGCGCCAAAATTGTTCATAGCTCGATTGGCGAAGCGTCTGAAGACATCCTGCACTTTAGTCTTGTAAAGGATTATGTGCACCCATGTATATCTAGAGTAATCATCAACGATGACGAAGCCATAGAGGCAAGCAGAAGTAGTAAAAGTTGAGTAGTGAGTGGGACCGAAAAGGTCCATGTGGAGCAGTTCGAAGGGTTGTGTAGTAGTCATGATTGTCTTCGAAGGATGTTTTGCCCTTGTCATCTTCCCTGCTTCATAGGCACCGCATAAGTGATCTTTCTTGAACTTGACGCCCTCGATGCCTATGACATGCTTCTTCTTCGCAAGGGTGTGGAGGTTCCTCATGCCAGCATGCCCAAGCCTCCGATGCCAAAGCCAGCATTCTGAAGCTTTTGCAAGAAGACATACTGCAAGTTGTGGCCCTGCTGAGAAATCTACCACGTACAAATCACCTTTCCGATACCCTTCAAACACTAGAGACTTGTCAGATTCCATTAGTACCAGGCAACGATATTTTCCAAACATTACGATCATATTCAAATCGCAAAGCATTGAGACAGACATTAAGTTGAAGCCAAGGGATTCAATAAGCATGACTTTATCCATGTGTTGATCCTTTGAGATTGCAACTCTACCTAGACCCAATACCTTACTTTTACCAGTGTCAGCAAATGTGATGTGGCTCTTGTCGGATGGACGTAATGTTGAGTCCATAAGAAGGCTTCTTTTGCTAGTCATGTGATTTGTACACCCACTGTCAATAATCCATTCTGAAGACTTTGAAGTCGCTGGTATCGTACCCTACAGTGCAGTTAGGGGGATAGGCTTCACGAAGAGAATTGTGAAGCATAAACATTTGAAGAACCAGTGGGTTACGAAAACTTAGATCTAGATTAGGACTAATAGGGAGAGTAGCATGCGATTCAGGAACGAAGTACATAATGATGCCATTTGGGCATTTTATCTTGCGCCCCACAAGATTTTTAAGGTCCCCAGCAATAGCATCAGAAGATTTTGTTTTTGTGCTAGAGACCTTTCCCTGCAAAAGAGAGTTAAGCTTTCTTAACCACCCACATCTTCAAGGGTGGCTTAGAAGCTATAAGTCTAAGTGCAGCATCTGAGAATTTTGGCTTTGAAGCCTTAGCAAACAGTCTAGCAGGTGGACAATAATACTCATAGGAATAAGCAGAATAATTTTTGGTCATATGAACATGACGGTTCGAAGAACCGCTCTCATATTCGTATGCCTGAGTATGATTTCCCTGCAAAACATTTGCGTTAGTGTGACTCAGGTGAGTCCTCTGTTTGTATGAAGCCTTTGGACCGTATGAAGCCTTTGGTCTGAGGTTTGTCTTCTTCAAGTGAGGTGTCATGAAGACATTCACAGGAAGATTTTCCAGACACTTTTTCGGAACCCAGATCTTCTTCATAGGCGGTCCATTCCTGCAGTTAGTACCAATGTACCTGGCAAACACTTCACCATTCTGATTCTTAAACAGTTTATAGTTTGCATCAAAGGATTCATCAATGATAATGGGGTTAGCACAAGTGAAGCCAGATAAATTGGATGGATCTGCTGAAAGTTCCTTTGCAGCAACCCATGTGGTTTTGGGGTACTGCTCATGTTTCCAGTAAGAGCCATCTGTGTTTATTTTCCTCACGAACCCAACACCCTCTTTCCTGGGGTTTCGGTTCAGAATCTGCTTCTTGAGGACATCACATAATGTCTGATGTCCTTTAAGACTTTTGTACATCCCTGTTTCAAGCAATGTCTTCAACCTAGCATTCTCATCAGCAATAGCAGTGGTATCCTCAGCAGAGGGGTTAGTTACCACATCAACAGTTGAAGATATTGCAACAGCAGTAGCAGTGGAACATTCAGCAACAGAAGTAGCATTATCACGCTCAATGCATTTAAGACATGGTGGTTCAAATCCTTCCTGAGCGGAACTGATCTGTTCGGCGCGAAGTGACTCGTTTTCCTTTTGAAGATCTTCATGAGCCGCTCTCAATTTCTCAAGTTCTTGCTTCCTTTGAAGATAATCATAGGAAAGCTTTTCATGAGTTGTTGAGAGAGTATCAAGACGATCTTCAAGTTCCTGATACTTGACATGAAGATTTTTTATGTCTTCAATTAAGGATTCAGATCGAGTCATTTCAGCACCCAACAGATCATCGCTTCTGTCTAACAGTTTTTGAATATGTTCCATAGCTTTCTGTTGTTCAGTTGCAATTTTAGCAAGTGTTTTGTAGCTGGGTTTTGAATCACAGTCAGAGTCATCGTCACTAGATGTTTGATAGTGAGTAGTGCGTGTGATTACCTTGGCACCGCGTGCCATGAAGCAGTAGGTAGGAGTGGAGTCGTTCTTGTCATTTGCGTCGATGTCGGTGATGCAGTCATTGTCTTCAGTGTTGAAGATGGACTTGGCGACGTATGCTGTAGCCAGACTCGCAATGCCAGAATCAGACTCCTCCTCAGACTCCACCTCTGCCTCCTCAGAAGCGGACTCCTCCTCTGAATCCATTTCCTTGCCAACAAATGCACGTGCCTTTCCAGATGAGCTCTTCTTGTGTGATGAAGACTTTGAGGAAGACTTGGAAGAAGAGTTTGAGTATTTCTTCTTCTTCTTGTCATCAGAATCATATTCCTTGCTCTTCTTCTTCCTTCTGTTCTCACTGTCCCATTGTGGACACTCAGAGATGAAGTGTCCAGTTTTCTTGCACTTGTGACATGTTTTCTTCTTGTAGTCATGAGCAGAAGCTTCATCATTCCTTGAGCTTGATCGTGAAGATTTTCTGAAGCCTTTCTTCTTGGTGAATTTTTGAACTTCTTCACTAGCATTGCAAGTTCTCTTCCAATGTCTTCAGGATCATCAGAACAGCTGTCAGATTCTTCTTCAGATGAGGAAACAACTTTTGCCTTCAAGGCATGAGTTCGCCCATAGTTTGGACCGTAGATATCTCTTTTCTCATAAAGCTGAAACTCATGTGTGTTGAGCCTCTCAAGTATGTCAGACGGATCGAGTGTCTTGAAATCAAGACGTTCTTGAATCATCGGGGCTAGGATGTCAAACGAACTATCAAGTGATCTCAGCAGCGTCTTGACGATTTCATGTTTGGTGATCTCAGTGGCGCCGAGGGCTTGAAGCTCATTTGTGATGTCAGTGAGCCGATCAAATGTGTGCTGGACATTCTCATTGTCATTTCGCTTGAATCGGTTGAAGAGGTTGCGAAGAACACTGATTCTTTGATCTCTCTGGGTTGAGACACCTTCATTGACCTTGGAGAGCCAGTCCCAGACCAGCTTGGATGTCTTCAAGGCACTCACACGGCCATACTGTCCTTTTGTCAGATGGCCACAGATGATATTTTTGGCAGTAGAGTCCAGTTGAGTGAACTTCTTGACATCAGCAGCAGTGACACCTTCTCCAGCCTTGGGAACGCCGTTCTCGATGACATACCATAGGTCGATGTCAATGGCTTCAAGATGCATGCGCATCTTATTCTTCCAGTAGGGATATTCAGTTCCATCAAAGACGGGGCCCACAGCGGAGACTTTGATTATCCCTACAGTCGACATAGCTAAAACTCCATGTGGTTAAACCGAATCACACAAAACAAGGGAGCACCTTGCTCTGATACCAATTGAAAGTGCGTTATATCGACTAGAGGGGGGGTGAATAGGCGATTTTTATGAAAGTCTTCAAAACTTGAGAGTTATGAAGACAAACAGCGAAGATTGTGCCTATTACTATGCAGCGGAAGTTAGATTACACTAGGCCAGCCATGGTCATGTATTCAATAGAGTGAAAGCACAATGACAAACAACTGCAGTGTAATAAGGATCAGGTAGGAAGAAGTTATGAAGCCAAACAGATCATACATTCACGTTGTGAAGACAAAAGATAGAGCAGGTACGCAATGGCTTCACAATGAGTAACAGTAAGAAAAGGAAGTGAAGATGAAACCAGTGACTCGTTGAAGACAATGATGTGTTGGACCAGTTCCAGTTGCTGTGACAACTATACGTCTGGTTGGAGCGGCTAGGTATTTAAACCTTAGGACACACAGTCCCGGACACCCAGTCCTGAACACACAGTTCAGGACACCAAGTCCTCACCGTATTCTCCTTGAGCTAAGGTCACTTAGTCCTCGCCCAATCACTCTGGTAAGTCTTCAAGGTAGACTCCCAAACCTTCACAAACTTCGTTCATTGGCGATCCACAATGTCTCTTGGATGCTCTGAACGCGACGCCTAACTGTCTGGAGGATTCACAGTCCTCAAGTGTAATAAGTCTTCAGATCACACAGACAAGAAGACCTAAGTGATGCCCAATTTGCTCTGGCTCTGGGTGGTTAGGGCTTTTCTCCTCACTAGGAAATTTCTCTCAAAGGCTTCGAGGTGGGTTGCTCTCAAACGACAAAAGTCGTGCACTAAAATCTGAGCAGCCAACCGTTTATGGTTGTGGGGGTGGGCTATTTATAGCCACTTGGCAACCCGACCTGATTTGTCCGAAATGACCCTGGGTCACTAAGGAACTGACACATGTATCAACGGTCAGATTTTAAACTCTCATGGCAACTTTACTTGGGCTACAAGCAAAGCTGACTTGTCCGGCTCTGGACAAGATTCGCTCTCATTGTCTTCACTCGAAGACATAGGTTTTTAGTTTGGGCATCACTTCAGTCATTCTAACTGGTTCTCCTGGACCCCACTTAACAGTACGGTGGTTCCTATGACTCAACACAAAAGAAAAGGAACTACGAAAGATCTAAGTCTTCGAGCTCCATATGCTTCATAACGTGTCTTCTTTTGTCATAGTCTTCAAAGTGAATATCTTCATGTACCACCTTTGTCTTCAATGTCTTCATACATTTTTAGGGGTCATCTCTGGTAGTAAAACCGAATCAATGAGGGACTTCTACCTGTATTATCCTGCAATTCTCACAAACACATTAGTCCCTCAACTAGGTTTGTCGTCAATACTCCAAAACCAACTAGGGGTGGCACTAGATGCACTTACAGGTGCTAAGCTAATGGAATGGGCCATGTCAATCAGATCATTCAACTAATGATGTGATCCTGTTAATCAAATGACAACTCTTTGTCCATGGCTTGGAAACATAACCATCTTTGATTAACAAGCTAGTCTAGTAGAGGCATACTAGTGACACTCTGTTTGTCTATGTATTCACACATGTATTATGTTTCCGGTTAATACAATTCTAGCATGAATAATAAACTTTTATCATGATATAAGGAAATAAACAATAACTTTATTATTGCCTCTAGGGCATATTTCCTTCAGTCTCCCACTTGCACTAGAGTCAATAATCTAGATTACACAGTAATGATTCTACCACCCATGGAGCCTTGGTGCTGATCATGTTTTGCTCGTGGAAGAGGCTTAGTCAACGGGTCTGCAACATTCAGATCCGTATGTATCTTGCAAATCTCTATGTCTCCCACCTGGACTAGACCCCGGATGGAATTGAAGCGTCTCTTGATGTGCTTGGTTCTCTTGTGAAATCTGGATTCCTTCGCCAAGGCAATTGCACCAGTATTGTCAGAAAAGATTTTCATTGGACCCGATGCACTAGGTACGACACCTAGATCGGATATGAACTCCTTCATCCAGACTCCTTCATTTGCTGCTTCCGAAGCAGCTATGTATTCCGCTTCACACGTAGATCCCGCCACGATGCTTTGTTTAGAACTGCACCAACTGACAGCTCCACCGTTTAATGTAAACACGTATCCGGTTTGCGATTTAGAATCGTCCGGATCAGTGTCAATGCTTGCATCAACGTAACCGTTTACGATGAGCTCTTTGTCACCTCCATATACGAGAAACATATCCTTAGTCCTTTTCAGGTACTTCAGGATGTTCTTGACCGCTGTCCAGTGATCCACTCCTGGATTACTTTGGTACCTCCCTGCTAGACTTATAGCAAGGCACACATCAGGTCTGGTACACAACATTGCATACATGATAGAGCCTATGGCTGAAGCATAGGGAACATCTTTCATCTTCTCTCTATCTTCTGCGGTGGTCGGGCATTGAGTCCGACTCAACTTGACACCTTGTAACACAGGCAAGAACACTTTCTTTGCTTGATCCATTTTGAACTTCTTCAAAATCTTGTCAAGGTATGTGCTTTGTGAAAGTCCAATTAAACGTCTCGATCTATCTCTATAGATCTTTATGCCTAATATGTAAGCAGCTTCACCGAGGTCTTTCATTGAAAAACTCTTATTCAAGTATCCCTTTATGCCATCCAGAGATTCTATATCATTTCCAATTAGTAATATGTCATCCACATATAATATCAGAAATGCTACAGAGCTCCCACTCACTTTCTTGTAAATACAGGCTTCTCCAAAAGTCTGTATAAAACCAAATGCTTTGATCACACTATCAAAGCGTTTATTCCAACTCCGAGAGGCTTGCACCAGTCCATAAATGGATCGCTGGAGCTTGCACACTTTGTTAGCTCCCTTTGGATCGACAAAACCTTCTGGTTGCATCATAATACAACTCTTTTTCCAGAAATCCATTCAAGAATGCAGTTTTGACATCCATCTGCCAAATTTCATAATCATAAAATGCGGCAATTGCTAACATGATTCGGACAGACTTAAGCATTGCTACGGGTGAGAAGGTCTCATCGTAGTCAATCCCTTGAACTTGCCGAAACCCTTTTGCGACAAGTCGTGCTTTGTAGACAGTAATATTATCGTCGGCGTCAGTGTTCTTCTTGAAGATCCATTTATTCTCAATTGCTTGCCGATCATTGGGCAAGTCAACCAAAGTCCATACTTTGTTCTCATACATGGATCCCATCTCAGATTTCATGGCTTCAAGCCATTTTGCGGAATCTGGGCTCACCATCGCTTCTTCATAGTTCGTAGGTTCATCATGATCTAGTAGCATGACTTCCAGAACAGGATTACCGTACCACTCTGGTGCGGATCTTACTCTGGTTGATCTATGAGGTTCAGTAGTATCTTGTTCTGAAGTTTCATGATCATCATCATTAGCTTCCTCACTAATTGGTGTAGGTGTCACAGAAACAGTTTTCTGTGATGTACTACTTTCCAATAAGGGAGCAGGTACAGTTACCTCGTCAAGTTCTACTTTCCTCCCACTCACTTCTTTCGAGAGAAACTCCTTCTCTAGAAAGTTTCCGAACTTAGCAACAAAAGTCCTGCCTTCGGATCTGTGATAGAAGGTGTATCCAATAGTCTCCTTTGGATATCCTATGAAGACACATTTCTCCGATTTGGGTTCGAGCTTATCAGGTTGAAGCTTTTTCACATAAGCATCGCAGCCCCAAACTTTCAGAAACGACAACTTTGGTTTCTTGCCAAACCATAGTTCATAAGGTGTCGTCTCAACGGATTTTGATGGTGCCCTATTTAACGTGAATGCGGCCATCTCCAAAGCATAACCCCAAAACGATAGCGGTAAATCAGTAAGAGACATCATAGATCGCACCATATCTAGTAAAGTATGATTACGACGTTCGGACACACCATTATGCTGTGGTGTTCCGGGTGGCATGAGTTGCGAAACTATTCCGCATTGTTTCAAATGTACACCAAACTCGTAACTCAAATATTCTCCTCCACGATCAGATCGTAGAAACTTTATTTTCTTGTTACGATGATTTTCAACTTCACTCTGAAATTCTTTGAACTTTTCAAATGTTTCAGACTTATGTTTCATTAAGTAGATATACCCATATCTGCTTAAATCATCTGTGAAGGTGAGAAAATAATGATATCCGCCACGAGCCTCAATATTCATCGGACCACATACATCAGTATGTATGATTTCCAACAAATCTGTTGCTCTCTCCATAGTACCGGAGAACGGTGTTTTAGTCATCTTGCCCATGAGGCACGGTTCGCAAGTACCAATTGATTCATAATCAAGTGGTTCCGAAAGTCCATCAGTATGGAGTTTCTTCATGCGCTTTACACCGATATGACCTAAACGGCAGTGCCACAAATAAGTTGCACTATCATTATCAACTCTGCATCTTTTGGCTTCAACATTATGAATATGTGTGTTACTACTATCGAGATTCAATAAGAATAGATCACTCTTCAAGGGTGCATGACCATAAAAGATATTACTCATATAAATAGAACAACCATTATTCTCTGATTTAAATGAATAACCGTCTCGCATCAAACAAGATCCAGATATAATATTCATGCTTAACACTGGCACCAAATAACAATTATTTAGGTCTAATATTAATCCCGAAGGTAGATGTAGAGGTAGCGTGCCGACCGCGATCACATCGACTTTGGAACCGTTTCCCACGCGCATCGTCACCTTGTCCTTAGCCAATCTTCGCTTAATCCGTAGTCCCTGTTTCGAGTTGCAAATATTAGCAAGAGAACCAGTATCAAATACCCAGGTGCTACTGTGAGCATTAGTAAGGTACACATCAATAACATGTATATCACATATACCTTTGTTCACCTTGCCATCCTTCTTATCCGCCAAATACTTGGGGCAGTTCCGCTTCCAGTGACCAGTCTGCTTGCAGTAGAAGCACTCAGTTTCAGGCTTAGGTCCAAACTTGGGTTTCTTCTCTTGAGCAGCAACTTGCTTGCTGTTCTTATTGAAGTTCCCCTTCTTCTTCCCTTTGCCCTTTTTCTTGAAACTAGTGGTCTTGTTGACCATCAACACTTGATGCTCCTTTTTGATTTCTACCTCCGCAGCTTTCAGCATTGCGAAGAGCTCGGGAATAGTCTTATTCATCCCTTGCATATTATAGTTCATCATGAAGCTCTTGTAGCTTGGTGGCAGTGATTGGAGAATTCTGTCAATGACGCAATCATCTGGAAGATTAACTCCCATTAGAATCAAGTGATTATTATACCCAGAAATTTTGAGTATATGCTCACTGACAGAACTGTTCTCCTCCATCTTGCAGCTATAGAACTTATTGGAGACTTCATATCTCTCAATCCAGGCTTTTGCTTGAAATATTAACTTCAACTCCTGGAACATCTCATATGCTCCATGACATTCAAAACATCGTTGAAGTCCCGGTTCTAAGCCGTAAAGCATGGCACACTGAACTATCGAGTAGTCATCAGCTTTGCTCTGCCAGACGTTCACAACATCTGGTGTTGCTCCAGCAGCAGGCCTGGCACCCAGCGGTGCTTCCAGGACGTAATTCTTCTGTGCAACAATGAGGATAATCCTCAAGTTACGGACCCAGTCCGTGTAATTGCTACCATCATCTTTCAACTTTGCTTTCTCAAGGAACGCATTAAAATTCAACGGAACAACAACACGGGCCATTTATCTACAATCATACATAAACAAGCAAGATACTATCAGGTACTAAGTTCATGATAAATTTAGGTTCAATTAATCATATTACTTAAAGAACTCCCACTTAGATAGATATCCCTCTAATCCTCTAAGTGATTACGTGATCCAAATCAACTAAACCATGTGCGATCATCACGTGAGATGGAGTAGTTTCATTGGTGAACATCATTATGTTGATCATATCTACTATATGATTCATGCTCGACCTTTCGGTCTCCGTGTTCCGAGGCCATATTTGTATATGCTTGGCTCGTCAAGTATAACCTGAGTATTTCGCGTGTGTAACTGTTTTGCACCCATTGTATTTGAACATAGAGCCTATCACAGCCGATCATCACATGGTGTCTCAGCATGAAGAACTTTCGCAACGGTGCATAATCAGGGAGAACACTTCTTGATAATTTAGTGAGAGATCATCTTATAATGCTACCGTCAATCAAAGCAAGATAAGATGCATAAAAGATAAACATCACATGCAATAAATAAAAGTGAAATGATATGGCCATCATCATCTTGTGCTTGTGATCTCCATCTCGGAAGCACCGTCATGATCACCATCGTCACCGGCGCGACACCTTGATCTCCATCGTAGCATCGTTGTCGTCTCGCCAATCTTATGCTTCCACGACTATCGCTACCGCTTAGTGATAAAGTAAAGCATTACAACGCGATTGCATTGCATACAATAAAACGACAACCATATGGCTCCTGCCAGTTGCCGATAACTCGGTTACAAAACATGATCATCTCATACAATAAAATTTAGCATCATGTCTTGACCATATCACATCACAACATGCCCTGCAAAAACAAGTTAGACGTCCTCTACTTTGTTGTTGCATGTTTTACGTGGCTGCTACGGGCTTAAGCAAGAACCAATCTTACCTACGCATCAAAAACCACAATGATAGTTTGTCAAGTTGGTGCTGTTTTAACCTTCACAAGGACCGGGCGTAGCCACACTCAGTTCAACTAAAGTTGGAGAAACTGTCACCCGCAAGCCACCTCTGTGCAAAGCACGTCGGGAGAACCGGTCTCGCGTAAGCGTACACGTAATGTCGGACCGGGCCGCTTCGTCCAACAATACCGCCGAACCAAAGTATGACATGCTAGTAAGCAGTATGACTTATATCGTCCACAACTCACTTGTGTTCTACTCGTGCATATAACATCAATATATAAAACCTAGGCTCTGATGCCACTGTTGGGTTTCGTAGTAATTTCAAAAAATTTCCTACGCTCACGCAAGATCATAGTGATGCATAGCAATGAGAGGGGGAGAGTGTGATCTACGTACCCTTGTAGATCAACAACGGAAGCGTTTGGTTGATGTAGTCGTACGTCTCCACGGCCCGACCGATCAAGCACCGAAACTACGGCACCTCCGAGTTCTAGCACACGTTCAACTCGATGACGATCCCCGGACTCCGATCCAGCAAAGTGTCGGGGAAGAGTTCCGTCAGCACGACAGCGTGGTGATGATCTTGATGTACTACTGCAGCAGGGCTTCGCCTAAGCACCGCTACAATATTATCTAGGACTATGGTGGAAGGGGGCACCGCACACGGCTAAGAATATGATCACATGGATCAACTTGTGTTTCTCTGGGGTGCCCCTGCCTCCGTATATAAAGGC
>NC_041382.1:742277825-742279061 GCF_002162155.2 Triticum dicoccoides | reverse complement strand
CCAAACATAGGCTTCCAATATATCAATCTTTATGTCTTGACCATTTCGAGACTCCTCGTCATGTCCGTGTCACATCCGGGACTCCGAACAACCTTCGGTACATCAAAATGCATAAACTCATAATATAACTGTCATCGTAACCTTAAGCGTGCGGACCCTACGGGTTCGAGAACAATGTAGACATGACCGAGACACGTCTCCGGTCAATAACCAATAGCGGAAACTGGATGCTCATATTGGCTCCTACATATTCTACGAAGATCTTTTATCGGTCAGACCGCATAACAACATACGTTGTTCCCTTTGTCATCGGTATGTTACTTGCCCGAGATTCGATCGTCGGTATCCCATACCTAGTTCAATCTCGTCACCGGCAAGTCTCTTTACTCGTTCTGTAATACATCATCCCGCAACTAACTCATTAGTTGCAATGCTTGCAATGCTTTAAGTGATGTGCATTACCGAGAGGGCCCAGAGATACCTCTCCGACAATCGGAGTGACAAATCCTAATCTCGAAATACGCCAACCCAACATGTACCTTTGGAGACACCTGTAGAGCTCCTTTATAATCACCCGGTTACGTTGTGACGTTTGGTAGCACACAAAGTGTTCCTCTGGCAAACGGGAGTTGCATAATCTCATAGTCATAGGAACATGTATAAGTCATGAAGAAAGCAATAGCAACATACTAAATGATCGGGTGCTAAGCTAATGGAGTGGGTCATGTCAATCAGATCATTCAACTAATGATGTGATCCTGTTAATCAAATGACAACTCTTTGTCCATGGTTAGGAAACATAACCATCTTTGATTAACAAGCTAGTCTAGTAGAGGCATACTAGTGACACTCTATTTGTCTATGTATTCACACATGTATTATGTTTCCGGTTAATACAATTCTATCATGAATAATAAACTTTTATCATGATATAAGGAAATAAATAATAAATTTATTATTGCCTCTAGGGCATATTTCCTTCACTACCGGCGGAGGGCTTCGCCTAAGCACCGCTACAATATTATCGAGGATTATGGTGGAGGAGGGCACCGCACACGGCTAATAGATCTCATGGATCAATTGTTATGTCTAGAGGCGCCCCCTGCCCCCGTATATAAAGGAGCAAGGGGGAGGGGCGGCCAGCCAGGAGGAGGCACACCAGGGAGGAGTCCTACTCCTACCGGGAGTAGGACTCCCTCCTTTCCTTGTCCAACTAGGAGAGGGGGAAGGAAGGGA
>NC_041382.1:742262125-742277557 GCF_002162155.2 Triticum dicoccoides | reverse complement strand
GGGGGGGCACCACCCCTCCCTCCTTGTCCAATTCGGACTAGAGGGGGAGGGGGCACGCAGCCTGCCCTGGCCGCCCCTCCTCTGCTCCACTTTGGGCCCATGAGGCCCATTAACCCCCCCCGGGGGGGGGGGGTTCCGGTAACCCCCGGAACTCCGTTTTATATCCGATAACTCCCGGAATCAGTCCTTTATCCGAATATAGTCGTCCAATATATCAATATTTATGTCTCGACTATTTCGAGACTCCTCGTGATGTCCGTGATCACATCCGAAACTCCGAACAACCTTCGGTACATCAAAATATATAAACTCATAATGAAACTGTCATCGTAACGTTAAGCGTGTGGACCCTACGAGTTCGAGAATAATGTAGACATGACCGAGACACGTCTCCGGTCAATAACCAATAGCGGAACCTGGATGCTCATATTGGTTCCTACATATTCTACGAAGATCTTTTATCGGTCAGACCGCATAACAACATACGTTGTTCCCTTTGTCATCGGTATGTTACTTGCCCGAGATTCGATCGTCGGTATCTCAATACCTAGTTCAATCTCGTTACCGGCAAGTCTCTTTACTCGTTGCGTAATACATCATCCTGCAACTAACTCATTAGTTGCAATGCTTGCAAGGCTTAAGTGATGTGTATTACCGAGAGGGCCCAGAGATACCTCTCCGACAATCGGAGTGACAAATCCTAATCTCGAAATACGCCAACCCAACAATTACCTTCGGAGACACCTGTAGAGCACCTTTATAATCACCCAGTTACGTTGTGACGTTTGGTAGCACACAAAGTGTTCCTCCGGTAAACGGGAGTTGCATAATCTCATAGTCATAGGAACATGTATAAGTCATGAAGAAAGCAACAACAACAAACTAAATGATCAAGTGCTATGCTAACGGAATGGGTCAAGTCAATCACATCATTCTCCTAATGATGTGATCCCATTAATCAAATGACAACTCATGTCTATGGTTAGGAAACATAACCATCTTTGATCAACGAGCTAGTCAAGTAGAGCCATACTAGTGACACTCTGTTTCTCTATGTATTCACACATGTATTATGTTTCCGGTTAATACAATTCTAGCATGAATAAGAAACATTTATCATGATATAAGGAAATAAATAATAACTTTATTATTGCCTCTAGGGCATATTTCCTTCAGTCTCCCACTTTCACTAGAGTCAATAATCTAGTTCACATCGCCATGTGATTTAATACCAATAGTTCACATCACCATGTGATTAACACCCATTGTTCACATCCACATGTGACCAACACCAAAAGGGTTTACTAGAGTCAATAATCTAGTTCATATCGCTATGTGATTAACACCCAAAGAGTACTAAGGTGTGATCATGTTTTGCTTGTGAGAGAAGTTTAGTCAACGGGTCTGCCACATTCAGATCCATATGTATTTTGCAAATTTCTATGTCAACAATGCTCTGCACGGAGCTACTCTAGCTAATTGCTCCTACTTTCAATATGTATCCAGATTGAGACTTAGAGTCATCTGGATCAGTGTCAAAACTTGCATCGACGTAACCCTTTACGACGAACCTTTTGTCACCTCCATAATCGAGAAACATATCCTTATTCCACTAAGGATAATTTTGACCAATGTCTAGTGATCTACTCCTAGATCACTATTGTACTCCCTTTGCCAAACTCAGGCCAGGGTATACAATAGGTCTAGTACATAGCATGGCATACTTTATAGAACCTATGGCTGAGGCATAGGGAATGACTTTCATTCTCTCTCTATCTTCTGCCGTGGTCGGGTTTTGAGTCTTACTCAACTTCACACCTTGTAACACAAGCAAGAACTCCCTTTTCACTATTCCATTTTGAACTACTTCAAAATCTTGTCAAGGTATGTATTCATTGAAAAACTTATCAAGCGTCTTGATCTATCTCTATAGATCTTGATGCTCAATATGTAAGCAGCTTCACCGAGGTCTTTCTTTGAAAAAATCATTTCAAACATTCCTTTATGCTTTGCAGAATAATTCTACATTATCTCCGATCAACAATGTGTCATTCACATATACTTATTAGAAATACTGTAATGCTCCCACTCACTTTCTTGCAAATACAGGCTTCACCACAAGTCTGTATAAAACTATATGCTTTGATCAACTTATCAAAGTGTATATTCCAACTCTGAGATGCTTGCACCAGTCCATAGATGGATCGCTGGAGCTTGCATATTTTGTTAGTACCTTTAGGATTGACAAAACCTTCTGGTTGCATCATATACAACTCTTCTTTAATAAATCCATTAAGGAATGCAGTTTTGTTTATCCACTTGCCAGATTTCATAAAATGCGGCAATTGCTAACATGATTCGGACAGACTTAAGCATAGATACGAGTGAGAAACTCTCATCATAGTCAAAACCTTGAACTTGTCGAAAACCTTTTTGCGACAATTCTAGCTTTGTAGATAGTAACACTACTATCAGCGTATGTATTGCTCTTGAAGATCCATTTAATCTCAATGGCTCGCCGATCAATGGGCAAGTCAATCAAAGTCCATACTTTGTTCTCATACATGGATCTCATCTCAGATTTCATGGCCTCAAGCCATTTCGCGGAATCTGGGCTCATCATCGCTTCCTCATAGTTCGTAGGCTCGTCATGGTTGAGTAACATGACCTCTAGAACAGGATTACCGTACCACTCTGGTGCGGATCTCACTCTGGTTTACCTACGAGGTTCGGTAGCAACTTGATCTGAAGTTACATGATCATCATCATTAGCTTCCTCACTAATTGGTGTAGTAATCTCAGGAACAGATTTCTGTGATGAACTACTTTCCAATAAGGGAGCAGGTACAGTTACCTCATCAAGTTCTACTTTCCTCCCACTCACTTCTTTCGAGAGAAACTCCTTCTCTAGAAAGGATCCATTCTCAGCAACGAATAACTTGCCTTCGGATCTGTGATAGAAGGTGTACCCAACAGTTTCTTTTGGGTATCCTATGAAGATGCACTTTTCCTATTTGGGTTTGAGCTTATCAGGTTGAAACTTTTTCACATAAGCATTGCAACCTCAAACTTTAAGAAACGACAGCTTAGGTTTCTTGCCAAACCATAGTTCATACGGTGTCGTCTCAACGGATTTAGATGGTACCCTATTTAAGGTGAATGTAGCTGTCTCTAATGTACAACCCCAAAACGATAGCGGTAAATCAATAAGAGACGTCATAGATCGCACCATATCTAATAAAGCACGGTTACGACGTTCGGACACACCATTACACTGTGGTGTTCCAGGTGGCGTGAGTAGTGAAACTATTTCACATTGTTTTAACTGAAGGCCAAACTCGTAACTCAAATATTTTACTTCTGCGATCATATCGTAGAAACTTTTATTTTGTTACGATGATTCTCCACTTCACTCTAAAATTCTTTGAACTTTTCAAATGTTTCAGACTTGTGTTTCATCAAGTAGATATACTCATATCTGCTCAAATCATCTGTGAAGATCAGAAAATAATGATACCTGCCGCGAGCTTCAACATTCATCAGACCAGATACATCAGTATGCATGATTTCCAACAAATCTGTTGCTTGGTGCATTGTTCCGGAGAACAGAGTCTTAGTCATCTTGCCCATGAGGCATGGTTCGCAAGCATCAACTGATTCATAATCAAGTGATTCCAAAAGTCCATCAGCATGGAGTTTCTTCATGCGCTTTACACCAATATGACCTAAACGGCAGTGCCACATGTTGGGGAACGTAGCAGAAATTCAAAATTTTCCTACGTGTCACCAAGATCTATCTATGGAGAGACCAGCAACGAGTAGAAAGACAGTGCATCTACATACCCTTGTAGATCGCTAAGCAGAAGCGTTCAAGTGAACGGGGTTGATGGAGTCGTACTCGTCGTGATTCAAATCACCGATGATCCTAGTGCCGAACGGACGGCACCTCCGCGTTCAACACACGTACAGCCCGGTGACGTCTCCCACGCCTTGATCCAGCAAGGAGAGAGGGAGAGGTTGAGGAAGACTCCATCCAACAGCAGCACAACGGCGTGGTGGTGGTGGAGGAGCGTGGCAATCCAGCAGGGCTTCGCCAAGCACCATGGGAGAGGAGGAGTAGGGAGAGAGGTAGGGCTGTGCCAGAACTTCGTGTATAGCTCCCATGCGCCTCCCCACTATATATAGGGGTAGAGGGGCTGGTTTCTTGCCCTCCAAGTCCATTGGGGCGTTGGCCAAGGTGGGAGGAAAGAAATCTCATTATTTCCTTCCCCACCGATTGTTATCCCCCCCTTTTAGGGATCTTGATCTTATCCCTTCGGGATATGATCTTATTCCTTCTAAGGGGGGATCTTGGTGCGCCTTGACCAGGGGTGTGGGGCCTTGCCCCCACTACCCACGTCCATGTGGGCCCCCCCATGCAGGTGGGCCCCACTCCGGAACCTTCTAGAACCTTCCCGGTACAATACCGAAAAATCCCGAACATTTTCCGGTGGCCAAAATAGGACTTCCCATATATAAATCTTTACCTCCGGACCATTCCGGAACTCCTCGTGACGTCCGGGATCTCATCCGGGACTCCGAACAACATTCGGTAACCACATACAAACTTCCTTTATAACCCTAGCGTCATCGAACCTTAAGTGTGTAGACCCTACGGGTTCGGGAGACATGTAGACATGACCGAGACGTTCTCCGGTCAATAACCAACAGCGGGATCTGGATACCCATGATGGCTCCCACATGTTACACGATGATCTCATCGGATGAACCACGATGTCAAGGACTTAATCAATCCCGTATTCAATTCCCTTTGTCTATCGGTATGTTACTTGCCCGAGATTCGATCGTCGGTATCCAATACCTTGTTCAATCTCGTTACCGGCAAGTCACTTTACTCGTTCCGTAACACATCATCCCGTGATCAACTCCTTGGTCACATTGCGCATATGATGATGTCCTACTGAGTGGGCCCAGAGATACCTCTCCGTTTACACGGAGTGACAAATCCCAGTCTCGATCCGCATAAAACAATAGATACTTTCGGAGATACCTGTAGTGCACCTTTATAGTCACCCAGTTACGTTGTGACGTTTGATACACCCAAAGCACTCCTACGGTATCCAGGAGTTACACGCTCTCATGGTCGAAGGAAGAGATACTTGACATTGGCAAAGCTCTAGCAAATGAACTACACGATCTTTTGTGCTAGTCTTAGGATTGGGTCTTGTCCATCACATCATTCTCCTAATGATGTGATCAACGACATCCAATGTCCATAGCCAGGAAACCATGACTATCTGTTGATCACAATGAGCTAGTCAACTAGAGGCTCACTAGGGACATATTGTGGTCTATGTATTCACACGTGTATTACGATTTCCGGATAATACAGTTATAGCATGAATAAAAGACAATTATCATGAACAAGGAAATATAATAATAATACTTTTATTATTGCCTCTAGGGCATATTTCCAACAGTCTCCCACTTGCACTAGAGTCAATAATCTAGTTCACATCGCCATGTGATTAACACTCACAGGTCACATCGCCATGTGACTAATACCCAAGAGTTTACTAGAGTCAGTAGTCTAGTTCACATCACTATGTGATTAACACTCAATGAGTTTTATGTTTGATCATGTTGCTTGTGAGAGAGGTTTTAGTCAACGGGTCTGAACCTTTCAGATCCGTGTGTGCTTTACAAATCTCTATGTCATCTCCTAGATGCAGCTACCACGCTCTATTTGGAGCTATTCCAAACAACTGTTCTACTTGGAGCTATTCTAAATTGTTGCTCCATTATACGTATCCGGTCTCTCTACTCAGAGCTATCCGGATAGGTGTCAAGCTTGCATCGTCGTAACCTTTACGACGAACTCTTTTACCACCTCCATAATCGAGAAAATTCCTTAGTCCACTAGTTACCAAGGATAACTTTGACCGCTGTCTGTGATCCATTCATGGATCACTCTTGTACCCCTTGACTGACTCATGGCAAGGCACACTTCAGGTGCGGTACACAGCATAGCATACTGAAGAGCCTACGTCTTAAGCATAGGGGACGACCTTCGTCCTTTCTCTCTATTCTGCCGTGGTCGAGCTTTAAGTCTTAACTTCGTACCTTACAACTCAGGCAAGAACTCCTTCTTTGACTGGTCCATCTTGAACACCTTCAAGATCATGTCAAGGTATGTGCTCATTTGAAAGTATTATTAAGCATTTTGATCTATCCTTATAGATCTTGATGCTCAATGTTCAAGTAGCTTAATCCAGGCTTTCCATTGAAAAACACTTTCAAAATAACCCTATATGCTTTCCAGAAATTCTACGTCATTTCTGATCAACAATATGTCAACAACATATACTCATCAGAAATTCTATAGTGCTCCCACTCACTTCTTTGGAAATACAAGTTCCTCATAAACTTTGTACAAACCCAAAAATTTTGATCATCATCAAAGCATACATTCCAACTCCGAGATGCTCACTCCAGTCCTTAGAAGGATTGCTGGTGCTTTGCATACTTATTAGCATCTTTCGGGATTGACAAAACCTTCCGGTTGTATCACATACAACCTTTCCTCATTAAAATCGTCGAGGAAACAATGTTTTGACATCCTATCTGCAAGATTTCATAAATAATGCAGTAATCGCTAATATAATTCCAACAGACTCTTAGCATCGCTACGAGTGAGAAAATCTCATCGTAGTCAACTCCTTGAACTTGTCGGAAAACATCTTAACGACAAGTCGAGCTTTCTTAATGGTGACATTTACCATCATTGTCCGTCTTCCTTTTGAAATCCATTTGTACTCATTAGCCTTACGACCATCGAGCCGTTCTGCCAAAGTCTACACTTTGTTTTCATACATGGATCCTCTCTCGGATTTTATGGCTTCAAGCCATTTATCGGAATCCGGGCCCACCATCGCTTCTCCATAGCTCGTAGGTTCATTGTTGTCTAGCAACATGACCTTCAAGACAGGATTACGTACCACTCTGAAGTAGTACGCATCCTTGTCATCCTACGAGGTTTGGGAGTGACTTGATCCGAAGTTTCATGATCAATATCATAAGCTTCCACTTCAATTGGTGTAGGTGCCACAGGAACAACTCCCTGTGCCCTGTCACACACTAGTTGAAGAGACGGTTCAATAACCTCATCAAGTCTCCACCATCCTCCCACTCAATTCTTTCGAGAGAAACTTTTCCTCGAGAAAGGACCCGATTCTAGAAACAATCCGTATTGCTTTCGGATCTGAATTAGGAGGTATACCCAACTGTTTTGGGTTTCCTATGAAGATGCATTTTATCCGCTTTGGGTTCGAGCTTATCAACCTGAAACTTTTTCATATAAGCGTCGCAGCCCCAAACTTTTAAGAAACGACAACTTAGGTTGCTCTAAACCATAATTCATACGGTGTCATCTCATCGGAATTACGTGGTGCCCTATTTAAAGTGAATGTGGTTGTCTCTAATGCCTAACCCATGAACGATAGTGGTAATTCGATAAGAGACATCATGGTACGCACCATATCCAATAGGGTGCAACTATGATGTTCGGACACACCATCACATTATGGTGTTCCAGGCGGTATTAATTGCGAAACAATTTCCACAATGTCTTAATTGTGTGCCAAAACTCGTAACTCAGATATTCATCTCTATGATCATATCATAGACATTTTATCCTCTTGTCACAATGATCTGCTACTTCACTCTGAAATTACTTGAACCATTCAATAATTCAGACTTGTGTTTCATCAAGTAAATATACTCAACATTTACTCGAATCATCTGTGAAGTAAGAACATAATGATATTCACTGCATGCCTCAGCACTCATTCGACTGCACACATCAAAATGTGTTACTTCCAACAAGTTGCTATCTTGTTCCATCTTACTGAAAATGAGGCTTCTCAGTCATCTTGCCCATGTGGTATGATTTGCATATCTCAAGTGATTCAAAATCAAGTGAGTCCGAACGATCCATTTGCATGGAGTTTCTTCATGCATATACACCAATAGACATGGTTCGCATGTCTCAAACTTTTCAAAAACGAGTGAGTCCAAAGATCCATCAACATGGAGCTTCTTCATGCGTTTTATACCATTATGACTTACATGGCAGTGCCACAAGTAAGTGGTACTATCATTACTATCTTATATCTTTTGGCATGAAAATGTGTATCACTACGACCGAGATTCAATAAACCATTCCTTTAGGTGCAAGACCATTGAAGGTATTATTCAAAAATAGAGTAACCATTATTCTCCTTAAATGAATAACCGTATTGCGATAGACATAATCCAATCATGTCTATGCTCAACGCAAACACCAATCTCGGTGGTAGAGGGAGCGTGCGATGCTTGATCAAATCAACCTTGGAAACACTTCCAACATATATCGTCAGCTCACCTTTAGCTAGTCTCCATTTATTCCGTAGCTTTTATTTCGAGTTACTAACACTTAGCAACCGAACCGGTATCCAATACCCTGGTGCTACTAGGAGTACTAGTAAAGTACACATTAACATAATGTATATCCAATATACTTCTATCGACCTTGCCAGCCTTCTCATCTACCAAGTATCTAGGGTAATGCTGCTCCAGTGGTTGTTCCCCTTATTACAGAAGCACTTAGTCTCGGGTTTGGGTTCAACCTTGGGTTTCTTCACTAGAGCAGCAGCTGAATTGCCGTTTCATGAAGTATCCCTTTGTTCCCTTGCCCTTCTTGAAACTAGTGGTTTCACCAACCATCAACAATTGATGCTCCTTCTTGATTTCTACTTTCGCGGTGTCAAA
Source organism: Triticum dicoccoides (assembly GCF_002162155.2). Classification (NCBI taxonomy): domain Eukaryota; kingdom Viridiplantae; phylum Streptophyta; class Magnoliopsida; order Poales; family Poaceae; genus Triticum; species Triticum dicoccoides. Next base: position 742,268,749 of record NC_041382.1, on the reverse strand, counting down.
CATCATGAATATTTCAAGGATCATCATATCTATCCCTGATATGTTATAGTTAATCACGAAGCTCTAGCAGCTTGGTGGCAATGACTTTGGGGAAACATCACTATCTCATCTGGAGGATCAACTCCCACTCGATTGAAGTGATTGTTGTGCTCAGACAATCTGAGCACAAGCTCAACGATTGAGCTTTTCTCCCTTAGTTTGTAGGCTAAGAAAATCGTCGGAGGTCTTATACCTCTTGACGTGGGCACGAGCCCGAAATCCCAATTTCAGCCCTCGAAACATCTCATATGTTCCGCGACGTTTCGAAAACGTCTTTGGTGCCTCTACTTAAACCATTTAATTGAACTATGACGTAGTTATCAAAACGTGTATGTCCGATGTTCGCAACATCGACAAACGACGTTGGGGTTCAGCACACTGAGCGGTGCATTAAGGACATAAGCTTTCTACTGATCGCATAATCGCTACTATCAAGTTTCAACTATATTTTCTCTAGGAACATATGTAAACAGTGGAACTAAAGCGCGAGCTTACGACATAATTTGCAAAAGGTCTTTTGACTATGTTCAGGATAATTAAGTTCATCTTATGAACTCCCAGTTAGATAGACATCCCTCTGGTCATCTAAGTGATCACATGATCCGAGTCAGCTAGGCCGTGTCCGATCATCACGTGAGACGGACTAGTCATCATCGGTGAACATCTTCATGTTGATCGTATCTACCATACGACTCATGCTCGACCTTTCGGTCTCCGTGTTCCGAGGCCATGTCTGCACATGCTAGGCTCGTCAAGTTAACCCTAAGTGTTTTCGCTGTGTAAAACTATCTTACACCCGTTGTATGTGAACGTAAGAATCCATCACACCCGATCATCACGTGGTGCTTAGAAGCGACGAACTGTAGCAACGGTGCACAGTTAGGGGAGAACACTTCTTGAAATTTTGTAAGGGATCATCTTATTTACTACCGTCGTCCTAAGCAAAGAAGATGCATAAACATGATAAACATCACATGCAATCAAATAGTGACATGATATGGCCAATATCATTTTGCTCCTTTTGATCTTCATCTTCGGGGCTCCATGATCATCATCGTCACCGGCACGACACCATGATCTCCATCATCATGATCTCCATCATCGTGTCTTCATGAAGTTGTCACGCCAATGACTACTTCTACTTCTATGACTAACGCGTTTAGCAATAAAGTAAAGTAGTTTACATGGCGTTCTTCAATGACACGCAGGTCATACAATAAATAAAGACAACTCCTATGGCTCCTGCCGGTTGTCATACTCATCGACATGCAAGTCGTGAATCCTATTACAAGAACATGATCAATCTCATACATCACATATCATTCATCACATTCTTCTTGGCCATATCACATCACATAGCATACCCTGCAAAAACAAGTTAGACGTCCTCTAATTGTTGTTGCATGTTTTACGTGGCTGCTATGGGTTTCTAGCAAGAACGTTTCTTACCTACGCAAGACCACAACGTGATATGCCAATTGCTATTTACCCTTCATAAGGACCCTTTTCATAGAATCCGTTCCGACTAAAGTGGGAGAGACTGGCACCCGCTAGCCACCTTATGCACCAAGTGCATGTCAATCGGTGGAACCTGTCTCACGTAAGAGTACGTGTAAGGTCGGTCCGGGCCGCTTCATCCCACAATACCGTCGAAACAAGATTGGACTAGTAACGGTAAGCATATTGAACAACATCAACACCCACAACTACTTTGTGTTCTACTCGTGCAAAGAATCTACGCAATAGACCTAGCTCTGATACCACTGTTGGGGAACGTAGCAGAAATTCAAAATTTTCCTACGTGTCACCAAGATCTATCTATGGAGAGACCAGCAACGAGTAGAAAGACAGTGCATCTACATACCCTTGTAGATCGCTAAGCGGAAGCGTTCAAGTGAACGGGGTTGATGGAGTCGTACTCGTCGTGATTCAAATCACCGATGATCCTAGTGCCGAACGGACGGCACCTCCGCGTTCAACACACGTACAGCCCGGTGACGTCTCCCACGCCTTGATCCAGAAAGGAGAGAGGGAGAGGTTGAGGAAGACTCCATCCAACAGCAGCACAACGGCGTGGTGGTGGTGGAGGAGCGTGGCAATCCAGCAGAGCTTCGCCAAGCACCATGGGAGAGGAGGAGTAGGGAGAGAGGTAGGGCTGTGCCAGAACTTCGTGTATAGCTCCCATGCGCCTCCCCACTATATATAGGGGTGGAGGGGCTGGTTTCTTGCCCTCCAAGTCCATTGGGGCGTTGGCCAAGGTGGGAGGAAAGAAATCTCATTATTTCCTTCCCCACCGATTGTTATCCCCCCTTTTTAGGGATCTTGATCTTATCCCTTCGGGATATGATCTTATTCCTTCTAAGGGGGGATCTTGGTGCGCCTTGACCAGGGGTGTGGGGCCTTGCCCCCACTACCCACGTCCATGTGGGTCCCCCCATGCAGGTGGGCCCCACTCCGGAACCTTCTAGAACCTTCCCGGTACAATACCGAAAAATCTCGAACATTTTCCGGTGGCCAAAATAGGACTTCCCATATATAAATCTTTACCTCCGGACCATTCTGGAACTCCTGGTGACGTCCGGGATCTCATCCGGGACTCCGAACAACATTCGTTAACCACATACAAACTTCCTTTATAACCCTAGCGTCATCGAACCTTAAGTGTGTAGACCCTACGGGTTCGGGAGACATGTAGACATGACCGAGACGTTCTCCGGTCAATAACCAACAGCGGGATCTGGATACCCATGATGGCTCCCACATGTTCCACGATGATCTCATCGGATGAACCACGATGTCAAGGACTTAATCAATCCCGTATTCAATTCCCTTTGTCTATCGGTATGTTACTTGCCCAAGATTCGATCGTCGGTATCCAATACCTTGTTCAATCTCGTTACCGGCAAGTCACTTTACTCGTTCTGTAACACATCATCCCGTGATCAACTCCTTGGTCACATTGCGCATATGATGATGTCCTACCGAGTGGGCCCAGAGATACCTCTCCGTTTACACGGAGTGACAAATCCCAGTCTCGATCCGCATAAAACAATAGATACTTTCGGAGATACCTGTAGTGCACCTTTATAGTCACCCAGTTACGTTGTGACGTTTGATACACCCAAAGCACTCCTACGGTATCCAGGAGTTACACGCTCTCATGGTCGAAGGAAGAGATACTTGACATTGGCAAAGCTCTAGCAAATGAACTACACGATCTTTTGTGCTAGTCTTAGGATTGGGTCTTGTCCATCACATCATTCTCCTAATGATGTGATCCCGTTATCAACGACATCCAATGTCCATAGCCAGGAAACCATGACTATCTGTTGATCACAACGAGCTAGTCAACTAGAGGCTCACTAGGGACATATTGTGGTCTATGTATTCACACGTGTATTACAATTTCCAGATAATACAGTTATAGCATGAATAAAAGACAATTATCATGAACAAGGAAATATAATAATAATACTTTTATTATTGCCTCTAGGACATATTTCCAACAAATAAGTTGCACTATCATTATTAACTTTGCATCTTTTGGTTTCAATATTATGAATATGTGTATCACTACGATCGAGATCCAACGAACCATTTTCATTGGGTGTGTAACCATATATGTAAAAAGAAAAACAATTTATTCTCTTACTTAAATGAATAACCGTATTGCAATAAACATGATCAAATCATATTCATGCTCAATGCAAACACCAAATAACACTTATTTAGGTTCAACACTAATCCCGAAAGTATAGGGAGTGTACGATGATGATCATATCAATCTTGGAACCACTTCCAACACACATCGTCACTTCACCCTTAACTAGTCTCTGTTCATTCTGCAACTCCCGTTTCGAGTTACTACTCTTAGGAACTGAACCGGTATCAAATACCGAGGGGTTGCTACGAACACTAGTAAAATACACATCAATAATCCGTATATCAAATATACCTTTGTTCATTTTTCCATCCTTCTTATCCGCCAAATACTTGGGGCAGTTCTGCTTCCAGTGACTAGTCCCTTTGCAGTAGAAGCAGTTAGTCTCAGGCTTAGGACCAGACTTGGGCTTCTTCACTTGAGCAGCAACTTGCTTGCCGTTCTTCTTGAAGTTCCCTTTCTTTCCCTTTGCCCTTTTCTTGAAACTAGTGGTCTTGTTAATCATCAACACTTGATGCTCTTTCTTGATTTCTACCTTCATTGATTTCATCATCATGAAAAGCTCAGGAATCGTTTTCATCATCCCTTGCATACTATAGTTCATCACGAAGTTCTACTAACTTGGTGATGGTGACTAGAGAATTCTGTCAATCACTATTTTATCTAGAAGATTAACTCCCACTTGATTCAAGCAATTGTAGTACCCAGACAATCTGAGCACATGCTCACTGCTTGAGCTACTCTCCTCCATATTTTTAGCTATAGAACTTGTTGGAGACTTCATATCTCTCAACTCGGGTATTTGCTTGAAATATTAACTTCAACTCCTGGAACATCTCATATGGCCCATGACATTCAAAACGTCTTTGAAGTCCCGATTCTAAGCTGTTTAAGCATGGTGCACTAAACTATCAAGTAGTCATCATATTGAGCTTGCCAAACGTTCATAACGTCTGCATCTGCTCCCGCAATAGGTCTGTCACCTAGCGGTGCATCAAGGAAACAATTCTTTTGTGCAGCAATGAGGATAAACCTTAGATCACGGATCCAATCCGCATCATTGCTACTAACATTTTTCAACTTAGTTTTCTCTAGGAACCTATATATAACATAGGGAAGCAACAACGCGAGCTATTGATCTACAACATAGATATGCTAATACTACCAGGACTAAGTTCATGATAAATTAAAGTTCAATTAATCATATTACTTAAGAACTCCCACTTAGAAAGATATCCCTCTAATCCTCTAAGGATCACGTGATCCAAATCGACTAAACCATGCCCGATCATCACGTGAGATGGAGTAGTATCAATGGTGAACATCAATATGTTGATCATATCTACTATATGATTCACGCTCGACCTTTCGGTGTCCGTGTTCCGAGGCCATATCTGTTATATGCTAGGCTCGTCAAGTTTAACCTGAGTATTCTGCGTGTGCAACTGTTTTGCACCCGTTGTATTTGAACGTAGAGCCTATCACACCCGATCATCACGTGGTGTCTCAGCACGAAGAACTTTCACAACAGTGCATACTCAGGGAGAACACTTGTACCTTGATAATTAGTGAGAGATCATCTTATGAAGCTATCATCACATGCAATCAAAATATGTGACATGATATGGCCATCATCATCTTGTGCCTTTGATCTCCATCTCCAAAGCATCGTCATGATCTCCATCGTCACCAGCATGACACCATGATCTCCATCATCTTGATCTATATCAATGTGTCATCACATGGTCGTCTCACCAACTATTGCTCTTGCAACTATTGCTATCGCATAGCGATAAAGTAAAGCAATTATTTGGTGCTTGCATCTTATGCAATAGAGAGACAAGCATAAGGCTTTTGCCAGTTGCCGATAACTTCAACAAAACATGATCATCTCATACAACAACTTATATCTCATCACGTCTTGACCATATCACATCACAACATGCCCTGCAAAAACAAGTTAGACGTCCTCTACTTTGTTGTTGCAAGTTTTACGTGGCTGCTACGGGCTGAGCAAGAACTGTTCTTACCTACGCATCAAAACCACAACGATAGTTTGTCAAGTTGGTGCAGTTTTAACCTTCGCAGGGACCGGGCGTAGCCACACTCGATTCAACTAAAGTTGGAGAAACTGACACCCGCCAGCCACCTGTGTGCAAAGCACGTCGGTAGAACCAGTCTCGCGTAAGCATACGCGTAATGTCGGTCCGGGCCGCTTCATCCAACAATACCGCCGAACCAAAGTGTGACATGCTGGTAAGCAGTATGACTTATATCGCCCACAACTCACTTGTGTTCTACTCGTGCATATTACATCAACGCATAAAACCTGGCTCGGATGCCACTGTTGGGGAACGTAGTAATTTCAAAAAAAATCCTACGCACACGCAAGATCATGGTGATGCATAGCAATGAGAGGGGAGAGTGTTGTCTATGTACCCTCGTAGACCGGAAGCGGAAGCGTTAGCACAACGCGGTTGATGTAGTCATACATCTTCATGGCCCAACCGATCAAGCACCGAAACTACGACACCTCCGAGTTCTAGCACACGTTCAGCTCGATGACGATCCCCGGACTCCGATCCAGCAGAATGTCGGGGAAGAGTTCTGTCAGCACGACGGTGTGGTGACGATCTTGATGTTCTACCGTCGCAGGGCTTCGCCTAAGCACCGCTACAATATTATCGAGGATTATGGTGGAGGAGGGCACCGCACACGGCTAATAGATCTCAAGGATCAATTGTTGTGTCTAGAGGTGCCCCCTGCCCCCGTATATAAAGGAGCAAGGGGGAGGGGCAGCCGGCCAGGAGGAGGCGCGCCAGGGAGGAGTCCTACTCCTACCGGGAGTAGGACTCCCTCCTTTCCTTGTCCAACTAGGAGAGGGGGAAGGAAGGGAGAGAGGAGAGAAAGGAAAGGGGGGCGCC
>NC_041382.1:742246453-742261920 GCF_002162155.2 Triticum dicoccoides | reverse complement strand
CTCCATTTTATATCCGATAACTCCCGGAACCATTCCTGTGTCCGAATATAGTCGTCCAATAAATCAATCTTTATGTCTCGACTATTTCGAGACTCCTCGTTATGTCCGTGATTACATCCGGAACTCCGAACAACCTTCGGTACATCAAAATATATAAAGTCATAATGAAACTGTCATCGTAACGTTAAGCGTGCGGACCCTACGGGTTCGAGAAAAATGTAGACATGACCGAGACACGTCTCCGGTCAATAACCAATAGCGGAACCTGGATGCTCATATTGGTTCCTACATATTCTATGAAGATCTTTTATCGGTCAGACCGCATAACAATATACGTTGTTCCCTTTGTCATCGGTATGTTACTTGCCCGAGATTCGATCGTCGGTATCCCAATACCTAGTTCAGTCTCGTTACCGGCAAGTCTCTTTACTCGTTGCGTAATACATCATCCTGCAACTAACTCATTAGTTGCAATGCTTGCAAGGCTTAAGTGATGTATATTACCAAGAGGGCCCAGAGATACCTCTCGGACAATCGGAGTGACAAATCCTAATCTCTAAATACGCTAACCCAACAATTACCTTCGGAGACACCTGTAGAGCACCTTTATAATCACCCAGTTACGTTGTGACGTTTGGTAGCACACAAAGTGTTCCTCTGGTAAACGGGAGTTGCATAATCTCATAGTCATGTGAACATTTATAAGTCATGAAGAAAGCAATAGCAACATACTAAATGATCAAGTGATAAGCTAACGAAATGGGTCAAGTCAATCACATCATTCTCCTAATGATGTGATCCCATTAATCAAATGAAAACTATGTCTATGGTTAGCAAACATAACCATCTTTGATCAATGAGCTAGTCAAGTAGAGGCATACTAGTGACACTCTATTTGTCTATGTATTCACACATGTATTTTGTTTCCGGTTAATACAATTCTAGCATGAATAATAAACATTTATCATGATATAAGGAAATAAATAATAACTTTATTATTGCCTCTAGGGCATATTTCCTTCACTAGCCACGAATCGAGACCAATGAGTTGCCTATATATACCCCATCGCCGGCGAGCAGAGCACTCCACAGTGCTCTGTTCTTTGCTGGCCGGCGAGGAAGGTGAAGGAAATATGCCCTAGAGGCAATAATAAAGTTATTATTTATTTCCTTATTTCATGATAAATTTTTATTATTCATGATAGAATTGTATTAACCGGAAACATGGTACATGTGTGAATACATAGACAAACAGAATGTCACTAGTATGCCTCTACTTGACTAGCTCGTTGATCAAAAATGGTTATGTTTGCTAACCATAGACATGAGTTGTCATTTGATTAACGGGATCACATCATTAGGAGAATGATGTGATTGACTTGACCCATTTCGTTAGCTTAGCACTTGATTGTTTAGTATGTTGCTATTGCTTTCTTCATGACTTATACATGTTCCTATGACTATGAGATTATGCAACTCCCGTTTACCGGAGGAACACTTTGTGTGCTACCAAACATCACAACAAAACTGGGTGATTATAAAGGTGCTCTATAGGTGTCTCCGAAGGTACTTGTTGGGTTGGCGTATTTCAAGATTACGATTTGTCACTCCGATTGTCGGAGAGGTATCTCTGGGCCCACTCGGTAACACACATCACTATAAGCCTTGCAAGCATTGTAACTAATGAGTTAGTTGCGGGATGATGTATTACGGAATGAGTAAAGAGACTTGCCGGTAACGAGCTTAAACTAGGTATTGAGATACCGATGATCGAATCTCGGGCAAGTAACATACCGATGACAAAGGGAACAACGTATGTTGTTATGCGGTTTGACCGATAAAGATCTTCGTAGAATATGTGGGAGCCAATATGAGCATCCAGGTTCCGCTATTGGTTATTGGCCGAAGACGTGTCTCGGTCATGTCTACATAGTTCTCGAACCCGTAGGGTCCGCACGCTTAAAGTTTCGGTGATGATTGTATTATGAGTTTATGTGATTTGATGTACCGAAGGTAGTTCGGAGTCCCGGATGAGAACGGGGACATGACGAGGAGTCTGGAAATAGTCAAGACTTCAAAATCGATATATTGGACGACTATATTCGGACATCAGAAAGGTTCTGAGTGATTCGGGTATTTTTGGAGTACCAGGGACTTACGGGAATTCATCGGGAGAAGTATTGGGCCTTATTGGGCCATACGGGAATAGAGGAGAGAGGCCAAAGGAAGGAGGCGCGCGCCCCCCTCTGGTCCGAATTGGACAAGGGGTGTAGCCCTTTTTTCCTTCTCCCTCACCCCTCTTTCCTTCTCTCCTACTCCGGGAAGGAAAGGGGAATCCTACTAGGACTTGGGAGTCCTAGTAGGACTCCCGACACTTGGCGCGCCTCCTCTAGGGCCGGCCTCTCCCTCCCTCCTTTATATACGGGGGTAGGGGGCACCTCTAGAAACAACAATTGATCTCTTGGATCTCTTAGCTGTGTGCGGTGCCCCCCTCCATCATAGTCCACCTCGATAATATCGTAGCGGTGCTTAGGCGAAGCCCTGCGTCGGTAGAACATCATCATCGTCACCACGCCGTCATGCTGACAGAACTCTCCCTCAAAGCTCGGCTGTATCGGAGTTCGAGGGACGTCATCGAGCTGAACGTCTGCTGAAATCGGAGGTGCCGTACGTTCGGTACTTGATCGACCGGATCATGAAGACGTACGACTACATCAACTGCGTTGTGCAAACGCTTCCGCTTTTGGTCTACGAGGGTACGTGGACACACTCTCCCCTCTCGTTGCTATGCATCACCATGATCCTGCGTGTGCATATGATTTTTTTTGAAATTACTACGTTCCCCAAGAGTGGCATCCGAGCCAGGTTTTATGCGTAGATGTTATATGCACGAGTAGAACACAAGTAAGTTGTGGGCGATACAAGTCATACTGCTTACCAGCATGTCATACTTTGGTTCGGCGGTATTGTTGGATGAAGCGGCCCGGACCGACATTACGCGTACGCTTATGCGAGACTGGTTCTATCGACGCGCTTTGCACACAGGTGGCTGGCGGGTGTCAGTTTCTCCAACTTTAGTGGAACCGAGTGTGGCTACGCCCGGTCCTTGAGAAGGTTAAAACAACACTAACTTGACGAACTATTGTTGTGGTTTTGATGCGTAGGTAAGAACGGTTCTTTCTCAGCCCAGCAGCCATGTAAAACTTGCAACAACAAAGTAGAGGACATCTAACTTGTTTTTGCAGGGCATGTTGTGATGTGATATGGTCAAGACATGATGTTATATTTATTGTATGAGATGATCATGTTCTGTAACGGAGTTATCGACAACTGGCAGGAGCCATATGGTTGTCGCTTTATTGTATGCAATGCAATCGCCCTGTAATTGGTTTACTTTATCAGTAAGCGGTAGCGATAGTTGTAGAAGCAATAAGATGAGGACGATGATGGTGATCGTGACGGTGCTTCGGAGATGGAGATCACAAGAACAAGATGATGATGGACATATCATATCACTTATATTGATTACATGTGATGTTTATCCTTTATGCATCTTATTCTGCTTTGTTTGACGGTAGCATTATAAGATGATCTCTCACTAAATTTCAAGATAAAAGTGTTCTCCCTGAGTATGCACCATTGCCAAAGTTCGTCGTGCCGAGACACCACGTGATGATCAGGTGTGATAAGCTCTACTTCCATCTACAACGGGTGCAAGCCAGTTTTGCACACGCAGAATACTCGGGTTAACTTGACGAGCCTAGCATATGCAGATATGGCCTCGGAACCGAAAGGTCGAGCGTGAATCATATAGTAGATATGATCAACATAGTGATGTTCACCATTGAAAACTACTCCATTTCACGTGATGATCGGTTATGGTTTAGTTGATATGGATCACGTGATCATGTAGATGATTAGAGGGATGTCTATCTAAGTGAGAGTTCTTGAGTAATTTGATTAATTGAACTTTAATTTATCATGAACTTAGTCCTGGTAGTATTAGCATATCTATGTTGTAGATCAATAGCTCGCGTTTAGCTCCCTTGTTTTATTTTCGATATGTTCCTAGAGAAAACTAAGTTGAAAGATGTTAGTAGCAATGATGCGGATTAGATCCGTGATCTGAGGATTATCCTCATTGCTGCACAGAAGAATTATGTCCTTGATGCACCGCTAGGTGACAGACCTATTACAGGAGCAGATGCAGACGTTATGGACGTTTGGCTGGCTCAATATGATGACTACTTGATAGTTTAGTGCACCATGCTTAACAACTTAGAATCGGGACTTCAAAGACGTTTTGAACATCATGGATCATATGAGATGTTCGAGGAGTTGAAGTTAATATTTCAAGAAAATACCCGAGTTGAGCGATATGAAGTCTCCAACAAGTTCTATAGCTAAAAGATGGAGGAGAATAGCTCAAGCAGTGAGCATGTGCTTAGATTGTCTGGGTACTACAATCGCTTGAATTAAGTGGGAGTTAATCTTCCAGATAAAATAGTGATTGACAGAATTCTCTAGTCACCATCACCAAGTTAGTAGAAATTCGTGATGAACTATAGTATGCAAGGGATGACATAAATGATTCCCGAGCTTTTCATGATGATGAAATCGATGAAGGTAGAAATCAAGAAAGAGCATCAAGTGTTGATGATTAACAGGACCACTAGTTTCAATAAAAGGGCAAAGGGAAAGAAAGGGAACTTTAAGAAGAACGGCAAGCAAGTTGCTGCTCAAGTGAAGAAGCCCAAGTCTAGATCTAAGCCTGAGACTAAGTGCTTCTACTGCAAAGGGACTGGTCACTGGAAGCGGAAATGCCCTGAATATTTAGTGGATAAGAAGGATGGCAAAGTGAACAAGGGTATATTTGATATACAGGTTATTGATGTGTGCCTTACTAGTATTTATAGTAGCCCCTGGGTATTTGATACTTGTTCGGTTGCTAAAAAATTAGTAACTCGAAACAGGAGTTACAGAATAAATAGAGACTAGTTAAGGGTGAAGTGACGATGTGTGTTGGAAGTGGTTCCAAGATTGATATGATCATCATCGCACACTCCCTATACTTTCAGGATTAGTGTTAAACCTAAATAAATGTTATTTGGCGTTTGCGTTGAGCATGAATATGATTTGATCATGTTTATTGCAATATGGTTATTCATTTAAAATCAGAGAATAATTGTTGTTCTCTTTACATGCATAAAACCTTCGATGGTCATAACCCAATGAAAATAGTTTGTTGGATCTCGATCGTAATGATACACATATTCATAATATTGATGCCAAAAGATGTAAAGTTGATAATGATAGTGCAACTTATTTGTGCCACTGCCGTTTAGGTCATATTGGTGTAAAGCGCATGAAGAAACTCCATGGTGATGGGATTTTGGAATCACTTGATTATGAATCACTTGATGCTTGCGAACCATGCCTTATGTGCAAGATGACTAAAACTCCGTTCTCCGGAACAATGGAGCAAGCAACTTACTTTGTGGAAATAATACATACTGATGTATGCAATCCGATGAGTGTTGAGGCTCGCGGCGAGTATCATTATTTTTGACCTTCACAGATGATTTGAGCAGATATGGGTATATCTACTTGATGAAACATAAGTCGGAAACATTTGAAAATTTCATATAATTTCAGAGTGAAGTGGAAAATCATCGTAACAAGAAAATAAAGTTTCTATGATCTGATCGTGGAGGAGAATATTTGAGTTACGAGTTTGGTCTTCATTTGAAACAATGCGGAATAGTTTCGCAACTCACGCCACCTGGAACACCACAGCATAATGGTGTGTCCGAACATCGTAACCGTACTTTATTAGATATGGTGCAATCTATGATGTCTCTTACCAATTTACCACTATCGTTTTGGGGTTATGCGTTAGAGACAACTGTATTCACGTTAAATAGGGCACCATCTAAATCCGTTGAGATGACACTATATGAACTATGATTTCGCAAGAAACCAAAGTTGTCGTTTCTTAAAGTTAGGAGTTGCAATGCTTATGTGAAAAGGTTTCAACCTAATATGCTCGAACCCAAGTCGTAGAAATGCATCTTCATAGGATACCCAAAGGAGACTATTGGGTACACCTTCTAATCACAGATCCAAAGGCAAAATATCCATTGCTAAGAATGGATTGTTTCTAGAGAAGGAGTTTCTCTCGAAAGAAGTGAGTGGGAGGAAAGTAGAACTTGATGAGGTAACTGTTCCTGCTCCCTTATTGGAAAGTAGTTAATCATGGAAATCTGTTCCTGTGACTACTACACCAATTAGTGAGGAAGCTAATGATGATGATCATGTAACTTCAGATCAAGTTACTACCAAACCTCGTAGGTAAACCAGAGTGAGATCCGCACCAGAGTGGTACAGTAATCCTGTTCTGGAGGTCATGTTAAGTGACCATGACGAACCTACGAACTATGAGGAAGCGATGATGAGCCTAGATTCTGCGAAATGGCTTGAGGCCATGAAATCTGAGATGGGATCCATGTATGAGAACAAAGTGTGGACTTTGTTTGACTTGCCCGATGATCGGCAAGCCATAGAAAATAAATGGATCTTCAAGAGGAAGACGAACACTGATAGTAGTGTTACTATCTACAAAGCTAGACTTGTCGAAAAAGGTTTTGACAAAGTTCAAGGTGTTGACTACGATGAGATTTTCTCACTCGTAGCGATGCTTAAGTCTGTCCGAATCATGTTAGCAAATTGCCACATTTTATGAAATCAGGCAAATGGGTGTCAAAACTACGTTCCTTAATGGATTTCTTAAGAAGAGTTGTATATGATGCAAACAGAAGGTTTTGTCGATCCTAAAGGTGCTAACAAAATGTGCAAGCTCCAGCGATCCATCTATGGACTGGTGCAAGCATCTCAGAGTTGGAATATACGCTTTGATGAGTTGATCAAAGCATATAGTTTTATATAGACTTGTGGTGAAGCTTGTATTTACAAGAAAGTGATTGGGAGCACTACAACATTTCTGATAAATATATGTGCATGACATATTGTTGACCGGAAATAATGTAGAATTTTCTGGAAAGCATAAAGGAGTATTTGAAAGGAGTTTTTTTTTCAAATAAAGACCTTGGTGAAGCTACTTACATATTGAGCATCAAGATCTATAGAGATAGATCAAGACGCTTGATAAGTTTTTTCAATGAGTACATACATTGACAAGATTTTGAAGTAGTTCAAAATGGAACAGTCAAAGAAAGAGTTCTTACCTGTGTTACAAGGTGTGAAATTGAGTAAGACTCCAAGCCCAACCACGACAGAAGATAGAAAGAGAATGAAAGCCATTCCCTATGCCTCAGCCATAGTTTCTATAAAGTATGCCATGTTGTGTACCAGATCTATTGTATGCCCTACACTGTGTTTAGCAAGGGAGTACAATAGTGATCTAGGAGTAGATCACTGGACAACAGTCAAAATTATCCTTAGTGGAATAAGGATATGTTTCTCGATTATGGAGGTGAGAAAAGGTTTGTCGTAAAGGGTTACGTCGATGCAAATTTTGACACTGATCCAGATGACTCTAAGTCTCAATCTGGATACACTTTGTAAGTGGGAGCAATTAGCTAGAGTAGCTCCGTGCAGAGCATTATTGACATAGAAATTTGCAAAATACATACGGATCTGAATGTGGCAGACCCGTAGACTAAACTTCTCTCACAAGCAAAACATGATCACACCTTAGTACTCTTTGGGTGTTAATCACATAGCGATGTGAACTAGATTATTGACTCTAGTAAACCCTTTGGGTGTTGGTCAATGACGATGAGAACTATGGGTGTTAATCACATGGTGATGTGCATTATTGATGTTAAATCACATGGCGATGTGAACTAGATTGTTGACTCTAGTGCAAGTGGGAGACTGAAGGAAATATGCCCTAGAGGCAATAATAAAGTTATTATTTATTTCCTTATTTCATGGTAAATGTTTATTATTCATGCTAGATTTGTATTAATCGGAAACATGGTACATGTGTGAATACATAGACAAACAGAATGTCACTAGTATGCCTCTACTTGACTAGCTCATTGATCAAAGATGGTTATGTTTGCTAACCATAGACATGAGTTGTCATTTGATTAACGGGATCACATCATTAGGAGAATGATGTGAGTGACTTGACCCATTTCGTTAGCTTATCACTTGATCATTTAGTATGTTGCTATTGCTTTCTTCATGACTTATAAATGTTCACATGACTATGAGATTATGCAACTCCCATTTACCGAAGGAACACTTTGTGTGCTACCAAACGTCACAATGTAACTGGGTGATTATAAAGGTGCTCTACAGGTGTCTCCGAAGATACTTGTTGGGTTGGCGTATTTCGAGATTAGGATTTGTCACTTCGATTGTTGGAGAGGTATCTTTGGGCCCACTTGGTAATGCACATCACCATAAGCCTTGCAAGCATTGTAACTAATGAGTTAATTGCGGGATGATGTATTACAGAACGAGTAAAGAGACTTGCCGGTAATGAGATTAAACTAGGTATTGAGATACCGACGATCGAACCTCGGGCAAGTAACATACCGATGACAAAGGGAACAACGTATGTTGTTATGCGGTTTGACCGATAAAGATCTTCGTAGAATATGTGGGAGCCAATATGAGCATCTAGGTTCCGCTATTGGTTATTGGCCGGAGACGTGTCTCGGTCATGTCTACATAGTTCTCGAACCCGTAGGGTCTGCATGCTTAAAGTTTCGGTGACGATTGTATTATGAGTTTATGTGATTTGTTGTACCGAAGGTAGTTCGGAGTCCCAGATGAGATCGGGGACATGACGAGGAGTTTGGAAATGGTCGAGACGTAAATATCAATATATTGGATGACTATATTCGGACATCGGAAAGGTTCCGAGTGATTCAGGTATTTTCGGAGTACCGGGGAGTTACGGAATTCACCGGGAGAAGTATTGGGCCATACGGGAATAGAGGAGAGAGGCCAAAAGGAAGGAGGCGCGCGCCCCCCCTCTAGTCCGAATTGGACAAGGGGTGCAGCCCTTTTATCCTTCTCCCTCTCCCCCTCTTTCCTTCTCTCCTACTCCGGAAAGGAAAGGGGAATCCTACTAGGAATTGGGAGTCCTAGTAGGACTTCCCAAACTTGGCGCGCCCCCTCTAGGGCCGGCCTCTCCCTCCCTCCTATATATAGGGGGGGGGGGGTAGGGGGCACCTCTAGAAACAACAATTAATCTCTTGGATCTCTTAGCCGTGTGCGGTGCCCCCCTCCACCATAGTCCACCTCAATAATATCGTAGCGGTGCTTAGGCGAAGCCGTGCGTCGGTAGAACATCATCATCGTCACCATGCCGTCGTGCTGATGGAACTCTTCCTCAAAGCTCGGCTGGATCGGAGTTCGAGGGACGTCATCGAGCTGAACGTGTGCTGAACTCGGAGGTGCCGTATGTTCGGTACTTGATCGGTCGGATCATGAAGACGTATGACTACATCAACCGCGTTGTGCAGACGCTTCCGCTTTCGGCCCACGAGGGTACGTGGACACACTCTCCCCTCTCGTTGCTATGCATCACCATGATCCTGCGTGTGCGTAGGATTTTTTTGAAATTACTACGTTCCCCAACAGAAGGGCATTTGGGTGTTCTAGCTCACCTCTTATGCATGTGAGGTGTTCGATGAAATGCCCGAGCCACACTAGTTAAGCTTTCTCGTCTCGAAGCTTGACCTCCGACCTCCATTTTTTCCAAGATTTGTCTAGGTTTAGCGGTCCGTCACGCCCCGTCCTCGTCTTCACCGCCGTCGATCGCCCGCGCCGATCTCATCGCCGATACCACCGTTGTGAGCCTCTTGTTCTTATCTTCTTTCTGAAAGAAAAACAATCTTACTTTAGATAGATACTTGTCTAATTTTCTTACTTTTGACACACATAATTATATATAATGCACGCAGATGAACCGGCAATGGATGCACGATGACAGACACACCTCCGAGTACATTAAGGGCGTGCGTAAATTTCTCGAAGTGGCTGAGGCAAATAAGCAGAATGGTTTTATGTGTTGTCCATGCCCTGATTGTGGGAATACGAGGTCTTACTCTGACAAGAAAATCATTCACACCCACCTGCTTTATAAGGGTTTCAAGCCACACTATAATGTTTGGACGAAGCACAGAGAAATAGGGGTTATGATGGAAGACAACGAAGAAGAAGAGGACGATGACAACTATGTGCCCCCTGAATACAGTGATGCTGCAACGGGGGAAGCTGAAGATCAAGAGGAACCAGACGATGTGCCCGATGATGATCTCCGCCGGGTCATTGTTGATGCAAGGGAAAAGTGCGAAAGTGAAAAGGAGAAGCTGAAGTTCTATCGCATGTTAGAGGATCACAAAAAGGGTCGTACCCCAATTGTTAAGATGGCAACATAAAGCTTGGTACCGTACTGGAATTGCTGCAGTGGAAGTCAGAGAATGCTTTGCCTGACAAAGGATTTGAGAAGCTACTGAAAATATTGAAGAAGAATCTTCCAAAGGATAACGAATTGCCCGACAGTACGTACGCAACAAAGAAGGTCGTATGCCCTCTAGGATTGGAGGTGGAGAAGATACATGCATGCCCTAATGACTGCATCCTCTACTGCGGTGCGTATAAGGATTTGAACGCATGCCCGGTATGCGGTGCATTGCGGTATAAGATCAGACGAGATGACCCTGGTGAGGGCGAGCCCTGCAGGAAGAGGGTTCCTGCGAAGGTGATGTGGTATGCTCCTATAATACCACGGTTGAACCGACTGGTCAGAAACGAAGAGCATGCCAAGTTGATGCGATGGCACAGTGAGGACCATAAGAAATACGGGAAGTTGAGAGCACCTGCTGACGGGTCGCAGTGGAGAAAAATCGAGAGAAAGTACTGGGCTCAGTTTGCAGGTGACCCCAGGAACGTATGGTTTGGTTTAAGCGCGGATGGCATTAATCCTTTCGGGGAGCAGAGCAGCAATCACAGCACCTGGCTCGTGACTCTATGTATGTATAACCTTCCTCCTTGGATGTGCATGAAGCGGAAGTTCATTATGATGCCAATTCTCACCCAAGACCCTAAGCAACCCGGCAACGACATTGATGTGTACCTAAGGCCATCAGTTGAAGAACTTTTACAGCTGTGGAATGGAAACGGTGTATGTGCGTGGGATGAGCACAAATAGGTGGAATTTAACCTGCATGTGTTGCTGTTTGTAACCATCAACGATTGGCCCGCTCTCAGTAACCTTTTAGGACAGACAAACAAGGGATACCACGCATGCACGCACTGTTTAGCTGACACCGAAATTATATACCTGGACAGATGTAGGAAGAATGTGTACCTGGGCCATCGTCGATTTCTCCCGACCAACCATCAATGTCGAAAGGAAGGCAAGCATTTCAAAGGCGAGGGAAATCACTGGAAGAAGCCCGCCATGCGTACCGGTGATCACGTACTTGATATGGTCTCTAATTTACACATAATATTCGGAAAGGGTCCCGGCGGACTAGCTGTTCCAAATGATGCTGAGGGACGCGCACCCATGTGGAAGAAGAAATCTATATTTTGGGACCTACCGTACTGGAAAGAGCTAGAGGTACGCTCTTCAATCGACGTGATGCACGTGACGAAGAACCTTTGCGTGAACCTGTTAGGCTTCTTGGGCGTGTATGGGAAGACAAAAGATACACCTGAGGCACGGGAGGACCTGCAACGTTTGCACGAAAAAGACGGCATGCCTCCAAAGCAGTATGAAGGTACTGCCAGCTACGCTCTTACCAAAGAAGAGAAGGAAATCTTTTTTGTATGCCTGCTTAGTATGAAGGTCCCGACTGGCTTCTCGTCAAATATAAAGGGAATAATAAATATTCCAGAGAAAAAGTTCCAGAACCTAAAGTCTCATGACTGCCACGTGATTATGATGCAACTGCTTCTAGCCAATGATGTTGCAGGTCCTAGCCAATGATGTGGCACAGGTTATCTATGTGAAGGACATGTCTACCAAACCGAGAAAAAGAAAAGATAAGGAAGAGAATACATCACACGATGAGCCAAAGCGCCACATAGTTCTTTCAGGAAAAGGGACATAGTGGGAGTGGAGTGCAAGACAGACATGTCCGAAGATTATGAAAAGTTTCATGAAATTCCTCCCTTCAAAGTCAAGGCTGACCCAAGCATCCTGATAAACGATGAATATTATCCATGGTTACGGCGCAATAAGCAAAGCACACAAGCGAAGAAAAAGTGAAGACTTTCTCTCCACAACTATTATGATGATACCATGCCAACTTTCAACCTTTTCCTAGTTGATTTGAAATGCATGTTGTAACACACGAGTTTCCGTATGAAACCCTGATATCTCGAAACAGATTGTCCGTTTTGTTGAAATGCTTTGAATGTTTTGTTGAAATGCTTTGAATGTTGCATTTTATAAACCTCTAGTATTACTGAAACTAAAATTATATAGAATTTATGCAACTAAAATTATCACAGTATTTTCTGTTCAAAACATTAAAAGCAAAAAGAATTTTATTGATGATGTGGCTTATAGCTTAATGGTGCATTTTGAACACACAAAAAGTCAGGAGTTCACAAAATTTTCATAAAGAACTTTCTTGTTACAAACTTTAATAGCAAAAAGAATTATGATAAAATAAATTAAATAAGTAATTAGAAACAAAATAATATAAACTTTAATAAAATATATAAGTAGAAATAAAATAAAATAAGATAAAATAAACTTTAATAACATAAATAAAATTTATGAAACTAAAATTATCAAAGTATTTTCTGTTCAAAACAGTATAAGCAACACCTAGTATTATTGAAACTAAAATTACATATAAAATTGATGCAACTAAAATTATCAAAGTATTTTCTGTTCAAAATCATTAAAAGCAAAAAGAATTTTCATAAAGAACTTTTTTTGTTAGAAACTTTAATAGCAAAATTACATAATAAGTAAGTAATTAGAAACAAAATAAAATAAATAAGTTTTTTGTTGTAAGTAGAAACAAAACAAAATAAATAAAGCAAAAAAGAAAACAAAAAAATAGGGAAAAAATATGCCACCTACCGGGCCTCAACGGCCTGAATACGACTAGAAACCCATCCATGGGCCAGGATTCAGGCCCGCAGAAGGCCAAGTAGGCCCATCAGGCATACCAGTGACAATTAGGCCCAGAAAGCCTGCAATGGAGAGGAGCTCGAGAGGGGTGCGACAGTGGGGCTTATAAACTACTGCGCGCCCCTCTCAGCTAGCGAGGTGGGACTAAACATTTTGGCATGGGCAGAATGAGGCCTTTGGTCCCGGTTCGTTCTACCAACCGGGACTAAAGGGGGGCATTGGAACCTGTTCGTGGCACCAACCGGTACGGATGCCCCCCTTTGGTACCGGTTGGTGCCACCAACCGGGACCAAAGGCCGCCGCTTCCCGCCTTTTGGGCTGCCGAAAACTGACCTTTGGTCCCGGTTCGTGGCACCAACCGGGACTAAAGGGGGGCATTGGTCCCGGTTGTTGCCACGAACCGGAACCAATGCTTTGGCTATATAAGCTGGGCTTGTGAAAATTTCACAATCAGTTGCCCCTCGCCCTCCGCCGCCCCCGAGCCGCCCCCCGTCGCCGTCGCCCTCCCCCGCCCCTGAGCCGCCCCCCGCTGCCGTCATCGTCGCCCTCCGCCCCCCGCCGCCGTCGCCCTTCGCCCCACGCCGCCGTCGCCCTCGCCGGCCGCCCCCGATGTGATCCCCTTTTTTCATATATGTATTAATTTTTTATTTAGATTGTTAGTAGATATCGATTTTAGTTTAGTGCATTTTAGGTTAGTGTAGAGCAAAAAGTAAAATAAGGAAAAGGAAGAAAAGATGAAGAAGTAAAGAAGGAAGAAGAAGAAGAAAAAGAAGCAGGCGAGGAAGAAGGAGAAGAAGAAGGAGAAGAAGAGGAGAGGAAGAAGAGGAAAGAAGAGGAGAAGAAGAAAGGAATAGAGGAGAAGAAGAAAAAAATAGAATATATTCTATTTTTCTTCTTCTCCTCTATTCCTTTCTTCTTCTCCTCTTTTTTTTGTTCTATTTTTTCTTCAATCTTCTCCTCTATTAATCCTTTCTTCTTCTCCTCTTTTTTTTCTTCTTCCGGACACCGCGGAGGTGGTTAATTAGTAGTTGAATATTTTATTTACAGTAAATGCTTAATTAGTAGTTGAACTAGTTGATTTAATAAAACTATTTTATTTTATAGTAAGTGCTTAATTAATTAGCAGTTGAACTAGCTGATTTAATAAAATTACTTTATTTTACTATATATAGAAGTAGTTTATTTTTAGCAAGTACTACTTTATTCTATTTATAGTAAGTGCATAGTAGTTGAACTACTTAATTTAATAAAACTAGTTTATTTTACTATATAAGTAGTTTATTTTTAGCAAGAAAATTAATAGAACTAGTTTATTTTTTAGTTAAAGCAATTATTCCCGCATCGACATCGACGACGCCTATCCCGCATCCTCATCGTTGACTCGGCGGAGGAGGCCGACTTGATCAGAGGGGCCATGTCCGGGACTGGGCTCCGCCGTGATGGTTTTGGGATGTGCTACCTTCCAGGGGGCGTAGGTTGGTGAAGAGCCAGCCCGTCGTTGACCCGATCCTTGTTTGGTGGCGGCCGCGTGGGCCAGTGACGGTGCCGAGGCTTCCAGACACCGCGGAGGTGGTACGTCACCGTGTCAGCGAGGAGGACAAGCACGTCCGTCGCTACATGGTTGCGTTGGAGGGCAGGTTCGACAATACCTGGCAGGTTCTTCAGGGATCTCACAGGAGCAATCCTGTGATGGTTCCTTCTCTTTGGGTGTCCACCGCCCGTGCCGATACCCGTCGGGCGCTACGGTTCTAGCTGTACTAGTGATGTTATATGTATGATAGTATTCGAGGTGTATTAGTGATAATATTCGACGATGTACGGACGCAAGAGATGATGTAGTTTTGCTTATAATTGAATGCATCCTAATTTGAAAACTACTTTATTTTTGCAATTTGATTTTGCTTATTGAATGCTCAAATTGGAAAACTACTCCTACTTTGAATGCTGAAATTGGAGAGCACTATGCAAGGCGTATGCAGATGATTAGTTGATAGCTTATAGGGTTTTTGTTTTCGCAGAAATCTAGGAGCCCCCTCCATCATCCCCGCCGTCGTCCCCGTCACCGACCCCCTCCGACCTCGAGGTGAGACCAGCCAAATCCTTTTTTAGAAAGATAATTAAATGATATTTCGGGTTGACTTTAAGTCTGTCGAGTCTCCACCATATATGAGACGACGAAGAAGCCCGACTGTTGTCGTGGGGGACGTTTCTCCTTCTTCTCCGGGTGCTAGACCTTTGTTATGCACTAGGGGTAGAAGGAGTAACGACCATCACCGACGGTCGCAAATGTCAGAGAGGAATCAGTGAGGGAGAGTTCCACAATATATAT
>NC_041382.1:742178218-742246178 GCF_002162155.2 Triticum dicoccoides | reverse complement strand
ATATATGAGAGGAAGAAGAATCTCGACTGTTGTCGTGGGGGTCGTTTCTCCTTCTTCTCCGGGTGGTAGGCCTTTGTTATGCACTAGGGGAAGAAGGAGTAACGACCATCACCGACGGTCGCAAATGTCAGAGAGGAATCAGTGAGGGAGATTTCCACCATATATATATGAGAGGACGAAGAATCCCGACTGTTCTCATGGGGGTCGCTTCTCCTTCATTCCCCGTGCTAGAAATTTTGGTGTAATGCACTTGGGGACGAAGTGAGGAGCGACCATCACCGAGAGTTGAATATATACACCATGTGAGCTTAGAGTTTTCAAGAAAGGACTCGACAGATCGATAGTCAACCCGTGATGAATAATAATGATCTAATTTAGTTGTTGTAGTACATATATTTAATTGTACAAGTTTAATCTTTGAATTATGAACGTAGGAAATGTCGTCATCAGACGACGAATGTCTCCCGGGGGAGGGCAGCTGGTGCCACAACGATCGAGGTCTGTGCGATAGGCCTCACCTGGACGATGATCGGCGCTTCAGCATTAAGCTCGAGGAGACCTTCGATGTTGAAACGGTATGCAACGACGACAAGTGTTTTTTCGTAATTAAGCATGACTACAACTATTTCAACGTGTAATTTTCATCTTTTACAATTCGAGTAGCTTATCCCATGCCATGCAAGGCGCTATGTCTTGGAGAGGATGGGTTTTGAAGACCATGAAAGTTTCGAAACAAGAAAATTCACCTAAGGACTCATCATGATGTGGATTTTGAAGTAAAGTTGTACAATTCTCAGAGCGTAACCCATTTTGGTTGCAAAAAATGGGAAGCACTTTGCAAGATGTATGGTTTTGATGAGGGTATGCTTGTCACCATGGATCTTGGTGATCCTGAAATCAAGCAAGACAATATGGACATTTGGGTCCTTGTTGATACGCCTCTAATTCTACCGCTATGTGAGTTTCTCAAACATAGTTATTAGCTAATTTATATTGTTTATTTCAAAATAGATGACAGCTTATTTCCATTGACAGCTTATCTTCATTCTTCAAAGAATTTGCGGGAGATGGTAGAAAAAACCCACTACACTGATGGCTCCGTATTAACTTACAAAGAGAAAAATCATCTGGTCGGATTTTGTACTGACATTGAGAATTACAATATCTACAATCAAACTCCTCAACATTATGGCCAATACGTGCCACTAGTGCATGTGTTGAACTACGGTAACTACCATGGAGATACCTTGGTAAGATTTTTTACTATTACGACATCCGTGCATCTTTTGCATACTTCTAAAACTAGTACATCATTGCTAACTATGAAGTTATTACTATGTTTTTCAACAGATAATCCCAGAGAATTTTGTGCCTCATTTGATGTATCAGAAAGGTAGCCTTAATGTTTTGAGCATACAACCAGGTCATCCTACGAATCTCAACTGTCCATACCAGATTTCTGAAAGGAATGGAGACATGCAAATCAAAGGATGGAAAAAATGTATGGACAGTTGTAAGGAGGTTCTTGGAAGCAAAAGCCAGCGAAGCGTAAGAATTGGAGACAGGATGATCTCCATTCTCCATAATGGAAAGTCAGGGTCTATATTGTTTTATGCTATTTTACCTTAAAGAGGGTATTTAGGTCCTACCTAATACTGATGATCATGTGCTAAGAACAATTAAGTAGGGTTGGTTTGATGACTATGAGGATGATGATCGTATGACTTGTTATTAATAACGAGTAGAAGTTGTATGATTATGATTAGTAGACTTGTTATTATATATGATGATGCATGATGCGAGCATGAAGAGTTATTATATATCAGCGGGTGAAATTAACATGGATTGGATTGAAGTGAAGGCAACATGCATGTGGTGCATGTCGAAAGTAGTACAATCCAAACTTGATCAAGTTAGGATTAGTATTACTTTCGACATGCACCACATGTTGCCTCACTTCAATCGAAGTCATGTTTAGGCATAGCAGTAGCAGTAGCATGGAGATAAGAGAGGACACAACTCTATGAGCTACCTATACCAACCTAAATTAACCCCCAAAACCCCTAAACCACCTCCTTTCAAAAAAACAGCCCCTGAAATGCTGACGCGTGGAAGCTTATTGGTCCCGGTTGGTGCTACCAACCGCCCTCGTGCCTCACCAGAGCGGCCACGTGGAGGCCCATCTGTCCCGGTTAGTATAAGAACCAGGACTAAAGGCCTAGGACATTAGTAATGACCCTTTAGTCCCGGTTCCCCAACCAGGACAGATGGGCCTTATGAACCGGGACAAATGGCCATTTTTCTACTAGTGGCTGTGAGGTATGTACATTGTTCTTTTCCTTTCTTTTTCATTTTTTTCCCCAATATTTGTTGTAATATTTAAATTTTATGGTTCAAATGAATGCGAAATATTCTTAATTTTTTTAGTTTTTATAACGGACTGAGCTCGTGTTTTGGCGTGGGATTTGCATTGGTTTGGTTTGAACTAAACATATCGGCCAGCCTTTTTATTCAAGACAAAAATGGAGACGCTCGAGCGAGATAGCTTATCTCTTTTCTTTGTACATGACTAACATGCCCACATGTCAAAAACCAGCCAGATACAAGCTCCTAGCAATGACTGAACCTAATGACCGACTAGTGATGCTCATGCAGGCCAAAGATCTTATAGAAAAGCCTATGCTCAAATATGGACGACACCCTGCTTGATATTTGTGCTCTCCTTTATGTTGGCCCGCCCAATATTTTCTTCCAATCCCCGCCACTGGTGAGCACTAATCTCAACCACATGAGCGACTACTTGCAAGTAATTGAACACACACATTACATAGATAGATATATTAATATTAAGAAAGTTGCATGAACAGAACATCCATTGATATATTCATATATATATATAGGGAAGACACACATTACATAGATAGATATTAATATTAGGGCTTATAGTAGCGCCCTTACAGATAGCTTATCCCTACGTTGGGAAATACTTGACATCTCCTACCTCCGTCGCCATGTTTACTCCTCGTCCTAGGTGTTGTAGGGGAGAGTGTGCATGCCATTGGCGGTGGGGAAGTTGTGGTCGAAGTTGGTGAAGATGTTGTAGGCGGTGAAGGTGATGAACTTGCACCCACACCAGAAGAGTTTGCCGAGGAGGAAGTAGGCGTAGAAGTGGTTGGTGAAGCGAGCCGTGAGGCCAACCACAAGGCCTCCGTTGCCCGAACCTCTCCCACGTGGAACATGACCAGAGAGCCGCATGGGAGGAGGTGGTAGCCGGCAACGAGGAAGAAGTTACCAGCTCCGTCAGGCCTCTCCACCTTGAGATGTCCCACACGCGTAGGGTGTCCTCCACGGTGACCCCGACCGGGTAATGCATATCCGGCACGGTGGCCGGCAGACGGCAGGTTGGGCCATAGTACAACATCTTGTCTTGGGCGGCATCTTGGTTTTTCTTTGGCTTTCGGACAAGAAGAAGAAGGGGGCGCAGAAGGATGTGAGATCGAGTTGAGATAGGGGGTGTTTAAATAGTTGCGGTGCGACACGCCCATTTGAATGCGTTCATCGGTGCGACGCGCCAGCTTGAATGCGTTCATCGGTGTGACGTGCCCATTTGAATGCATTCATCAGGACACTGCATCCGCTGATAATGGCAACAATAGCCCACCGGAGCCCTATGCGGTTTTCACACCGAAACGAGGCGTACCTATCGGTAAAGTTGCATCCCTAGGTTGCACTAATTTCCCGATGCGACAAAGTTGTGTCTGCGTCGGATGGCTTCGCGCGCATGCATGGCAACGGGGTGGCTACGCGCATGCACGACAGGCCGTAACTTAGGGCCTTTCGATGATGGCCCATCGGTCCGACTAGTGCCTCCACGAATGAATGTGTTTCATAAAAGGTGTCCAGCCGGCGCCTGCGACCGCTAACGATTGTCCTTGCTACCGCTGCCAGGTGGGCCACTCACATTGTGCTCCAGACTTGCCTAAAAAAACTTCCGCTCTAGCCAATCAGGTCTCGTCTCACAGATTGACAATGGCAAACCCTAGCGCCTGACCCAAACCGTCCCCAAACAGCGATCCAACGACCCTAATAGTGCAGGGTTTTGAGAGAGGTTTGAGGGGTTTTGAGAGGGGGTTGAGAGGTTTTGTCAGGGTTTTAAAGGTTAGGGTTTACCATAACTAATTCAAAAAATATGAAACTTCCGCACATCATCTTATTATGTTACTAAGTTGCTAGGAAAAATAAGAAATTACAACTACGGTTATTTTCATGAAATTGCCTTTACATAACTTAGCTATTACGGACAAGGGTCTATGGTTTTCAAGGGAAATGAGCTAGGGTTTAGGGTTGACCATGTCATAGTTTGTCCAAACTATCCCATATTGCGCATGGGCCCTATATTTGCGCACTAGATGTTAAGTTTTTGTTTTTATCTCATTTGGAGAAGTAAAAAAAGCTTAGAAACAGGGTTGTTTACCCTAGCTTTGGAGCTCATTTTTCATGAATATGTGTGTTACTTCACAAAAGTGTCCGGATTGATTACCTAATATGCATAAAAGTTGAGAATGCACTGGAACATACGCATCAAAGTAAAAATTTGAAATGTGCCACAAATTTGAAAGTCAGTTCAAATTTGAAATCTGGCTCAAATTTGGAACATGGCACATAGTTTTCAAAGTACAACACACATTAAAATACAAGTAGCATTAGATCACACAAAATGAGACTCATAAACCAATAGTTTTCACTTCTTATGACAACTTGCTCTTGATTTCACAGCACACAACTCACCAATGTGCTTGGTTTTCTTCACTGGACTAGCTTTTGTTTGCAATGTTTCAGCAACCAGGGGCTGGCCTGCACACTTCCTACTAACAAACAAAGCATGTAATTTTGTTAGTAATTGAAAAAATAGCCAAATCAAAAAACATCACAAACATGACATACTTTGGCCTTTCAGGAGTGTAATGACATTTTGGAGATCCTTTTTGGTGCCCAAGTTCCCGGCACAGCTTGCACATATTCTTGTGACCTTTATGGGACCTTTTAGGTTTTGGATCTTTCTCTCCCTTCTTACTACTCCCACCTTCCTCAAACGATACCATGAATGCACTCTCCTTAGGCCTGCCAGCCTTTCTTTTCGTTAAGGGAGGACACATGGAAAATTTGATTTCCACTTTAGGCCACCGAGACTGATTTATAAGTGATGGAATTGGAGATGCCACTGAGACTGATTTATAAGTGATGGAATTGGAGCTGCATACGCAACCTTGAATCTTGCCACCAAGTAATATTTATGGAAATATTGGTGCATGTATATATTCGGGCGGGAGGCCAAGAAAAGCATGGCATGCTCACATGTTTCCCAGTGTGTTGCCACTCTAGGCAAGTGCAGTCATGCATTTTAGTGTTAACAACATGCCGCCTCCTAGACTTTGTATCTCTAACTTCAGCACCCCACACTATAGATTTTTCAATAGAAAAGTGTGTAACATTTCTGCTCATATTGACCACCTGTTGTACCACTACAGGAAGCTTATCCCCTTGCAGACAATCACCAATCCTTCTTATCAATTCCCACAAACGGATGATTAAGAACCTTATTTGGTCAACCATGTCATGACACGACAAGTTTAAAAACTGCTTCACCTTGTTAAAACTCTCTGCCAAGTTGTTGTTGATATAATCACACTTGATGGCAACGTTAAATCCTGACCTGTACCATAACAAAGAACGGTAGGTGTTCATCCATGGAACAAGCTCACTGCATGCTGCCATTATCTTACCAAGATGATATGAATGTGTCTGAGTAGTGTAAGATATTGTTGCTAGCCAAATGTGCTCAAATTCTTCTCCACTAAATTTTTTGATCAAATTCATCCACATATGGCCGAAGCACTCCCTCTACTCGGTGTGGGGAAAAAACTTCTTGACTACAACATCTAGCTCTTTACATACATCTGTGTGGAATGCCACAGGTGACACTGGCCTGATACGTCTCCAACGCATCTATAATTTTTGATTGTTCCATGCTATTATATTGTCTGTTTTGGATGTTAATGGGCTTTATTTTAAACTTTTATATTATTTTTGGGACTAACCTATTAACCGGAGGCCCAACCCAAATTGCTGTTTTTTTGCCTATTTTAGTGTTTCGTAGAAAAGAAATATCAAACGGAGTCCAAACGGAATGAAACCTTCGGGAGCATGATTTTTGGAACAAACGTGATCCAGAGGACTTGGAGTGGACGTCAAGTAACCAAAGAGGCAGCCACGAGGCAGGGGCGCGCCCTCCCCCCTCGTGGCTCCACCGACCTACTTCTTCCTCCTATATATACCTACGTACCCCCAAACCATCGATGAGCACCACAAAACCTTATTTCCACTGTCGCAACCTTCTGTACCTTGGAGATCCCATCTTGGGGCTTTTTCCGGAGCTCCGCCGGAGGGGGCATTGATCGTGGAGGGCCTCTACATCAACTCCATGGCCCCTCCAATGATGTGTGAGTAGTTTACCTCAAACCTTCGGGTCCATAGCTAGTAGCTAGATGGCTTCTTCTCTCTCTTTGGATCTCAATACAAAGTTCTCCTCGATTCTCTTGGAGATCTATTCGATGTAACTCTTTTTGCGGTGTGTTTGCCGAGATCCGATGAATTGTGGGTTTATGATCAAGTTTATCTATGAACAATATTTGAATCTTCTCTGAATTCTTTTATGTATGATTGGTTATCTTTGTAAGTCTCTTCGAATTATCAGTTTGGTTTGGCCTACTAGATTGATCTTTCTTGCAATGGGATAAGTGCTTAGCTTTGGGTTCAATCTTGCGGTGCTCGATCCCACTGACAGAAAGGGAAACGACATGTATTGTATTGTTGCCATCGAGGATAAAAAGATGGGGTTTATATCATATTGCATGAGTTTATCCCTCTACATCATGTTATCTTGCTTAAGGCGTTACTCTGTTCTTGTGAACTTAATACTCTAGATGCATGTTGGATAGCGGTCGATGTGTGGAGTAATAGTAGTAGATGTAGGCAGGAGTCAGTCTACTTGTCACAGACGTGATGCCTATATACATGATCATACCTAGATATTCTCATAACTATGCTCAATTCGATCAATTGCTCGACAGTAATTTGTTCACCCATCGTAATACTTATGCTATCTTGAGAGAAGCCACTAGTGAAACCTATGGCCCCCGGGTCTATTTTCCATCATAGAAGTTTCCAATCTATTTTATTTTGCAATCTTTACTTTCAATCTATATCATAAAAATACCAAAAAAATTATCTTATTATTATTATCTCTATCAGATCTCACTCTTGCAAGTGACCGTGAAGGGATTGACAACCCCTTTATCGCGTTGGTTGCGAGGTTCTTATTTGTTTGTGTAGGTATGAGGTGACTTGCGCGTAGTCTCCTACTGGATTGATACCTAGGTTCTCAAAAACTGAGGGAAATACTTACGCTGCTTTGCTGCATCACCCTTTTCTCTTCAAGGGAAAATGAACGCAGTGCTCAAGAGGTAGCAAGAAGGATTTCTGGCACCGTTTCCGGGGAGATCTACGCCAAGTCAAGACATACCAAGTACCCATCACAACTCTTATCTTTCGCATTACATTATTTACCATTTTCCTCTCGTTTTCCTCTCCCCCACTTCACCCTTGTCATTTTATTCGGCCTCTTTTTCCGTTCCCCTTCTCTTTTCCAGTTTGCCTCTTTTTGCTTGTCGCTTGTTTGCTTGTGTGTTGGATTGCTTGCTTGTCACGATGATCAAGATAATACTAAATTGTGTGACTTTGCCAATACCAACAATAATGATTTTATTAGCACTCCGATTGCTCCTCTTACCGATGCTGAATCTTGTGAAATTAATACTGCTTTGCTGAATCTTGTCATGAAAGATCCGTTTTCTGGCCTTCCTAGTGAAGATGTCGCTACCCATCTAAACAACTTTGTTGATTTGTGTGATATGCAAAAGAAGAAAGATGTGGATAATGATATTGTTAAACTTAAGCTATTTCCGTTTTCGCTTAGAGATCGTGCTAAAGCTTGGTTTTCGTCTTTGCCTAAAAATAGTATTGATTCATGGAATAAGTGCAAAGATGCTTTTATCTCTAAGTATTTTCCTCCTGCTAAGATCATATCTCTTAGAAAGGATATTACGAATTTTAGCAACTTGATCATGAACATGTTGCACAATCTTAGGAGAGGATGAAATTAATGATACGTAATTGCCCTACACATGGTTTGAATTTATGGATGATTATACAAAAAATTTATGTCGGATTGAATTTTGCTTCTAGAAATCTTTTAGATTCGTCCGCGGGAGGCACTTTTATGTAAATAACTTTAGGATAAGCTACTAAAATCCTAGATAATATTATGGTTAATTATTCTCAAGGGCACACCAAAAGATCTACTAGTAAAAAATTTCATGCGATTGAAGAGATTAATGTTTTGAGTGGAAAGATGGATGAACTTATGAAATTGTTTGCTAATAAGAGTGCTCCTACTGATCCTAATGATATTCCTTTGTCTACTTTGATTGAGAACAATAATTAATCTATGGATGTGAATTTTATTGGTAGGAACAATTTTGGTAACAACCGTATTGAGGTAATTTTAATTCTAGGCCGTTTCCTAGCAATTCCTCTAATAATTATGGTAATTCCTACAATAATTCTTATGGAAATTATAATGAGATGCCCTCTGTTTTGGAATCTAGTATTAAAGAATTAATTAGTTCGCAAAAGAGTTTCAATGCTTTGGTTGAAGAAAAATTGCTTAAGATTGATGAGTTGGCTAGGAACGTGGATAGAATTTCTCTTGATGTTGATTCTTTGAAACTTAGATCTATTACACCTATGCATGATATCAATGAGTCTCTCAAATCTATGAGAATTTCCATTGATGAGTGCAAAGAAAGAACCACTAGGATGCGTGCTAAAAAAGATTGCTTTGTGAAAGCATGTTCTTCTAGTTACCATGATAATAATGATGAAGATCTAAAAGTGATTGATGTGTCCCCTATTAAATCTTTGTTTTTCAATATGAATCTTGATAATGATGGGACTGGAGATGAGTCAACTTTAGTTAGAAGGCGTCCCAATGATTCAGATTTTTTAGATCTTGATGCAAAAATTGATAAAAGTGGGATTGGAGAGGTTAAAACTTTAAATAGCAATGAACCCACTATCTTGGATTTCAAGGAATTTAATTATGATAATTGTTCTTTAATATATTTTATTTCCTTGTTGCAATTCGTGTTAAATTCTCCTCATGCTTATAGTCAAAATAAAGCTTTTATTAAACATATCGTTGATGCTTTAATGCAATCTTTCGAAGAAAAGCTTGAGTTGGAAGTTTCTATCCCTAGAAAACTTTATGATGAGTGGGAACCTAAAATTAAAATAAAAATTAAAGATCATGAATGCTATGCTTTGTGTGATTTGGGTGCTAGTGTTTCCACGATTCCTAAAACTTTGTGTGATTTGCTAGGTTTCCGTGAATTTGATGATTGTTCTTTAAACCTGCACCTTGCAGATTCCACCATTAAGAAACCTATGGGAATAATTAATGATGTTCTTATTGTTTCAAATAGGAATTATGTGCCCGTAGATTTCATTGTTCTTAATAAAGATTGCAATCCTACATGTCCTATTATTCTTGGTAGACCTTTCCTTTGAACGATTGGTGCAATTATTGATATGAAGGAAGGGAATATTAGATTCCAATTTTCGTTAAGGAAGGGCATGGAACACTTTCCTAGAAAGAAAATTAAATTACCTTATGAATCTATTATGAGAGCATACCAAAGATGATAATACCTAGATCTATCCTTGCTTTTATGCCTAGCTAGGGGCATTAAACGATAGCGCTTGTTGGGAGGCAACCCAATTTTATTTTTATTTCTTGCTTTTTGGTTCTGTTTAGTAATAAATAATTCATCTAGCCTATGTTTATATATGGTTTTATGCTTTTAATTAGTGTTTTTGCCAAGTAGAACCTTTGGGAAGACTTGGGGAAAGTCTTTGTGTTCTTGCTGTAAAAAACAGAAACTTTAGCGCTCACGCGATTTGCTAACATTTTTACTGGATAGTGATATTTAGTTAATTATTTTTGAAGATGATTAATAGATAAATTCCTCACTTACATAAATTTATTTTAGAATTTTTGGGGTTCCATAAGTATTCGAAACCTACAGATTACTACAGACTGTTCTGTTTTTGACAGATTCTGTTTTTCGTGTGTTGTTTGCTTATTTTGATGAATCAATGGCTAGTAATAGAGTTTATGAACCATAGAAAAGTCGGAATAAAGTAGGTATAACACCAATATAAATAAAGAATGAGTTCATTACTGTACCTTGAAGTGGTGGTTTGTTTTATTTTACTAACGGACCTCACGAAGATTTTCTTCTATGTTTTGTGTTGTGAAGTTTTCAAGTTTTGTGTAAAGATTTGATGGATAATGGAACAAGGAGTGGGAAGAGCCTAAGCTTGGGGATGCCCAAGGAACCCCAAGGTAAAATCCAAGGACAGCCAAAAGCCTAAGCTTGGGGATGCCTCGGAAGGCATCCCCTCTTTCGTCTTCGTCCATCGGTAACTTTACTTGGAGCTATATTTTTATTCGCCACATGATATGTGTTTTGCTTGGAGCATCTTGTATGATCCGAGTCTTTGATTTTTAGTTTAACACAATCATCCTTACTGTACACACCTTTTGGGAGAGACACACATGAATCGGAATTTATTAGAATACTCTATGTGCTTCACTTATATCTTTTGAGTTAGATAATTTTTGCTCTAGTGCTTCGCTTATATCTTTTAGAGCACGGTAGTGGTTCTATTTTATAGAAATAATTGATCTCTCATGCTTCACTTATATCATTTTGAGATTCCCTTAGAATAGCATGGTAATTCACTTTGCCTATAAATTTTAGATGCTAAGAGAAGTTGGATGCTTATAGATGGTTTTGAGATATAAAGGTGGTAATATTAGAGGTGTGCTAGTTGAGTAATTGTGAAATTGATGAATACTTGTGTTGAAGTTGGCAAGTCCTGTAGCATGCACGTATGGTAAACTCTATGTGACAAATTTGAAGCATGGGGTGTTCCTTGATTTCTTTCCTTATGAGTGGCGGCTGGGGACGAGCGATGGTCTTTTCCTACTAATCTATCCCCCTAGGAGCATGCACGTAGTGCTTGGTTTTGATGACTTGTAGATTTTTGCAATAAGTATGTGAGTTCTTTATGAGTAATGTTGAGTCCATGGATTATACACACTCTCACCCTTCCATCATTTCTAGCCTCTTCAGTACCATGCATTGCCCTTTCTCACCTTGAGAGTTGGTGCAAACTTCGCCGGTGCATCCAAACCCCGTGATATGATACGCTCTATCACACATAAGCCTCCTTATATCTTCCTCAAAACAGCCACCATACCTACCTATTATGGCATTTCCATAGCCATTCCGAGATATATTTCCATGCAACTTTCCACCGTTCCATTTATTATGACACACATCATCATTGTCATATTGTTTTGCATGATCATGTAGTTGACATCGTATTTGTGGCAAAGCCACCGTTCATAATTTTTCATACATGTCACTCTTGATTCATCGCAATCCCGGCACATCGCTGGAGGCATTCACATAGAGTCATATTTTGTTCTAAGTATTGAGTTGTAATTCTTGAGTTGTAAGTAAAAAGAAGTGTGATGATCATCATTATTAGAGCATTGTCCCAGTGAGGAAAGGATGATGGAGACTATGATTCCCCCACAAGTCGGGATGAGACTCCGGACGAAAAAAAAGAGAAAAGAGGCCAAAAAAGAAGGCCCAAATAAAAAATGAGAGAAAAAAGAGAGAAGGGACAATGTTACTATCCTTTTTCCACACTTGTGCTTCAAAGTAGCACCATGGTCTTCATGATAGAGAGTCTCTTATTTTTTCACTTTCATATACTAGTGGGAATTTTTCATTATAGAACTTGGCTTGTATATTCCAATGACGGGCTTCCTCAAATGCCCTAGGTCTTCGCGAGCAAGCAAGTTGGATGCACACCCACTTAGTCTCTTTGATGAGCTTTCATATATTTATAGCTCTAGTGCATCCGTTGCATGGCAATCCCTACTCCTTGTATTGACATCAATCGGTGGGCATCTCCATAGCCCATTGATTAGCCGCGTCAATGTGAGACTTTCTCCCTTTTTGTCTTCTCACACAACCTCAATCATCATATTCTATTCCACCCATAGTTCTATGTCCATGGCTCGCGCTCATATATTGCGTAAAAGTTGAAAGAGTTTGAAAAGGCTAAGTATGAAACAACTGCTTGGCTTGTCATCGGGGTTGTGCATGATGAGAGCATTTTGTGTGACCAAAATGAAGCATGGCCAAACTATATGACTTTGTAGGGATAAGTTTTCTTTGGCTATGGTATTTTGATAAGACATAATTGCTTGATTAGCATACTTGGAGTATTACTATTTTTATGTCAACAATAAACTTTTATCTTGAATCTTTCGGATCTGAACATTCATGCCACAATAGAGAAAATGCTATTTTTATCATTATTACCTACTCGAGGACGAGCAGGAATTAAGCTTGGGGATGCCTGATACGTTTCCAACGTACCTATAATTTTTTATTGTTCCATGCTATTATATTACCTGTTTTGGATGTTAATGGGCTTTATTTTACACTTTTATATTATTTTTGGGACTAACCTATTAACCGGAGGCCCAACCCAAATTGCTATTTTTTTGCCTATTTGAGTGTTCCGTAGAAAAAGAATATCAAACGGAGTCCAAACGGAATGAAACCTTTGGGAGCATGATTTCTGGATCAAACGTGATCCGAAGGACTTGGAGTGGATGTCAAGTAACCAACAAGGCGGCCACGAGGCAGGGGCGTGCCTTCCCCCTCGTGGCTCCACCGACCTACTTCTTCCTCCTATATATACCTACGTACCCCCAAACCATCGATGAGCACCACGAAACCCTATTTCCACCGCCGCAACCTTCTGTACCCAAGAGATCCCATCTTGGGGCCTTTTTCGGAGCTCCGCTGAAGGGGGCATTGATCACGGAGGGCCTCTACATCAACTCCAAGGCCCCTCCGATGATGTATGAGTAGTTTACCTCAGACCTTCGGGTCCATAGCTAGTACCTAGATGGCTTCTTCTCTCTCTTTGGATCTTAATACAAAGTTCTCCTCTATTCTCTTGGAGATCTATTCGATGTAACTCTTTTTGCGGTGTGTTTGTCGAGATCCGATGAATTTTGAGTTTATGATCAAGTTTATCTATGAATAATATTTGAATCTTCTCTGAATTGTTTTATGTATGATTGGTTATCTTTGCAAGTATCTTTGAATTATCAGTTTGGTTTGGCCTACTAGATTGATCTTTCTTGCAATGGGAGAAGTGCTTAGCTTTGGTTTCAATCTTGCGGTGCTCGATCCCAGTGGCAAAAAGGGAAATGACACGTATTGTATTGTTGCCATCGAGGATAAAAAGATGGGGTTTATATCATATTGCATGAGTTTATCCCTCTACATCATGTCATCTTGCTTAAGGTGTTACTCTGTTCTTATGAACTTAATACTCTAGATGCATGCTGGATAGCGGTCGATGTGTGGTGTAATAGTAGTAGATGAAGTCAAGAGTCGGTCTACTTGTCACAGACGTGATGCCTATATTATACCTAGATATTCTCATAACTATGCTCAATTCTATCAATTGCTCGACAGTAATTTGTTCACCCACCGTAATACTTATGCTATCCTAAGAGAAGCCACTAGTGAAACCTATGGCCCCCGGGTCTATTTTCCATCATACAAGTTTCCAATCTATTTTATTTTGCAATCTTTACTTTCAATCTATATCATAAAAATACCAAAAATATTTATCTTATTATTATTATCTCTATTAGATCTCACTCTTGCAAGTGGCCGTGAAGGGATTGGCAACCCCTTTATCGCGTTGGTTGCGAGGTTCTTATTTGTTTGTGTAGGTACAAGGTGACTTGCGCGTGGTCTCCTACTGGATTGATAGCTTGGTTCTCAAAAACTGAGGGAAACACTTACGCTACTTTGCTACATCACCCTTTCCTCTTCAAGGGAAAACCAACGCAGTGCTCAAGAGGTAGCATGGCCCTATGCATCTTTTCAACTGCATCATGAACCATGCCCAGAAACCTCTGTCTTTGAGTGAAACAAGCCAATAGCAACAGGGAACATCCAATTGTGGCCATGTAGAGCATTGCATGCTGCCATTTGACCACCCCACTTGCTAATTAAAGAAGAAGAGCCTATGCTCAAGTATGGATGACACCTTGCTTTGAAGCCATCGATGCAAGGCTTTAAAGCCATAAAGAACTTAGAGAAAATGACTTTGTCATCCTCTGTTACCTTAGTACCTATCCCAACAACACTACGAGGTGACCTCTTCCCCACCTCTGCTTTTAAGTTATAAAGCATCCTAAAGGTATTTTCCCAATCACCATATAATTGCTTCATTGCCCTTTGTTTTTCCTTCCACACCGTGGTATATTCCAGCTTAATGTGGCACTGATTTTCTAAGTCTACTAAAAGTTGCTTTGCAGTAGTGCTTGGTGTGTCTTGGCTAAAATATGAGTGATATTTTCTGCAACCCAAATGTGTGATGCCATGGTTGGTACTCTCTGTGAACTTGTAATACAAGTGTGTTGATGTGGAATTTGATTAACCCTGATGGTAATTCCATCAGGCTAGCGTCTAGTACATATGTACCACTTGCAAGGCTTGGCATTTTCATCAAATCCTCTGCACATCGCATAAAACTTCTTTCTATCGGCCCACTTAGTTTTGGCATCAAACTCATGCTTGACCACATAAGCCTTGAAACACATTGTAAACTCATCCATGTTTGGCCACAACTTCCCCACTTCAATACCATGGTTTTCTTTGTCATAGACATTTACCATCTCATTATCATGTGCATCATCAACACCATATGCAGCATCTTCCATCAAATGTCTATCCACATCTTCGGATGAATCTCTATTAGCATCAGTAGGCAAACTAGATTCCCCTCTCCTCATTATCTCTATCATCTATTTGTATGCCCATAAAATTGCCATCTCAGTGTCGGCCATTGGTGTAGTGAACAAATCTACAGGGTCATCTAATTCGACTGAATTCCAATCAACGGTAGCAACCCTTGCAGCACCAACCCATGTTTGTCAATGTCGGTTCCATCTCGTTCAGCAAACCCACGCCCCCACAATCTAGAGTCCAAATCATCCAAAAACAGAGGCACTGTGGTCAGATCTAACTCGACGCGGAGTAGGGTTTCGAATTCACTCACCTTATCCGCCACAGCCGAGAACGATAGGTCTGCCGCCTGCCTGCCGCCGCTGATAATAAGAGGGGAGCAGGGAGGATTATGTCTTGGACGATGGACCCACCTACCTTAACATAAGCTCATTATGTTGACATTCGTTTATCCCTGGTCGTTAAGTAGTTATTTCTGCCTTAAAACATCTCACAACAACTTTTTTTACCAATTGTGTCTCTCTCTCCTTCTATTACTCGTTAAAAAATGTCACGCAGGTAGTAGGTTTCCCCACCTGCCAGGATATCACATCGGCCCACTAGTCAGGACGTAACGGTCAATGGCGTTGACTGGACGACAATGCTCCATTTGGCCTTTTGTGAGCAGGTGTGGAGTGGGGAGGGGAAAACTGAGCAAAATTAGTTGGCTGGGACAAAACTAAGCGCAACTAAGAAACCAGGGGCAAAAAAATAGAAAACCATATTAGAAACACCCATGACAGGATTTTGCAAGCAGGAGCGTCCATGCGAAATAAGACGCGGCTACTAGTCTGACCGAATACCAGCAGCGTCCAGAAAAACAAAGGCCGCTTCTAGTTGTACGTGACTAGCGATGTCCAACAAAAAAGACGTTGCCCATGATGTACACAAAGGAAGGTATTCTGCCTAGAAACACCAGCACCGTATGCAGAAAGAGAACACCACAAACTAAGAGTAAACTAGGAGCGTCCAGCCAAGCTGGAACGCAACAAAACTAAAAGAAATGACCACACCATCCATATGCATGTTTGGGTTCATGAAAGTAGCAATGATTTCGCAGAGCAAACGCTGCGAATGCATGAATAGTTACAAGTGTTCGACATTTGAATTGCTGTTAATGGCTTCTCAAAAACAAAAATGGGTGCCAGCTTGGCTAACAAAAGGAGTCGACCAATGGATTTATCTCATAACGTTTGTGTAATAAATTGAATTCTGAACCACATATTGTAGTGATCACATGCATAATGACACCATGCAAGTTCAGTTTTTTTAAATGACAATTACAACAATATTTAAATCCGACTAAAATCTTACAGCCAGCACGAAATGCTGCTACGCTGCGCACTAGTAGCGTATGAATCGCGTAGACGATGCTAAATTAACTAATATATTATCTTGTTCTACAAAAGAAAACCGATATCTCATATAAATCCCAAAATTGGAGATGTAACTTTGTTTTGTCTGCATTAGATGTATACAATATTTTCAGGTCACAAAAATAGCAACACTGCATTGCCACCTCACAAGTCGAACACTTCCCCACCTTCGAACCAACGAATCTCCCCTAACATCGATGGGTTGTTAACATTTCTCATAATTTTTGTGTAAATGATACGTCCATTTTGCATCATGTTTCCATATTGATATTTATTGCATTATGGACTGTTATTTCACTTTATAATACAATACTTATGCCTTTGTCTCTTATTTTGCAGGTTTCACATGAAGAGGGAGATTGCCGGCAGCTGGAATTCTGGACCAGAAAGGTCTATATCGGACTCACCTTTTCCGAACAACTCCAAATGAGCTGAAAATTGACGGAAAATTATTTTGGAACATATACAAATATTGGCCAAAGAATTACCACATGGGGACCCAGCAGGCAGCCACAAGCCTGGGGGCCCCGTGGGTGCACCCATTGGTAGGCCTTTGAAGCCCATCTTCTGCTATATGATTCCATTTGACCTAGAAAAAATTGGAAGGAAGGTTTCGGGATGAAGCGCCGCCGTCTCAAGGTGGAACCTGGGTAGGAGCACTTTTGCTCTCCGGCGGAGCGTTTCTGCCGGGGAAACTTCCCTCCGGGAGGGGGAAGTCGAAGCCATCGCCATCACCAACGATCCTCTCATTGTGGGAGGACCAATCTTCATCAACATCTTCACCAGCACCATGTCATCTCAAACCCTAGTTCATCTCTTGTATTCAATCTTTGTCTCAAACCTTAGATTGGTCCTTGTGGGTTGCTAGTAGTGTTGATTACATCTTGTAGTTGATGCTAGTTAGTTTATTTGGTGGAAGATTATATGTTCAGATTCTTTATGCTATTCAATACCCCTCTGATCTTGACATTGAATATGATTTGTGAGTAGTTACTTTTGTTCTTGGGGGCATGGGAGAAGTCTTGTGATAAGTACTCATGTGAAATTGGTATTCGTTCGATATTTTGATTATATGTATGTTATTGCTTCCTTTAGTGGTGTCATATGAACATCGACTAAAAGATACGTCACCATCTTTGGGCCTAAGGGAATGCATTGTAGAGTAGTAATTAGATGATGGGTTGCTAGAGTGACAGAAGCTTAAACCCTAGTTTATGCGCTATTCCGTAAGGGGCTGATTTGGATCCATATGTTTCATGCTATGGTTAAATTTATCTTATTTCTTCTTTTGTAGTTGTGGATGCTTGCGAGAGAGGGTTATCATAACTGGGAGGTTTGTTCAAGTAAGAAAAACACTCAAGCATCGGTCCACCTACATATCAAATAATGAAAGTAGCGAACGAGAATCAAACAAACATGATGAAAGTGACTAGGTGAAATCCACGTGTGTCCTCAAGAACGCTTTGATTATTATAAGAGAATGTTTCGGCCTGTCCTTTGCTACAAAAAGGATTGGGCTACCATGTTGCACTTTGTTACAATTACTACTTGTTGCTTGTTACAAATTACCTTGCTATCAAACTATCTATTATCGATAATTTCAGTGCTTGCAGACAATCCCTTGTTGGAAACCGCTTGTCATTTCCTTCTGCTCCTTGTTGGGTTCGACACTCTTACTTATCAAAAGGACTACAGTTGATCCCCTATACTAGTGGGTCATCAGGACTCTTTTCTGGCACCATCGCCGGGGAGTGAAGCGCCTTTGGTGAGTGGAATTGGTAAGGAAACATTTATATTACGTGCTGAAATTTACTGTTACTTG
The DNA here is from genome assembly GCF_002162155.2 of Triticum dicoccoides. NCBI lineage: Eukaryota > Viridiplantae > Streptophyta > Magnoliopsida > Poales > Poaceae > Triticum > Triticum dicoccoides. The sequence continues at coordinate 742,227,900 of NC_041382.1, read as the reverse complement.
TTATTATGGAAAACAATCCTTTGAGGGGTTTCTTCAGGGTATCTTCGCCTTGACCAGAAGCACAAAGAGTTGCTCCTCAACCTACCGCACTTACTAAAATTATTTATTATGAGATTCCTTTGAGTATGATAGAGAAACTGCTAGCTAATCCTTATGCAGGAGATGGAACAATACATCCTGATATGCACCTAATCTATGTGGATGAAGGTTGTGGATTGTCGATGTCCAAACCGGCGGATCTCGGGTAGGGGTCCCGAACTGTGCGTCTAAGGCGGATGGTAATAGGAGGCAGGGGACACGATGTTTTACCCAGGTTCGGGCCCTCTTGATGGAGGTAAAACCCTACGTCCTGCTTGATTTACTCTTGATGATATGGGTATTACAAGAGTTGATCTACCACGAGATCGGAGAGGCTAAACCCTAGGAGCTAGCCTATGGTATGATTGTATGTTGTCCTACGGACTAAAACCCTCCGGTTTATATACACACCGGAGGGGGCTAGGTTTACACAAGGTTGGTTACAAAGGAGGAGATATCCATATCCGCACTGCCTAGCTTGCCTTCCACGCCAAGTAGAGTCCTATCTGAACACAGGACGAAGTCTTCAATCTTGTATCTTCATAGTCCAACAGTCCGGCCAAAGGATATAGTCCGGCTGTCCGGAGACCCCCTAATCCAGGACTCCCTCAGTAGCCCCTGAACCAGGCTTCAATGACGATGAGTTTGGCGCGCAGTGTTGTCTTCGGCATTGCAAGGTGGGTTCCTCCTCCGAACACATCACAGAAGAGTTTGAATACCAGGATAGTGTCCGATCCTGCAAAATAAATTCAACATACCACCGTAGAGAGAATAATATTTCCACAAATCTTAATCTGCTGACACGCTTTGGCAACATGACATCAGGCCATGGCTCAGTGATTATTTGAACCATTTTTCTTTAACCAGCTCCACACATAACGCGAGGCGGTTTCTTGACACGTCTTGTCAAAGCAGAGATCGTGTTCCCCTAATTACGGGATTCTCATCAATATGGTCGTGGGTAACCCAACCACGCCATTGATTATGGCGCTTGGGGGATAAGCGAGTTTTACCAGGCCAGTGGGGGCGCATAGTTTCGGCTGCCCTTATAAATGGACAAGGTTTAACCTTTTTCTACCCACGCCTTCTTCCTCCTTGCTCATCCACTCTTGCACACTCGAGCTCCAACGCCCAAGCCCAGATCCTTCCCCTCAACCTTCTCCAATCATGTCCGGAGCGGGAGGCAAATGGATGGCTTCCTGTGTTACAAAGGGACACATCAAGAAGCTGCGCGGAGCCGGATACTTGGCCGCGAATATCGCGCATCGGTGCCCGCTGCGGGGCAGATCGTTCTTACCCCTGAACCTCACGAGAGGGTAGTCTTCCTCCACCACTTCCTCCGCGGACTGGGGTTTCCCCTCCGTCCATTCATTCGTGGTCTCATGTTCTACTACGGGCTGGACTTCCATGATCTGGCCCTGAAGTTCGTCCTCAACATTTCGGCGTTCATCGTCGTGTGTGAGGCTTTCCTCCGCATCCGGCCCCGCTTTGGCCTATGGTTAAAGACCTTCAATATCAAGCCGAAGGTGGTGGGCGGAAAACAAGAAGAATGCGGCGGAGCCATGGTGGGCAAGATGCCCAACGTTATATGGCTTGAAGGCTCCTTCATGGAGACCATAAAGGGGTGGCAATCGGCGTGGTTCTACATCACCGAGCCGCGCGACACCAACTGGGTGGCTGCCCTTGAATTTTGATCCAGAATCCCCACGCGGCTCACCTCCTGGAAAGAGAAGGGCCTGTCCTAGGGTTCATCGATGGATCTGGACGGACTCCAGAAATGTATCCAGAATATAGCGAGCAAGAAGCTCAAGCTTGTCAACATAGTCCAGGTCATGCTCATCCGCCGGATCCTCCCGTGTCAACAACGGGATTTCAATTTGTGGGAGTTCGACCCGGCCCAGCACTAGACTCTGAGCGAGCTCTTCGACACGACGCACAAGGACGTCTGGAGGGTGCTGTTCAAGGGCGCCGAGGTCCCTCCCTCTCTCACCGAGGACCACGGGCTAAGCGCGAAGCGCCGAGCACAAAATGTGAGTTCTATACATCCAGTAGGATATTTATTTCCCCTAGCTTAACCATGTGTGGGGTCTGAGCTCCATGCCTTTGACAGGACTGGGTGGAGACGTCGGGGCAGATTAACTGTTTGGCCCCTTTGCCTGAAGACACTGCGGACGCTCTCCTGACGGAGATGCTGACTCCGGTTCCTTACAAGGTGCCGGAGAAGACCAAGAAGGCCAAGGGAACCCGAAAGAGTTCCCGATGCCAGGTGTTACCGGACTCATCGTCCGATAACTCCGCGACGCACTCCTCCCCCGAAGACGAGGAGGAAGATGAAGATGCTCCCCCTCCAGTCGGGGGAGACAATAAAAGGAAGGCCGCCCCAACCGGGGGGCCGAGGGTCCAAGAAGGGAAGGACTCTCCTTCTAGACTACTCCACCACCATCACCGAAGGCGAAGACGAGTGGCTGGTCAGGGCCAAGCCCCTGGCGAAGTCGTAAGTATTCGGATGCCAGAATAACTCATAGCATACCTTTGTCGCACCGCTTCTCCTAACGCTGAATTATGATTATGCAGACCGCCACGAGCCCGTATTGACGTATCTTCAGATGGCTCCCTGGGCTCGTCAGACATGGATAGCGATCCAATTCCGACTGCCACCTCCCCTTGCCCTACAGACAACGCCGAGGTATTGTCTCAAGAGGCACCGGGTCGAGGGGAGATAGTCCCGGGGGCGCCTCAAGGCGACCTTCCGGATTCCGGGAGCAGAGGGAGCAAGGCTCCCGAGGGCTCCGAGTTCGGCCCTTAGCCGAACACCGCGCCAGGGGCTATAATGCGTTATCACTATAATGCGTTATCACTATCACTTAGCCATAGAATTCTATAATTTTAAATTTCGGCGAAGCCCCTAGTGTTCGGAAGGCCGAACTCGGGGCGCGATACACGCCTTAAGCCGGACAGGGCCGACTCCTCGCTCTAAGCGGCATAAGTCTTTAAGGACTAAAAAACCTCTCGCACAGCGACCAGTCTCTCGCCTTATCATGACAGTCAGTTTTTAGCTTTCTCTACTGAGGTGCTTAGCCCAGCAGAACTGGGGCACAATCGCAGTAGTTCTCCCAGTGCTACCTTAGGCGATATAGCGGAACATAAGGTACCAAAACATGGGAGCCGGGCAAACCCAACTATTGACCCAAGACATGATTCAGAGCTGATGCATATAATGCTATAAGTTCGGGGTGCCGCACTGTTGAAAGTGTTCAGACTTCTCATGCCGTATTGTGGGGTATGCTTAAGCCCCTAGCATATTGGCCGTACCAGAGTGTACGGGTGCTGGATGTCATGAATGAACATATATATATATATATATATATATATATATATATATATATATATATATATATATATAAATAAGAATGCAATAATAGTCTTAATGCTATGCATTGTTTATTCAAAAAGGTGCGTCAAAGAAGAATGATACATGCAGTGCAATAAGCAAAAAGTAGGACTATGTCCCCTCCAAGAGCGAGCTGAAGAATAGTATTAAGGCAAGTATTACACTCGTTATCGTAATCCACCTGGGAGTTCCGTGGTGTGACGTAGCTTTCTGCCTTCTTGGTTGCTGCATCATATGTTCGGCAATCATGCTGCCGGACCGGGTTTCCAGAGATTAAAGTCCTGAAAAGAAAATAACAAAACGGGAAGCCCCTAGTGCGGTTTAAGCCGCGTCTTGGGGCGTGCCGTAGTCATGCCCCCCTTCCCGCCTGTGCCCATGGTATTTTTAATGCGTAATTATGTACGCGTGGCACGAATTTTGCCGTTTGGCTTGGGCCGGGGTGGGGGCCGCATTGCTATGCAAGCTCGGAACGTGCCAGGCGGTCCTGTTGCCGATTACTCCGGGCACGCTTGAAGGTATTTGGGTCCTTAGACGCCGAACTAGTGGATTGCCTTAAGAGGCTGCTTTGCGCTTTCGGTGCGAAGGCCGCAGTGTGCTCCTCCGTTCGGAGAGAGCGCTCTGTGTTTCCATTAACTGTAATGACCCCCTGAGGTCCTGGTATCTTGAGCTTGAGGTATGCATAATGCGGTACCGCATTGAATCTCGCAAATGCGGTTCACCCGAGCAGTACATGATAACCACTGCAGAACGAGACTATATCGAAGATTAACTCTTCGCTTCGGAAGTTATCCGGGGATCCGAAGACCACTTCCAGTGTGACTGAGCCTGTGCAATGGGCCTCTACACCTGGTATGACGCCTTTAAAGGTCGTTTTGTGGGTTTGATCCTTGAGGGGTCTATACCCATTTTGCGCACTGTGTCCTGGTAAAGCAGGTTCAGGCTGCTGCCGCCATCCATAAGGACTCGAGTGAGGTGAAATCCGTCAATGATTGGGTCTAGGACTAGTGCAGTGAATCCGCCATGACGGATACTAGTGGGGTGGTCCCTGCGATCGAAGGTGATCGGACATGAGGACCATGGGTTGAACTTTGGGGCGATTGGCTCCAACGCATATACGTCCCTGAGCGCACGCTTCCGCTCCCTCTTGGGGATGTGGGTTGTGTATATCATGTTCACCGGCCGCACTTGTGGGGGGAACCTCTTCTGTCCTCCGATGTTCGGCTGCCGGGGCTTTTCCTCGTCATCGCTATGTGTCCCCTTATCTTTGTTTTCGGCATTTAACTTGTTGGCCTGCTTGAATACCCAACAATCCCTATTGGTGTGGTTGGCTGGCTTGTCGGGGGTGCCGTGTATTTGACACGAGCGATCGAGTATGCGGTCCAAACTGGACGGGCCCGGAGTGCTTCTTTTAAATGGCTTTTTCCGCTGACCGGGTTTAGAGCCTTTGAATCCGGCATTGACTGTCATATCCTCGGTATTGTCGCAGTTAATGCGGCGCTTATGTTTGTTGCGGCGTGACCTGCCATTGCCGTCCTTGGTATCCGAAGTACCACGGTTCTTTGATATGTTATTACTGCGAGCCAGTCAGCTGTATTCTCCCGCACAAAAGCGGGTCATGAGTGTCGTGAGGGCTGCCATAGATTTCAGCTTTTCTTGACCAAGGTGCCGGGCTAGCCACTCGTCGCGGATGTTGTGTTTAAAAGTTGCTAGGGCCTCTACATCCGGACAGTCGACGATTTGATTTTCTTTGTTAGGAACCGTGTCCAGAATTGCCTGGCCAATTCCTTTGGCTGCTGAATTATATGGCTCAGGTCATCGGCGTCTGGTGGTCGCACATAAGTGCCCTGAAAGTTGTCGAGGAATGCGGCTTCTAGATCTTCCCAACATCCAATGGACTCTGCTGGCAAGCTGTTGAGCCAATGTCAAGCTGGTCCTTTAAGTTTGAGTGGGAGGTATTTGATTTCATGTAGGTCATCACCGCGGGCCATGTGAATGTGCAGGAGGAAATCCTCGATCCATACCGCAGGATCTGTCGTGCCGTCGCATGATTATATGTTTACGGGTTTGAAACCCTCTGGGATTTGATGATCCATTACTTCATCTGTGAAGCATAAGGGGTGTGCGGCACCTCTGTACTGGGCTATATCGCGACGCAGCTCCAATGAGTCTTGCCCGCTGTGTTCGGCCCGGCCGGATTTACTTTTACTGTATCCGGCGTGACGTTTATCGTCTCGCATAGTGGCGCGCCCTCGTGATCCGTAGATCGATCTTACATGTTTTGCTTTGTCCTCCAATACTTCTTGCAGGTCTGGCGTATTTCCCCATGCCTTTTTATTTGAATGGCGTCGAGGTGCAGGCTGAGCTTTTGGCTGGAATGCCTCTCTATCGCGGTCACGAGGTGGCCGATCAGCCGCGTCATACGCTTCTTCCTCCAGTCGGGGTAGCAACCTGCATTCTGGGTAACTCTTGGAGGGGCGTTTGAGTTTATATTCCTCGGTCGCGAGGACTTCAGTCCATCTGTCAGCTAGCAGATCTTGATCAGCTTGAAGCTGCTGCTGCTTTTTCTTAAGGCTATTTGCCGTGGCTATAAGCCGGCGCTTGAAGCGCTCTTGTTTGTCGGGATCCTCTGGCACGACGAATTCGTCATCGTCGAGGCTTGCCTCGTCTTCGGAGGGGGGCATGTAATTATCATCCTCCGCCTCTCCATCTGTCGCTCTCTCTGGAGGGTTGGCCTCTCCATCCTCCTGTCCTAGATTGTGCTGGAGGGGATTGTTGCCATCTTCGGCACTATCCGGAGTGTTATTATCTCATGTGCCGGTATCACCACTTTTGCTTTGGCGGGACTTAGAGCGGCGCCGCTGATGTCAGCGCTTGGGTTGCTTCTTGGAGGGGTCATCCTCCGCTGTCTCGTCGCCATTGCCTTCTTTGGGTGTGTCCACCATGTATATATTGTATGATGAGGTGGCTGTCCAGTGCCCTATGGGCAGTGGTTCCTCTTCGTCTCCCGCATCGTCATCCATACCGTCGAAGTCTTCGGAGTCGAAGTCAAGCATGTCGGTTAAGTCGTCGAAAGTGGCTACTAAGTGGGTGGTGGGTGGGCGTCGAATTTCTTCGTCGTCCGCATCCCAATCCTGCCGGTTATAATCTGGCCATAACTCTCCTGACAAAGAGAGAGACCTTAGTGAATTCAGTATGTCGCCGAAGGGCGAGTGCTGAAAGATATCCGTGGCAGTGAACTCCATGAATGGCGCCCAATCGGATTCGATTGGTAGGGGCGCGGATGGTCTAGAGTCCGGAGGAGTGTCCGGCGATGGGGAGTCACGGGCCTCGCGAAGGATAAGGTTGGTGTTCGGTTCAATCTTCGTTGAGGCTGCTGCCTCAACGGCGGGGTCTAACCACCCGCCCTCGGATGGCGTAGTTGGCTCCGAATTAAAGGTCGTAGCGGCTGCAGGTGCGGTCTCCAAGACACTGTTCGGTGGCAGAGTTAAATCATGCCCATCGTGACAGTGCGACGCACTCGGCAGGGGCTCGAATCCGTCGAAGATCAAGTCTCTGCGGATATCGGCAGGGGCTTCCAAACCTGACCTGATGGCCAGGGGTGTAGCTTTCAATCTGCTCCAGTTGGCCAAGCGAATTGGCCCACAGTGCAAAGCCGCCGAATACAAAAATCTGTCCGGGGAGAAAAGTCTCACCCTGGACTGCATCACTAACGATGATCGAAGGAGCCATCAAGCCTGATGATGACAACACAGAGGAACTCTCAATGAAAGCACCATTGTCGGTGTCAAAACCGACATATCTCGGGTAGGGGGTCCCAAACTGTGCGTCTAAGGCGGATAGTAATAGGAGGCAGGGGACACGATGTTTTACCCAGGTTCGGGCCCTCTTGATGGAGGTAAAACCCTACGTCCTGCTTGATTTATTCTTGATGATATGGGTATTACAAGAGTTGATCTACCATGAGATCGGAGAGGCTAAACCCTAGAAGCTAGCCTATGGTATGATTGTATGTTGTCCTACGGATTAAAACCCTCTGGTTTATATAGACACCATAAGGGGCTAGGGTTACACAAGGTCGGTTACAAAGGAGGAGATATCCATATCCGCACTGCCTAGCTTGCCTTCCACGCCAAGTAGAGTCCTGTCCGGACACGGGATGAAGTCTTCAATCTTGTATCTTCATAGTCCAACAATCCAGCCAAAGGATATAGTCCGGCTGTCCGGAGACCCCCTAATCCAGGACTCCCTCATGGATTATTTAAGATTGCTGGTTTATCCAAATATAGAGTTAATAAGAAGGTTTTCCCTTTATCTTTCGGAGGGGGGAGGCATTGACATGGTATATGCTATGTGATGATATTGAAACTTGGGATTGGAGCCGATTGAAATTGGAATTTCATCAAAAGTTTTATCATATGCATCTAGTTCATCGTGATCGGAATTATATATATAATTTTTGGCCTCATGAAGGAGAAAGCACCGCTCAATATTGGGGGAGGCTTAAGTACGTGATGTACACATGCCCTAATCATGGTCTCTCAAGAGAATTATCTTACAAAAATTTTGTGCTCGGCTTTCTCATAATGATCAAACCATGCTCGATTCTTCTTCTACTAGTTCCTTTATGAACAAAACTATTGCATTCAGATGGGTGATGTTGCTTGAAGCTACGTTGGTATTTCCCCAAAGAGGAAGGGATGATGCAGCACAACGGCGGTAGGTATTTCCCTTAGATATGAAACCAAGGTTATCGAACCAGTAGGAGAACCAAGCAACACAACGTAAATAGCCCCTGCACACAAATAACAACCACTCGCAACCCGACGTGTTAAAGGGGTTGTCAATCCCTTTCAGGTAACGGCGCCAGAAATTGGTGCGTGGATGGGAGAAAGTTGTAACAGATTAAATAAATAGATCGCAAATAAAATAATGTGCAGCAAAGTATTTTTGGGTTTTTGGTTTAGTAGATCTATAAATAAACGCAAAGGAAAAGTAGATCGCAAAGGAAAATAATATGAGAAAGAGATCCCGGGGTCGTAGGTTTCACTAGTGGCTTCTATCGAGAAAAATAGCAAACTGTGGGTGAACAAATTACTGTTGGGCAATTGATAGAACTTCAAATACTCATGACGATATCAAGGCAATGATCATTACACAGGCATCACGTCCAAGATTAGTAGACTGACTCCTTCCTGCATCTACTACTATTACTCCACACATCGACCGCTATCCAGCATGCATCTAGTGTATTAAGTTCATGGAGAGACAGAGTAATGCAATAAGAACGATGACATGATGTAGACAAGATGTATCTATGTAGAGATAGACCCCATTGTTTTATCCTTAGTAGCAATGATACATACGTGTTGGTTCCCCTTTTGTCACTGGGATCAAGCACCGTAAGATCGAACCCACTACAAAGCACCTCTTCCCATTGCAAGATAAATAGATCAAGTTGGCCAAACCAAACCCAAATATCGGATAAGAAATAATAGGCTATAAGGAATCATGCATAAAAGAGATCAAAGAAACTCAAATACTTTCATGGATATAAAAAGATAGATCTGATCATAAACTCAAAGTTCATCGGATCCCAACAAACACACCGCAAAAGAGTTACATCATATGGATCTCCAAGAGACCATTGTATTGTGAATCAAGAGAGAGAGAGAGAGAGAGAGAGAGGAAGCCATCTTGCTACTAACTACAGACCCAAAGGTCTACAAAGAACTACTCACGCATCATCGGAGAGGCACCAATGGAGGTGGTGAACCCCATCCGAGATGGTGTCTAGATTGGATCTGGTGGTTCTGGACTCTGCGGCGGTTGGATCAATATTTTGTCGACTCCCCTAGGGTTTTTGGAATATTGGGATATTTATAGAGCAAAGAGGCGGTCCAGGGGCACCCGAGGTGGGCACAACCCACCAGGGAACGCCTAGGCCTACTGGCGCACCCTGGTGGGTTGTGCTCCCCTCAGGAAACCCCCCAGGCGTAGTCGGGCCCATTATGTTCCTTCTGGTCCATAAAAAATATCTGTAAAGTTTCGTGGCATTTGGACTCCATTTGATATTGATTTTCTGCGATGTAAAAAACATGGAAAAAATAGCAACTCGCACTATGTCAATAGGTTAGTACCAAAAAATGATATAAAATGACTACAAAATGATTATAAAACATCCAAGATTGATAATATAACAGCATGGAACAATCAAAAATTGTAGATACGTTGGAGACGTATCAATGGGATCTTCTGGAAAGAATTAAATGCAACTCTGAAGATTGGGAACTCGACAAAGGTAATGAGTCAGGTATAATACTTGAGTTTGGTTGTGTTAAATCTTTTATGGATACCAATTTTTTTCATAAGTTTAGGACTAAATATATATGGACTTGACTCTGAGATAGTAGCCTCCTTTTGTGAATCATTCTCTACGCATGTTGATCTCCCTAAGGAGAAGTGGTTTAAATATCACCCCCGTATTAAATAAAATATTGCGAAACCCGTTATAGTTAAAGATCAAACTATCATTTACAAGGTTGATCCAGTTGTACGTGCTGCTTATATTGAGAAACCACATTTTTTGTTAGGATAAAGGAACATGCTAAAGTTTCAACTATGGTTAACAAAAGTAATATTAGAGAACCTACACCCTCTGAACAAATTAATGTTGAACCTCGTGTTTCTATGGTTAAAGATATCTTGGTCACTAATATTATTGGGCATATGATTTACTTTTGTGATGAAGCTACTAGAATTGCAAAGCCCGATACTAAAGATAATAATAAGCATGTTGTTGGCATGCATGTTGTCTCTATTAAAATACGAGATCATTGTTACCAATGGCTTATGTGATTTGGGTGCTAGTGTGAGTAGAAGACATTGATGCTACTATTATATTTGGTAGACATTGATGTTTCCATTTACCTTATATCAAGAGAATATGAATGATATTGCACCTGTTGAGATAGAAGACATTGATGTTACTATTAAGCTTGCGAATAGAGATACTGTTTCACCACTTGGGATTGTTGGAGCTGTCTTGTGTGGAAAGATCAAATACCCTACTAATTTTCTAGTTCATGGTTCTTCGCAAGATGATTTTTGTCCCATTAAATTTGGTAGACCTTTCTTGAACACAGTTAATGCTAAGATTGATTGCAATAAATAAACCGTCATTGTTAACTTTGGTGATGTGTCTCATGAGTTTAATTTCTCTAAATTTCGTAGACTACCTCATGATAAATAATTTCCTAGTAAGGATGAAATTATTGGTCTTGCTTCTATTGCCTTACCTCCTACTGATCCATTAGAACAATATTTGCTACATCACGAAATAAATGAAATAACTAAGATGTTCTTTGATCAACCACCTATTCTTAGACACAATTTGCCTGTTGAAACTCTTTGAGGTCCTCCTCCACCTTAAGGAGATCCTGTGTTTGAATTGGAACAATTGCCTCATACATTGAAATATGCTTATCTTGATGAAAAGAAGATATATCATGCTATTATTAGTGCTAACCTTTCAGAGCATGAAGAAAAGAAATTATTAAAAACTCCAAAGAACCACCGCGCCTCTTCAGGATATACTCTTGATGATCTTAAGGGAATTAGTCCCACTCTATGTCAGCGCAAGATTAATATGGTACCTGATGCTAAACCAGTTGTTGATCATCAACGATGATTGGATCCTAAGATGAAGGATGTGGTAAGAACTGAAATATTAACACTTCTCGAAGCAGGTATAATTTATTCCATAGCTGATGGTAGATGGGTATGTCCTATGCATTGTGTCCCTAAGAAACGAGGCATTACCGTTGTTCCTAAAGATAATGATGAACTTATCCCACAAGGAATTGTAATTGGTTATAGGATGGTAATTGATTTTATGAAACTAAACAAATCTACTATGAAAGATCATTACCCCTTGCTTTTATTGATCAAATGTTAGAAAGATTATCTAAGCATACACACTTTGATCTCCTTGATGTATATTCTGGTTTCTTTCAAATTCCTGGGTCAAAAGAAGATCAAGATAAAACTACTTTACTTGCCCTTTTGGAACTTATGCTTATAGACGTATGCCTTTCGGTTTATGCAATGCACCTGCTACTTTTCAAATATTATGTGACTGCTATATTCTCTGACTCTTGTGAAAAGATTGTCGAGGTTTTCATGGATGATTTTTCCTTTTATGGGACTTCTTTTCATGATTGCTTTAGCAACCTTGATCGAGTTTTGCAGAATTGTGAAGAAACTCTAGATAATGCTCAAAGAAATTATGCTACTACTGAGAAAGCATTTTTAGCAGTTGTGTTTGCATTTGATAAGTTCAAATCTTATATTGTTGATTCTAAAGTGATTGTTCACACTGATCATGTTGTTATTAAATATCTTATGGAAAATAAAGATGCTAAACCTAGACCTGTTAGGTGGGTTCTTTTGCTACAAGAAATTGACTTGTATATTATTGATAGAAAGGGAGTTGAGAATCCCATGGCCGATAATTTGCCACGAATGGAAAATGTTCTTGATGACCCACTACCTATTGATGATAGTTTCCTGATGAACAATTAATTGTTATAAATGCTTCTCGTAATACTCCTTCATATGCAGACTATGCTAATTACATTTGTAGTAACGAAGTATGTCTACCAGAGGGGGTGAATGAGAGTTTTAAAGTTTCTTCGGAAATCTCAGTTACTCGGAACCCAACAGTTCAGCGAATGAACAACAAACTACAACAAGCTAAAACTAGATATCTAATGGAAACTAAAGCATGCATTGAGATACATTACACGAAGTAAAACAGATCAAATATAAACATGGGTAGCAGAGGAAACCAATGGTGCTCGATGGTGACAGGGAATTTGTTCGACCAGTTCGTCCTTCTACACAAGGACTACTCCTGGTTGGAGGGGTTGTGACTTAACATGGAAGATAAACTCTCTTCACCCTATTCTACTCGACAATCGATTCGTCAACCGATGCCAATCACTCGTGGTAGATACTTGAGGAAATCTACGAACCTGTATAAACTTCTTCTTAGAGAACCACGATCACTCTTGGTCTCTGAAGAAATTGACACCTAACCGTCTAGAGAGTTTGCAGCTCTCCAGAGTAATAGGCGGAGCGTACTGGACTTAGATTCAGGTGATGCTGGACCACTATCTAATTCTTCGGCTCTAGGGTTTTTTCTCTTGGTGGATTTTAAACTCAAATCACTTAGAGAGGGGGCTGCTCAACAATCTTCTCAGAATCAAACAGAGCAGCCACCAGACAAAGCCACTGTGGGGTGGTTATTTATAGCTCCAACCTTCCCTAATGTGAAAAGACCATTTTGGACACGCGGTCCAACCAATGGCCAACCAACACTTTCACAACGGTTAGATTTTGGAGGAACGGTAAAATCTCTCGCAGCGAAGAAGATCACAGTGTCTTGCTGGCAAGCATTTGCTCGGAACATAAAGAGATTTCTTTCACAACTTTCATAGGATTTGGGTTTAGCATCAGAGAATCAAAGTTTCGAACGCTACACCCCTCTTAATAGTATGGTGGTCCTATGACTCAATAAAGAGAAGAAGAACAATGAAACAAATGCTAGATCTTCACTTTGCCTTCATTCTCCTTGGACGCAGTCAATTCCTCGGACAGACACCGAACCAATTGCTTGAACTTCAACAATTTTTATGGGACACTCTTGTCATCATGTTCTTCAGTGATAACCTTCGCTGCAACTCTGGGGGATTATCTTCATTGTTTGCATCAAACTCCTCGTGATTTTCGGGTCCTGTTACTCGGTATGCACTAGCAAACACATAAGTCCCATACTGTTTATGTCGACAAACTCAAAACGTAAGGGGTCAATCATTGCACCAACAATCTCCCCCTTTTTGGATAGTTGGTGACAAAAAAGATAATCATCAAAGTGAAGATAGATATGTGAAAAGCAATTCAAACAAGAGTGAATTAGCGTTACTTGGCTCTATGATGAAATATACTCCCCAAAGATGTATGCAGGGTTAATGATATGAGATAAAATTCTCTTGCAACTCATTGAAGCATAAAGAGGAACTTCAATCATTCGAGATAATGATTTGCAGTGATGATATAATCCATTGAGATTGGAGTGCAATCATTCATAACTTTTGATAGAAATTCCACCTGCAAAACAAATGCTTCGAGAGAAATAGTGTAGCAGGCGGGGTTATTAACATTTCAACACATAAGTTTTACATCATAGCACAAATAGTCTTTGAGGAAAACCAAACCAAATAAACACAGAGAGCAAATCTATCGATACTGGATGTAATTCTCCCCCTTTTGTGAACTAGTGTCAAAAAGGTGATCAAAAACATGAGTGCAAAAGCTGTGAACCTGATTCACTCCATGGCTATACCAGAAGTACTATTTGAGGAGGTTTATGATTCGAAAGTCACGGGAAGATCTTCATCATGAGCAGCAACAGATTTGTCTTCAGGAATGGCTTTGTGATGTTGTGATGATGGAGGCACATTTGGATCAGCCTCTTCAGTAACACGAGAAAGCACATTTCCTTCGACTAGCTTTTCTGTCGGTGAGGTGGCTTCAGATTCTTTGATTATCTTGCGAAGCTTAATATGCAGAAGATCAGTAGTTGGCGCTCGAGTAGGCAGAGGAGGTGTAATATGATCTGAATCTTCATCAGCAAAGCCTTTGTCAAGATAGTCATAAAGTTCTTTAAGATCGGCAGCTAGGAGTTTTTTCTTAGAGAAGAACTTTCAAAGTAATTTCCAGAGGAGCTTCTTATTTTCAACCGTGATCATATGCACTACTTTTGTTCGGTTGTTGATAGCATTCAGCGTGGCAGCAAGATCCTCTTTTTCTCGGCGATCCTCAGCAATGTGCTGGAGTAGCAACTGTTGTGTGCGCATACTGACTTCAAGCTGCGATGGAGGTTGATGAAATATCTTGTGCTCACGCTGAGCCAATCGTGGTCCATCGGAAGTTTTGTGATAGTGTAGATGACTTGAGTCTGGTGATTTACCTAAAGAGATATCTTCTAAGACTTGCTAGGTATCGCGTACCGGTGGAACTAAGCTCTTGTGACTCACTTTTGCCAAGTACTCTATCTTCATGGCGTGATCAATAGCTTTTTGAATCCATGGTGCATAGACTTTGATGGTCTTTGGATGTTCAGCAAAATCCTTCAATATGCACAAAAACATATCCTCAACATCGAAGACATATCGCTCAGAGATTGCATATACGGCATTTCGGAGAACATATGAAATTACATTGTCTGTGTTCATCCCGGCCAGAGGGCAAATGGTGTATGTGAGCAAATGATATAAAGTTTGATTCTCGAAGGTCAAATGATCAGGCACAGGAGGACCATTGTAGTCTTGAATCTTTGCTGTGTCCATGGTGCATCGAAGCAAAATTCTCAATGTTGTGCACCCTAATCTCATTTTTGCCATGGTCAAACCGAGGGAAATGAAACTATGAGACAAAGTCTACAGATGTGCATTTGATGTGTTTCCCTTTGGTCATCCGCTCCATGATCCACTTGGAACTGTTAGACTCATCATCAGAGATGTATAATGTTGCATAGAATTGAATTATAATTTCTCGATTCCATGGATGCTCGAATGCAAAGACACTTTTGAGATACAAATCTTCTAGATCCTGCAGAATCTGATCAAAGCATCCAATATTGTTCATATCTGAAAAATCCCGGAACTCATGAGGAAATATCTTTTGGCTGTCATAAAGAACCTGAGAATAAAAAATTGCCTGTTCTTGGGTCCGGAAATGAGGCGATTCATACATGCATGGCCCTTTATACGTACTCTCTTGAAGGAATTTGGGTGAGTATTCTGATTGAAATGGGGATATGGATATTTAAGTCCATCTTCGACTGAAATCACTTCATATCCATATATAACGGAGTTTGTATGACGAGCAGAACCTGATCTATTTGAAGTCGGTACATCATCTGAAATTCTGGTTGTTGTGTCGATGGAAACTCGCAGCTGAGAGGGAGCAGATTCTTTAACGGGTGGCACTGTCATTGAATCAGACACTGGATTCTGTTGGGGTTGTTCATCGGGATTCGGATGTGGAGCAGAGGGGGGAATTGAATCATTTGGTTCATCACGAGCCGGAGAAGCTTGGGGCTCGGACTAAGGGATTTCTCCCTCTTCTGACACATGTGTGTGAGATGGAATATCAATTTTAACAGGGGAGGACACAAGCACTGATTCAGTTGGTCTTGGGGAAGGAATAGCATCTGTGACTTGAGCATTTGTTGGCAAAGGAATTGCTGGCTCAAGGGTGTTCTGTTTCGTGGGCTGAGCATCAGAATGGTCAGGAGACTTTGCAGTCGAAGATGGAGGAGCATTTCGCTTCATGGTTTTCTTTCGCTTCTTCTATGTCGGCTGGCAACCAGATCAATTTGTCCCTTGATGAGATCATTATAGCCCGTGGCTTGGGCATGATGCTCAAGGCAGATCTGCCGAACAATATTATCCAAGTCTGAATTAAATCTCAATCTTCTGTTTCGAAGGATAGTCAAAGCTCGATTGGCATCCATGTATGATTCTTCAAGTTGCTTGATGACAAACTTGGAAGTTGTAGGTTTCATACGATTGTAAAGCTCATTAAGTTGGGTAGTGAGGGAATAGATCTCAACAGAATCTTCTCTCATTTATGGAACAAGATCAGAAGCTTGAGTAACGACTAAAGGAGGGATTGGCAAAGATGCCACTTCACCATCGAAAAGGTTTTCACAAATCTATCAAGCTACTCCGTGATGAACACTTGATTGAAATAATGAGGAGCATCATAATGGACATCAGTATGTGCACCATGAGAAATTTGCATTGGATCTTGCTCGGTTGGAAGCATAGAAGCCAATGGTTGTGTCAAGGTGGGAGCGAATTTAGCAGCCTTCTCTTTCAGAACCTCAGCTCGAGGAGCACTTTGCTTGGCAGAAGGAACTATGATTTTCTTCACCTTTGGCTTTGGAATTTTCTCTCCTGGCTTAGTTGTGCTTACTGGAGCATCAACAACCAGATCTTGCATGTTTATCACCTTAGGATGAGGGGTTGTATTCACGTGATCTAGCATAGTGACAGTGGTAGATAGTGTTTTCTCTTGAAAATTTTCTTCTTTGGAGGTGCTATTGGGATGACACGAGATCGAAGATCAGGAAGTGTCGTAGAAGTGGTGATATTCACTTGCTTGGAGAGAGAAGCACGAACATCTTCCCTTGTGAGTGGAGGATCATCTTGATCAGAAAAATTGCTTTCATCATTTCTATCGACTGGTTCGGCTGACCTCTTCTTTAGAGCACTCTTGTTCTTCAAAGCAGTAGAGCTAGGATCATGTTTGTGCTTGAGCGCCCTTCTGATTTTCCTTCGACCTTTTTCTTTTCGACGTCAGGTTTTATAAGACAAAAAATTTCTTCTTCTCGAGCTCTTTCTTTTTCTGTCTTCTTGGCTCTCTTTTCAGCATTCTTCTGGCGCTTAGCCAACTCATTAGGATGACTCATGAGCATCAGGAGGTGGTGGAGGTCTCTCCTGGGGATCACTTGCACGGAGGAGTCCAATTTCATGACAGTCACCCCAAGGAGGATGGAAAACAAAGTTCTTCACAAGCTGAGGATGAATCATTTTATAGTTGAACCACTTGCATACAAAGTGGCACAGAATCTTTTACATACGCCTTCTCTTTTCTGTTGCTGATTCTCTTGGAACAGTGTTGTAGTTCTCATGAGAGATATACTGAGCTGAGTTTGTGAATGGCTGCCTGCCACCTTTCCTTTTCTTTGGAACATCTTATTCTTGCTCGTCTGCATTTTGTTCGGATCTCTTTCTTTTGTTGGTTGATGGGCCTACCATTGGGCCCTTGGCATTTGGAGCCTTTGACTCATCTACTGTACCCAGATCTGCCTCTTCTTCACCGGCCATGCTCATTGGTCGAGCAGGATCTTCAACATATTGCATGTTCCTATGAATAAGAATAGATTCGAGGGAAATGGGGATAGGGTTAAGAATGCTCACAGCGAATATTTTTCCGAACAAAAACATTTTGAAGAAGAATTAGATGCAAACTTTGAGAAATGTTTCGAATGAAGGAAATGTATAGGACGACCTAGTACGGCTGAACAATGTACTAGTCAGCGTGCTTGATACATCAATTTTGCATCATGCTTTTATGTTGATATTTATTGCATTATGGGTTGTTATTACATATTATATTACAATACTTATGCCCTTTCTTTCTATTTTTACAAGGTTTACATGAAGAGGGACAATGCCGCCAACTGGAATTCTGGACTAGAAAAGGAGCAAATATTAGAGACCTATTATGTGCAACTATGTAAAACTTCATGGAGAATTATTTTGGAATATATAAAAAATATTGGGTGAAGAAAGCACCAGAGGGGGGCTACCTACCATCCACAAGGGTGGGGGTGTGCCCTACCCCTAGGCCCGCCCCCTGCCTTGTGGGCCACCTGGCAGGCCCCCGATTCCCATCTTCTGCTATATGGTGTGTTTTGACCTGGAAAAAACATGAAGGAAGCTTTCGGGATGAAGCGCCACCGTCTCAAGGCAGAACTTGGGCAGAACCAATATAGGGCTCCGGCAGAGCTGTTTTGGCGGGGAAACTTCCCTCCGGGAGGGGGAAATCACCGACATCGTCATAACAACAATCCACTCATCGAGAGGGGGTCAATCTCCATCAACATATTCACCGGCACCATCTCCTCTCAAACCCTAGTTCATCTCTTGTATCCGATCTTTGTCTCAAAACCTCATATTGGTACCCGTGGGTTGCTAGTAGTGTGGATTACTCCTTGCAGTTGATGCTAGTTGGTTTATTCGGTGGAAGATCATATGTCCATATCCTTAATGATAATTAATACTCCTTTGATTATGAACATGAATATGATTTCTGAGTATTTACGTTTGTTTCCGAGGACATGGGAAAAGTCTTGTTATAAGTAATCATCTGAATTTGGTATTTGTTCGATATTTTGATGAGATGTATGTTGTCTTTCCTCTAGTGGTGTTATGTGAATGTCGACTACATGACACTTCACCATGATTTGGGCCTAGGGGAAGGTATTGGAAAGTAGTAAGTAGATGATGGGTTGCTAGAGTGACAGAAGCTTAAACCCTAGTTTATGCGTTGCTTCGTAAGGGGCTGATTTGGATCCATATGTTCATGTTATGGTTAGATTTATCTTAATTCTTATTTCGTAATTGTGGATGCTTGCGAGAGGGGTTAATTATAAGTGGGAGGCTTGTCCAAGGAAGGGCGCACCCAAGCACTGGTCCACCCAGATATCAAATTATTAAAGTAATGAACGCGAATCATATGAGCATGATGAAAACTAACTTGACAACGATTCCCATGTGTCCTCGGGAGCGCTTTGCTTTATATAAGAATTCTTCCAGGCTTGTACTTTGCTATAGAAAGGATTGGGGCCACCTTGCTGCACCTTAGTTACTTTTTCTACTTGTTACCTGTTATGAATTATCTTATCACACAATTATCTATGACCGATAATTCCAGTGCTTGCAAAGAATACCTTGCTGAAAACCGCTTGCCATTCCCTTCTGCTCCTTGTTTGGTCTGACAATCTTACTTATCGAAAGGACTACGATAGATCCCCTATACTTTTGGGTCATCGGTACCTAGCATTCCATTCGTGCGAGAGATAACACAAACTCTAGATTTGAAAATTTGCAGATGTGAGGAATAACTACAAACCACATCCACACAAGTTACTTAAGCAGTAGATCTAAGATTTCGGTAAAATGAGAGAATAATAACCATGGACAAACTCGATCGAGAAGGACGGAGGCCAGTTTGAATTGCATATAACCTAGCTGTTGGGAACGTAGCATGCAATTTCAAAAAAATTCCTACGAACACACAAGATCTATCTAGGAGATGCATAGCAACGAGAGGGGGAGAGTGTGTCCACGTACCCTCGTAGACCGCAAGCAGAAGCGTTAGGTTAACGCGGTTGATGTAGTCGAACGTCTTCATGGTCAAACCGATCCAAGTACCAAATGTACGGCACGTCCGTGTTCAGCACACGTTCAGCTCGATGACGTCCCTCGAACTCTTGATCCAGTAGAGGGTTGAGGGAGAGTTCCGTCAGCACGACAGCATGGTGATGGTGATGTGATCCGCGCAGGGCTTCTCCTAAGCACTACGACAATATGACCGGAGGAGTAAACTGTGGAGGGGGCACCGCACTCGGCTAAGAAACAACTGTTGTGCCTTTGGGGTGCCCCCTACCCCCGTATATAAAGGGGGGAGGAGGTGTAGGATCGAAAGTATGTCTAGAGGGGGGTGATTAGACTACTTGACCAATTAAAAATCTATCCTTTTCCCAATTTTAGTCTTTGGCAGATTTTAGCTATCTTAGCACAAGTCAAGCAATCTTAACACAATTCAAGCAAGCATGCAAAGAGTCTATGAGCAGCGGAAAGTAAAGCATGCAACTTGCAAGAATGTAAAGGGAAGGGTTTGGAGAATTCAAACGCAATTGGAGACACAGATGTTTTTGTCGTGGTTCCGATAGGTGGTGCTATTGTACATCCATGTTGATGGAGACTTCAACCCACGAAGGGTAACGGTTGCACGAGTCCACGGAGGGCTCCACCCACGAAGGGTCCACGAAGAAGCAACCTTGTCTATCCCATCATGGCCATCGCCCACGAAGGACTTGCCTCACTAGCGGTAGATCTTCACAAAGTAGGTGATCTCCTTGCCCTTACAAACTCCTTAGTTCAACTCCACAATCTTGTCGAAGCCAATCTAGGAGACACCACTCTCCAAGAAGTAACAAATGGTGTGTTGATGATGAACTCCTTGCTCTTGTGCTTCAAATGATAGTCTCCCCAACACTCAACTCTCTCTCACAGGATATGGATTCGGTGGTAAGAAGGTTTGAGTGGAAAGCAACTTGGGGAAGGCTAGAGATCAAGATTCATATGGTGGGAATGGAATATCTTGGCCTCAACACACGAGTAGGTGGTTCTCTCTCAGAAAATGTGTATTGGAAGTGTAGGTATGTTCCAATGGCTCTCTCCACGAATGAAGAGTGGGTGGAGGGGTATATATAGCCTCCACACAAAAACTAACCGTTACACACAATTTACCAATCTCGGTGAGACCGAATTGACAAACTCGGTCAGACCGATTTAGCAAACCTAGTGACTGTTAGGATTTTCAGTGGGACTGAGATGCAACTTGGTAGGACCGATATGGTTAGGGTTAGGGCATAACATAGTCTCGGTGAGACCGATTACACAAACTCGGTGAGACCAATTTTGGTAATAAGCTAACCAGAGAGTTGGTCAGGTAAACTCGGTGGGACCGATTTGCTCATTTCGGTGGGACCAAAATGTTATAAAAGGGAAACAAAGAGTTTACATTGCAATCTCGGTGGGACCGATCGCTCATCTCGGTAGGACCGAAACATTACAAAGGGAAACAGAGAGATTACAACCCCATCTCGGTGTGACTGAGACCCCTATCGGTGAGACTGATTTGCCTAGGGATTGTGGCAGTGGCTATGACATCTGAACTCGGTGGTGACGGATAGAAAGAATCGGTGGGGCCGAGTTTGACTTTGGTTTAGGTCATATGTGGATGTGGGAAGGTAGTTGAGGGTTTTGGAGCATATCACTAAGCACTATGAAGCAAGAACCTCATCAAGCAACACCTCATCCCTCCTTGATAGTATTGGCTTTTCCTATAGACTCAATGTGATCTTGGATCACTAAAATATGAAATGTAGAGTCTGGAGCTTTGAGCTTGAGCCAATCTTTTTGTCCTTAGTATTTTGAGGGGTCCACTTTCCTCATCCATGCCATGCCATTCATTGAGTTTTTCATGAAATATTAATCTTGGAATAGCATTAGCTCAATGAGCTATATGTTGTTAGGAATTACCAAAACCACCTAGGGATAGTTGCACTTTCAATCTCCCCCTTTTTGGTAATTGATGACAACATATAGATCAAAGCTTCGACAAATGATAATAAGAGTGAAAAACATTGTCGCTTTGAGAAGTATGTGAAAAACAAGACCCCCCCTAAATTTGTGCATAGTTTATGATTTTCTTTGGACTGCAAATGCACAGAGAATTAGGCTCATGGGTAACTCTTCCATGTCACATACATCTTGGTGGAGCGCTCAAAATGATAATAATTAAATACATGCACTCATCACCAAGCAAAGTGAATGATCATATAGGGATAAAATGATAATGTCATCCAACAAGCATTAATGTAGCATATGATCAAACACACATGATCATCCAAGTATCACACAGACAGAAAGTATCTCAATCAAGCAAATAACGTTCAACCACCAAAGCAAGATAGAATAAAAAACAGCAGCGCTCTCTCTCGAAGCCTATGATCTATGCATTTTTCGCCCCCTTTGGCAACAAGTTACCAAAAAGTTCCTAGAAAATGCATAGCACTAAATCGTCTCTCAGGCTTGGTCTTCAGGTGGTGGTGTGTGGATAACTCCAAGAACAAAGGCTTCAGTCGATGTAGATGGAGCTGATGGAGTAGGTGCTGGAGCTGGTGGCACTGAAGCTGTAGCTGGTGCAGATGAAGTTGCTGTGGTGTCTGGAACAGGCACTGCAATAGATCTTTGTCCTCTGGGCACTCTAGCAAAACCATCAGTGGTTGTCTTGCCCTTCCTCTCATGCATATCATCCTGAAGTTGCTCCACAATAGACTGATCTCAGTTACCTTCACATCCATGTCATAGAACTTCTGCTCCATGATCCTTTCCAAGCTCTCCTGGTTTTGAGTTAGGGTGGCCAGCCCTTTCTCAATCCTTAGAGTGGATGCAATCAAGTACCCAAGCTGATCTTGCTTGCTCTTCAGAAGATACTGAGATGCCTCTTCCATGGTTGGCATATTTGCAGCTTTCTCAGCCTTTGCCTTCTCCCTCTTTGCTTGAACGTGCACAGAAGATGGTTCATCCTCATGGGCAGGTGCTCCTTGTCCAGCAGATATGTGCCAGTGCCCATCTTGGAGTTAATCAGCTCCTTCTCCCTCTTTGTCACCTCCATAAACGAGAAACATATCCTTAGTCCTTTTCAGGTATTTCAGGATGTTCTTGACCGCTATCCAGTGATCCACTCCTGGATTACTTTGGTACCTCCCTACTAAACTTATAGCAAGGCACACATCAGGTCTGGTACACAGCATTGCATACATGATAGAACCTATGGCTAAGGCATAAGGAATGACTTTCATTTTCTCTCTATCTTCTGAAGTGGTCGGGCATTGAGTCTGACTCAACTTCACACCTTGTAACACAGGTAAGAACCTGGATGGAATTGAAGCATCTCTTGATGTGCTTGGTTCTCTTGTGAAATCTAGATTCCTTCGCCAAGGCAATTGCACCAGTATTGTCACAAAAGATTTTTATTGGACCCGATGCACTAGGTATGACACCTAGATCGGATATGAACTCCTTCATCCAGACTCCTTCATATGCTGCTTCC
Organism: Triticum dicoccoides; assembly: GCF_002162155.2. Classification (NCBI taxonomy): domain Eukaryota; kingdom Viridiplantae; phylum Streptophyta; class Magnoliopsida; order Poales; family Poaceae; genus Triticum; species Triticum dicoccoides. The sequence continues at coordinate 742,204,892 of NC_041382.1, read as the reverse complement.
GAAGCAACTATGTACTCTGCTTCACATGTAGATCCTGCCACAACGCTTTGTTTAGAACTGCACCAACTGACAGCTCCTCCGTTCAATGTAAACACGTATCCGGTTTGCGATTTAGAATCGTCCAGATCAATGTCAAAGCTTGCATCAACGTAACCATTTACGATGAGCTCTTTGTCACCTCCATAAACGAGAAACATATCCTTAGTCCTTTTCAGGTACTTCAGGATGTTCTTGACCGCTGTCCAGTGATCCACTCCTGGATTACTTTGGTACCTCCCTGCTAGACTTATAGCAAGGCACACATCAGGTATGGTACACAACATTGCATACATGATAGAGCCTATGGCTGAAGCATAGGGAACATCTTTCATTTTCTCTCTATCTTCTGCAGTTGTTGGGCATTGAGTATTACTCAACTTCACACCTTGTAACACGGGCAAGAACCCTTTCTTTGCTTGATCCATTTTGAACTTCTTCAAAACTTTGTCAAGGTATGTGCTTTGTGAAAGTCCAATTAAGCGTCTTGATCTATCTCTATAGATCTTGATGCCTAATATATAAGCAGCTTCACCGAGGTCTTTCATTGAAAAATTCTTATTCAAGTATCCTTTTATGCTATCCAGAAATTCTGTATTATTTCCAATCAACAATATGTCATCCACATATAATATTAGAAATGCTACAGAGCTCCCACTCACTTTCTTGTGAATACATGCTTCTCCAAAAGTCTGTATAAAACCATATGCTTTGATCACACTAAAAAAGCGTGTATTCCAACTCCGAGAGGCTTGCACCAGTCCATAAATGGATCATTGGAGATTACACACTTTGTTTGCACCTTTAGGATCGACAAAACCTTCTGGTTGCATCATATACAACTCTTCTTTAAAATATCCATTAAGGAATGCAGTTTTGACATCCATTTGCCAAATTTCAAAATCATAAAATGCGGCAATTGCTAACATAGTTCGGACAGACTTAAGCATCGCTACGGGTGAGAAGGTCTCATCGTAGTCAACTCCTTGAACTTGCCGAAAACCTTTTGCAACAAGTCGAGCTTTGTAGACAATAACATTACCATCAGCGTCGGTCTTCTTCTTGACGATCCATTTATTCTCTAAGGCTTGCCGATCCTCAGGCAAGTCAACCAAAGGCCACACTTTGTCCTCATACATGCATGGATCCCATCTCAGATTTCATGGCCTCAAGCCATTTTGCGGAATCTGGGCTCATCATCGCTTCCTCATAGTTCATAGGTTCGTCATGGTCTAGTAACATGACTTCCAAAACAGGATTATCGTACCACTCTGGTGCGGAACGTACACTGATTGACCTACGAGGTTTGGTAGTAACTTGATCATAAGTTTCGTGATCATCACCATTAGCTTCCTCACTAATTGGTGTTGGAATCACTGTAACTGATTTCTGTGACGAACGACTTTTCAATTTAGGAGAATGTACAATTACCTCATCAAGTTCTACTTTCCTCCCACTCACTTCTTTCAAGAGAAACTCCTTCTCTAGAAAGGATCCATTCTTAGCAACGAATATCTTGCCTTCGGATCTTTGATAGAAGGTGTACCCAACAGTTTCCTTTGGGTATCCTATGAAGACACATTTCTCCGATTTGGGTTCGAGCTTATCAGGTTGAAGCTTTTTCAGTGCAATCAATGTTTCCTCCATACTTCGATAGCCAATCCATACCGAGTATGACATCCAATGCTTGTGATTCCAAAATTATTAAGTCTGAGGGGAAAACATGCCTACCTATGGTCAATGGCTTCTGAAAACATCCACTGCTTGCCATATACTCCGCTCCAGGTGAGCTTACTAACATAGGTGTCTTAAGAACTTTGGTGGGCAACTTATACTTATCCACGAATGCCCTTGATAGGTATGAATGCGATGCACCAGTATCAAAAAGAACTGTTGTGATAAATGACTTAACCAAAAACTTTCCGATAACTGCATCTGGCTGCTCCTCAACCTCCTCCACGTTCACGTGGTTCACTTGTCCCTTGTTGAAAGGGTTGGGATTCTTTCCAGAGCTTCCATTGCCATTTCCATTCTTGAGTTCAGGGAACTCATTGGAATAGTGTCCAGTCTTCCCACACTTGAAACAAGTAACGTGGCTTTGGTCCTTCTTGGCGGGTGTGCTTGGGTTAGAGCGGTTCTGACTACTTGCTCCACTCCCATGTCCATTCCTAGAGCCATTGTGGTTGTACGGAATTCCTCAATTGTGGTTATGGCCTCCATGGTTATGGGTAAATCCTCTCGGGTTCGGGGTGAAACACGGTTTCTGCTGAGCTCCTGAATTGTACTTACCTTGTCCATACTTCCTCTTGCGGCTCTCAATCTACTGCTGCTTACCTTCAATCATAAGAGCTTTATCTACCAACTAACAACTCCTGGTAGTTGTTGAGTGTTTCCACCATCAACTGCCTACTCATCTCATCATTCAGCCCTTCCACAAACTTCTCCTGTTTCGCGGCATCGGTGGCCACGTCATCCGGGGCATAACGAGCTAGCTTGCTAAACTCCTCCACGTACTGCCCTACAGTACGGTTGCCCTGGCGTAAGTTGCGAAACTCACGCTTCTTCATACTCATAGCTCCAGTTGAGACATGAGCAGTGTGAATGCTTGCTGAAACTGATCCCAAGTAACATTGTCTATGGGGAAAGTGGCTGTGTAATTCTCCCACCATGCGGCTGCGGGTCCATCCAATTGGTGTGCGGCAAAACGAAGCTTCTCAGCATCTGTGCAACCGGCAGTGGTTAACCCCTTCCAATCATGCGTAGCCAGTCATCCACAACTATGGCCTCAGTGCTACTGGAAAACACCGGTGGCTGTAACCTCAGAAAACGGGCTAAGTTGTCAACTGGAGGTGGCGGCGGTGGGTTGTTGTTATTGTTGTTGTTGTTGCCCTGATTCTGAACTAGCAACTGCAATAAGTGTATTCTGCTGCTGGATCAACTGAGTGAGCTCCGGTGGGAAGGCAAATCCGGGGTCACATCTCGGAGGCATTGCTACCTCTTGAGCACCGCGTTGGTTTTCCCTTGAAGAGGAAAGGGTGGTGCATTAAAGTAGCGTAAGTATTTCCCTCAGTTTTTGAGAACCAAGGTATCAATCCAGTAGGAAACCACGCGCGAGTCACCTCGTACCTACACAAACAAATAAGAACCTCGCAACCAACGCGATAAAGGGGTTGTCAATCCCTTCACGGCCACTTGCAAGAGTGAGATCTGATAGAGATGATAATAATAAGATATTTTTTTTTTGGTATTTTTATGATATAGATTGAAAGTAAAGATTGCAACATAAAGTAGATTGAAAACTTGTATGATGGAAAATAGACCCGTGGGCCATAGGTTTCACTAGTGGCTTCTCTCAAGATAGCATAAGTATTACGATGGGTGAAGAAATTACTGTCGAGCAATTGATAGAAAAGCGAATAATTATGAGAATATCTAGGCATGATCATGTATATAGGCATCACGTTCGAGACAAGTAGACCGAAACGATTCTGCATCTACTACTATTACTCCACACATTGACCGCTATCCAGCATGCATCTAGAGTATTAAGTTCATAAGAATAGAGTAACGCCTCAAGCAAGATCACATGATGTAGAGGTATAAACTCATGCAATATGATGTAAAACCCATCTTTTTATCCTCGATGGCAACAATACAATACGTGTCGTTTCCCTTTCTGTCACTGGGATCGAGCACCGCAAGATTGAACCAAAAGCTAAGCACTTCTCCCATTGCAAGAAAGATCAATCTAGTAGGCCAAACCAAACTGATAATTCGAAGAGACTTGCAAAGATAAACCAATCATACATAAAAGAATTCAGAGAAGATTCAAATATTGTTCATAGATAGACTTGATCATAAACCCACAATTCATCGGATCTCGACAACCACACCGCAAAAGAAGATTACATCGAATAGATCTCCAAGAAAATCAAGGAGAACTTTGTATTGAGATCCAAAGAGAGAGAAGAAGCCATCTAGCTACTAGCTATGGACCCGAAGGTCTGAGGTAAACATCTCACACATCATCGGAGGGGCCATGGAGTTGATGTAGAGGCCCTCCGTGATCAATGCCACTACAAAAAAAGACACATCCGTGATATTTTGGGCCGAACGAATTTTTTTTCTGTCATACATATGACACTTCTATGATGATAATTGTGACAAAACCCGGTATCATCATAGATGTGGTGGGCTCCTACTTCTATGACAAAAAATCATGACATAAAATGGGCTTTTCGTCCTGGGCAGGCCGGAGACGCAGCTGCATGACATTCTTTGGGCCATCCATGACGGAAAAAACCTTGGTAGAAACGAGGGGGAGGAAAATTTCGGGGAGTACCCGGTTACGGTGGGAGGTCGGGGGCCGAGCGATGCACGTTTCTCTCATACATGTACGCGCGTGTGTGCGAGGCGTTGGCTCTAACTGAACCCGAGCGTGGCATTGGGCTCTAACTGAACCCGAGGGATTGCACTGCAGGCTACGCGTTACTGAACCCGAGCGATCGGTCGATGGGTGTTAACTGAACCCGATCGAGCGATTCCTTCGCTACTGTTGCTAACTGATGCCGATAAATGCTGCCTCTGGGTTGAACAGTGAGCGTTGCGGGGGGTTTGGATGAATAGTGAGCGGTGGCGTTGCCTTTGGATGAACAGGACCCCGTGGTGTGGTGGAGGGCTGGATGAACAGTAGACGATGGAGGGGTGCCCGTGGAGGGTTGGTTGAACAGGACCCCGTGGTGTGGAGGGCTGGATGAACAGTAGACGATGGAGGGGTGCCCGTGGAGGGGTGGTTCAACAGTAGCCGGTGGAGTAGCGTGCGGTGGAGGCTGGATGAACAGGAGCCCGTGGAGGCTGGAGGAGGTCGACGGTAGCCCGTGAAGGCTGGAGGAGGTCGACGGTGGAGATGAACAGTATCCTGTGGAGTCCCATTTTGCGGTACGCCACACCCCTCCCGATGAACAGGACCCCTGTTTCGACCGTAGGAGGTCTGTTTTGTACATTTTGCGGTACGCCACACCCCTCCCGATCAACAGGACCCCCGCTTCGACCGTAGGAGGTCTGTTTCCTCCGTTTTGCGGTATGCCACACCCCTCCCGATCAACAGGACCCCGTTTCGACCGTAGAAGGTCCGTTTCCTCCGTTTGTGGTACGCCAGACCCCTCCCGATCAACAGGGCCCCGTTCCGAACGTAGGAGGTCCGTTTCCTCCGTTGTGCAGTACGCCAAGCCTCGTTTCCATCGCCTGTTCCGTCCAAGCCCTCCCGATGAACACGACCACGTATTCTGTTCCGACCCAGCCGGTTGGCTCCCACACGTTCCGTTGCCTCCCGATGAACACGACGCATTCCGTTGCGTCCCCATGAACACGACACATTCCGTTGCCTCCCCATGAACATGACGATGATGCTGTTTCTCCGTTCCGACCTAGCCATGTACACGAGCCCTGGCCGTACGTATGCGCGAGTAGGCGTTCGAGACCCCTCCCGTATGTAGATATACGTGGCCGTATTTTCTTTCTTGCACCCTGGCCGCTGTACGTACGTGTACATGCTACGTGCGCGCCTCTACTATGACACGTACGCGCCTCTACTACGACACGTGCATGCCTCTACATCCACCAGTATGTATGTACTTACACGTTCGCGACCAGAACGACAATGCTACGTACGCTTCGACCAGGTGGGTCCCGACTGTCAGGCACTTCCTTGCCTGCGAAGATGTAGCTGGTGGGTCCCAACAGTAAGGGGGGGGGGGCGAATCGTTTTTTTGCCCGGACGCACTTCTTTGCATGTGAAGATGTAGCTAGTGGGTCCCAGTAGTCAGGGGCAAAAGTTTTTTCATGAAATACGGTGGCCCAACTGGTGGGTCCCTGCTGTCAGGTGGAGGAATAATTATTTTGCACGTAATAAGGAGGCACTTCCTTGCTGCGGCCATGGACCCAGCTGTCAGCCTCTCCACGTACAGTCCATGTCCGATGGAAGCCGTTCCTTGACCACGTTGACCACGCCGCGCCGAGAGCACTAGGGCGGTGGACGACGGCGAGGCCTAGGAAGGGGACGACGCGGAGCCAGGGAAGACACGGCAGTGGATGACCAAGCATAGAGGAGTACGAGGGTTTACTGGTTCGCTGCGGTGTGAGGCTGTCATCGCCACAGAATAACAGGGGGTGTGGGTGACTAGAGGTTTGGTCTGGCCAGCGGTGGGAGTAGTATGGGGCAGTGAGGCCTCCGCTGCATCGCAGCCGGCCAAGGGAGGCAGGACCACAAGGCACGAACGGCGCTGGTTTGGGCGGCTGGAGCAAGAAGACCAGAGGTTGAAGAAGCACTACGACCGTTGGATGGACATCGTACGGTCAGTGGGGCTAGAATCGTTCATATTGACTAAAGTAGACAAAGGCCCCCGTCCCAGTCAACTTAGTAGGCCCACAAGTCAGCCTCCCACCATGGTGGGTCCCAGCTAGCAGGGGGAGTATTCATTTTTTTGTGCGTAATAAGGAGGCACTTCCGGTGGGTCCGAGCTGACAGCGGGGGAACGTTTTTTTCGCGAAATACGCTGGCCCGTCCGGTGGGTCCCAGCAGTCAGGGGGAAACGTTTTGTTCGCGAAATAAGGTGGCCCATCCGATGGGTCCCTGCTGTCAGGTGGAGGAATAATTATTTTGCGCGTAATAAGGAGGCAGTTCCTTGCGGCCGCCTGGACCCAGCTATCAGCCTATCCACGTACATGTTGGGTAACGTTGCAGAAAACAAAAATTTTTCTACTCGTTTCACCAAGATCATCTAGGAGTTCATCTAGCAACGAGTCATTGGATGCATCTACGTACCTTGTAGATCGCGAGCGGAAGCGTTCAAAGAACGGGGATGATGTAGTCGAACACGACGTGATTCGAATCACCGGAGATCCTAGCACCGAACGGACGGCACCTCCGCGTTCAACACACGTACGGAACAGCCACGTCTCCTCCTTCTTGATCCAGCAAGGGAGGGAGGAGAGGTTGAGGGAGATGGCACCAGCAGCAGCACGATGGCGTGGTGTTGATGGAGCTGCAGTACTCCGACAGAGCTTCGCTAAGCAATAAGGAGATGGAGGAGGTGTTGGGGAGGGAGAAGGAGGCAACCAAAGGCCAAGGACTCAAAGGTATGAAGTCCCTCCTCTCCCCCACTATATATAGGGGTGCCAAGGGGGGGTGGCCGGCCCTAGGAGATCCAATCTCCTAGGGGGTGCGGTGGCCAAGGGGGGTTTCCCTCCCCCCCAAGGCACCTAGGAGGTGCCTTACCCTCCTAGGACTCTTGCCCCCTTGAACCCTAGGCGCATGGGCCTATGTGGGGCTGGTGCCCTTGGCCCAAGCAGGCCAAGGCGCACCCCCTACAGCCCATGTGGCCCCCGGGGATGGGTGGCCCCACCCGGTGGGCCCCCGGGACCCCTCCGGTGGTCCCGGTACAATACCGATAACCCCGAAACTTGTCCCGATGCCCGAAACAGGACTTTCCATATATAAATCTTTACCTCCGGACCATTCCGGAACTCCTCGTGACGTCCGGGATCTCATCCGGGACTCCGAACAACATTCGGGTTACTGCATATACATATCCCTACAACCCTAGCGTAACTGAAACTTAAGTGTGTAGACCCTACGGGTTCGGGAGACATGTAGACATGACCGAGATCGCTCTCCGGTCAATAACCAACAGCGGGATCTGGATACCCATGTTGGCTCCCACATGCTCCACGATGATCTCATCGGATGAACCACGATGTTGAGGATTTAATCAACCCCGTATGCAATTCCCTTTGTCAATCGATATGTTACTTGCCCGAGATTCGATCGTCGGTATCCCAATACCTCGTTCAATCTTGTTACCGGCAAGTCACTTTACTCGTACCGTAATGCATGATCCCGTGACCAAACACTTGGTCACTTTGAGCTCATTATGATGATGCATTACTTGAGTGGGCCCAGTGATATCTCTCCGTCATACGGAGTGACAAATCCCAGTCTCGATCCATATAAAACAATAGATACTTTCGGAGATACCTGTAGTGCACCTTTATAGTCACCCAGTTACGTTGTGACGTTTGATACACCCAAAGCACTCCTACGGTATCCAGGAGTTATACGATCTCATGGTCGAAGGAAGAGATACTTTGACATTGCAAAAACTCTAGCAAACGAACTATACAATCTTGTGCTACGTTTAGGATTGGGTCTTGTCCATCACATCATTATCCTAATGATGTGATCCCGTTATCAATGACATCTAATGTCCATAGCCAGGAAACCATGACTATCTATTGATCAACGAGCTAGTCAACTAGAGGCTTACTAGGGACATGTTGGTGTCTGTTATTCACACATGTATTACGATTTCCGGATAACACAATTATAGCATGAATAAAGACAATTATCATGAACAAAGAAATATAATAATAATGCTTTTATTATTGCCTCTAGGGCATATTTCCAACAGTCTCCCACTTGCACTAGAGTCAATAATCTAGTTACATTGTGATGAATCGAACACCCATGGAATTCTGGTGTTGATCATGTTTTGCTCTTGGGAGAGGTTTAGTCAACGGATCTGCTACATTCAGGTCCGTATGTACTTTACAAATCTCTATGTCTCCATCTTGAACATTTTCACGGATGGAGTTGAAGCGACGCTTGATGTGCCTTGTCTTCTTGTGAAACCTGGGCTCCTTGGCAAGTGCAATAGCTCCAGTGTTGTCACAGAAGAGCTTGATCGGCCCCGACGCATTGGGTATGACTCCTAGGTCGGTGATGAACTCCTTCACCCATATTGCTTCATGTGCTGCCTCCGAGGCTGCCATGTACTCCGCTTCACATGTAGATCCCGCCACGACGCTCTGCTTGCAACTGCACCAGCTTACTGCCCCACCATTCAAAATATACACGTATCCGGTTTGTGACTTAGAGTCATCCAGATCTGAGTCGAAGCTAGCATCGACGTAACCTTTTACGACGAGCTCTTCGTCACCTCCATAAACGAGAAACATTTCCTTAGTCCTTTTCAGGTACTTCAGGATATTCTTGACCGCTGTCCAGTGTTCCTTGCCGGGATTACTTTGGTACCTTCCTACCAAACTTACGGCAAGGTTTACATCAGGTCTGGTACACAGCATGGCATACATAATAGAACCTATGGCTGAGGCATAGGGGATGACACTCATCTCTTCTATCTCTGCTGCCGTGGTCGGACATTGAGCTGAGCTCAATTTCACACCTTGCAAAACAGGCAAGAACCCTTTCTTGGACTGATCCATTTTGAACTTCTTCAAAATCTTATCAAGATATGTGCTTTGTGAAAGACCTATGAGGCGTCTTGATCTATCCCTATAGATCTTGATGCCTAATATATAAGCAGCTTCTCCAAGGTCCTTCATTGAAAAACTCTTATTCAAGTAGGCCTTAATGCTGTCCAAAAGCTCTATATCATTTCCCATCAAAAGTATGTCATCTACATATAGTATGAGAAATGCTATAGAGCTCCCACTCACTTTCTTGTAAACACAGGCTTCTCCATAAGTCTGTGTAAACCCAAACGCTTTGATCATCTCATCAAAACGAATGTTCCAACTCCGAGATGCTTGCACCAGCCCATAAATCGAGCGTTGGAGCTTGCACACCTTGTCAGCATTTTTAGGATCAACAAAACCTTCCGGCTGCATCATATACAATTCTTCCTTAAGGAAACCATTAAGGAATGCCGTTTTGACGTCCATTTGCCAAATTTCATAATCATAAAATGCGGCAATTGCTAACATGATTCGGACGGACTTCAGCTTCGCTACCGGTGAGAAAGTCTCATCATAGTCAATCCCTTGAACTTGTCGATAACCCTTAGCGACAAGCCGAGCTTTATAGATGGTCACATTACCATCTGCGTCTGTCTTCTTCTTAAAGATCCATTTATTTTCTATGGCTCGCCGTTCTACGGGCAAGTCAGTCAAAGTCCATACTTCGTTTTCATACATGGATCCTATCTCGGATTTCATGGCTTCTAGCCATTTGTCGGAATCCGGACCCGCCATCGCTTCTTCATAGTTCGAAGGTTCACCGTTGTCTAACAACATGATTTCCAAGACAGGGTTGCCGTACCACTCTGGTGCGGAACGTGTCCTCGTGGACCTTCGAATTTCAGTAGGAGCTTGATCAGAAGTATCTTGATCATTATCATTAACTTCCTCTCTAGTCGGTGCAGGCACCTCAGGAACATTTTCTTGAGTTGCGCCATTTTCCGGTTCAAGAGGTAATACTTCATCAAGCTCTACTTTCCTCCCACTTGCTTCTTTCGAGAGAAACTCTTTCTCCAGAAAGGACCCATTCTTGGCAACAAAGGTCTTGCCTTCGGATCTGAGGTAGAAGATATACCCAACAGTTTCTTTAGGGTATCCTATGAAGACGCATTTTTCCGATTTGGGTTCGAGCTTTTCAGGTGAAGTTTCCTGACATAAGCATCACATCCCCAAACTTTTAGAAATGACAGCTTAGGTTTCTTCCCAAACCATAATTCATACGGTGTCGTCTCAACGGATTTCGACGGGGCCCTATTTAAAGTGAATGCGGCAGTCTCTAAAGCATAGCCCCAAAAAGATAGTTGTAAGTCGGCAAGAGACATCATAGATCGCACCATATCTAATAGAGTGCGATTACGACGTTCGGACACACCATTACACTGAGGTGTTCCAGGCGGCGTGAGTTGTGAAACTATTCCACATTTTCTTAAGTGTGTACCAAACTCGTGACTCAAGTATTCTCCTCCACGATCTGATCGTAGAAACTTGATTTTCCTGTCACGTTGATTCTCAACTTCACTCTGAAATTCCTTGAACTTTTCAAAGGTCTCAGACTTGTGTTTCATTAAGTAGACATATCCATATCTACTCAAGTCATCAGTGAGGGTGAGAACATAACGATAGCCACCGCGAGCCTCAACACTCATTGGACCGCACACATCGGTATGTATGATTTCCAATAAGTTGGTTGCTCTCTCCATTGTTCCTGAGAATGGAGTCTTGGTCATTTTTCCCATGAGGCATGGTTCGCACGTGTCAAATGATCCGTAATCAAGAGACTCTAAAAGTCCATCAACATGGAGCTTCTTCATGCGTTTGACACCTATGTGACCGAGGCGGCAGTGCCACAAGTATGTGGGACTATCACTATCAATCTTACATCTTTTGGTACTTACACTATGAATATGTGTAGCATTACGCTCGAGATTCATAAAGAATAAACCATTCACCATCGGAGCATGACCATAAAACATATCTCTCATATAAATAGAACAACCATTATTCTCGGATTTAAATGAGTAGCCATCTCGAATTAAACGAGATCCTGATAAAATGTTCATGCTCAAACTTGGCACAAAATAACAATTATTGAGGTTCAAAACTAATCCCGTAGGTAAATGTAGAGGTAGCGTGCCGACGGCGATCACATCGACCTTGGAACCATTCCCGACGCGCATCGTCACCTCGTCCTTCGCCAGTCTCCGTTTATTCCGCAGCTCCTGTTGTGTGTTACAAATATGAGCAACGGCACCGGTATCAAATACCCAGGAGTTACTACGATTACTGGTAAGGTACACATCAATTACATGTATATCAAATATACCTTTGGTTTTGCCGGCCTTCTTGTCTGCTAAGTATTTGGGGCAGTTCCGCTTCCCGTGACCACTTTCCTTGCAATAAAAACACTCAGTCTCGGGCTTGGGTCCATTCTTTGGCTTCTTCCCGGCAGCTTGCTTGCTGGGCGCGGCAACTACCTTGCCGTCCTTCTTGAAGTTCTTTTTACCCTTGCCCTTCTTGAACTTAGTGGTTTTATTGATCATCAACACTTGATGTTCCTTTCTGACTTCTACCTCCGCTAATTTCAGCATAGCAAATACTTCAGGAATGGTCTTTTCCATCCCCTGCATATTGAAGTTCATCACAAAGCTCTTGTAGCTTGGTGGAAGCGACTGGAGGATTCTGTCAATGACCGCATCATCCGGGAGATTAACTCCCAGCTGAGTCAAGCGGTTATGCAACCCAGACATAGTGAGTATGTGCTCACTGACAGAACTGTTTTCCTCCATCTTACAGCTGAAGAATTTGTCGGAGACTTCATATCTCTCAACCCGGGCATGAGCTTGGAAAACCATTTTCAGCTCTTCGAGCATCTCATATGCTCCATGTCTCTCAAAACGCTTTTGGAGCCCCGGCTCTAGGCTGTAAAGCATGCCGCACTGAACGAGGGAGTAGTCATCGGAACGTGCCTGCCAAGCGTTCATAACGTCTTGTTCCGCAGGGAGAACAGGTGCATCACCTAGCGGTGCTTGTAGGACATAATCTTTCTTGGCAGCTATGAGGATGATCCTCAGGTTCCGGACCCAGTCCGTATAGTTGCTGCCATCGTATTTCAGCTTGGTTTTCTCTAGGAACGCGTTGAAGTTGAGGACTACGTTGGCCATTTGATCTACAAGACATATTGTAAAAATTTAGACTAAGTTCATGATAATTAAGTTCATCTAATCAAATTATAATGAACTCCCACTCAGATTTGACATCCCTTTGGTCATCTAAGTGTTACACGATCCGAGTCGACTAGGCCGTGTCCGATCATCACGTGAGACGGACTAGTCATCGTCGGTGAACATTCTCATGTAGATCGTATCTTCCATACGACTCGTGTTCGACCTTTCGGTCTGCGTGTTCCGAGGCCATGTCTGTACATGCTAGGCTCGTCAAGTTAACCCTAAGTGTTTTCGCTGTGTAAAACTGTCTTACACCCGTTGTATGTGAACGTAAGAATCTATCACACCCGATCATCACGTGGTGCTTCGAAACGACGAACTGTAGCAACGGTGCACAGTTAGGGGAGAACACTTCTTGAAATTTTTTGTAAGGGATCATCTTATTTACTACCGTCGTTCTAAGTAAACAAGATGCATAAAACATAATTAACATCGCATGCAATTATATAAAGTAGTGACATGATATGGCCAATATCATATAGCTCCTTTGATCTTCATCTTCGGGGCTCCATGATCATCTTGTCACCGGCACGACACCATGATCTCCATCATCATGATCTCCATCATCGTGTCTTCATGAAGTTGTCACGCCAACGACTACTTCTACTTCTATGACTAACGCGTTTAGTAATAAAGTAAAGTAGTTTACATGGCGTTCTTTTAATGACACGCAGGTCATACAAAAAAATAAAGACAACTCCTATGGCTCCTGCCGGTTGTAATACTCATCGACATGCAAGTCGTGATTCCTATTACAATAGCATGAACATCTCATACATGACATATAGATCATTCATCATTCATCACAACTTTGGCCATATCATATCACAAAGCACTTGCTGCAAAAACAAGTTAGACGTCCTCTAATTGTTGTTTGCAAGTTTTACGTGGCTGAAGTAGGGTTCTAGCAAGAACGTTTTCTTACCTACGTGAAACCACAACGTGATTTTTCAACTTCTATTTACCCTTCATAAGGACCCTTTTCATCGAATCCGCTTCAACTAAAGTAGGAGAGACAGACACCCGCCAGCCACCTTATGCAACTTGTGCATGTTAGTCGGTGGAACCGGTCTCACGTAAGCGTACGTGTAAGGTTGGTCCGGGCCGCTTCATCCCACAATACCGCTGAAGCAAGATAAGACTAGTAGCGGCAAGAAAGTTGACAAATCTACGCCCACAACCAATTGTGTTCTACTCGTGCAAGAAGAACTACGCATAGACCTAGCTCATGATCCACTGTTGGGTAACGTTGCAGAAAACAAAAAAATTTCTACTCGTTTCACCAAGATCATCTAGGAGTTCATCTAGCAACGAGTCATTGGATGCATCTACGTACCTTGTAGATCGCGAGCGGAAGCGTTCAAAGAACGGGGATGATGTAGTCGAACACGACGTGATTCGAATCACCGGAGATCCTAGCACCGAACGGACGGCACCTCCGCGTTCAACACACGTACGGAACAGCCACGTCTCCTCCTTCTTGATCCAGCAAGGGAGGGAGGAGAGGTTGAGGGAGATGGCACCAGCAGCAGCACGACGGCGTGGTGTTGATGGAGCTGCAGTACTCCGACAGAGCTTCGCTAAGCAATAAGGAGATGGAGGAGGTGTTGGGGAGGGAGAAGGAGGCAACCAAAGGCCAAGGACTCAAAGGTATGAAGTCCCTCCTCTCCCCCACTATATATAGGGGTGCCAAGGGGGGGTGGCCGGCCCTAGGAGATCCAATCTCCTAGGGGGTGCGGCGGCCAAGGGGGGTTTCCCTCCCCCCCCCCAAGGCACCTAGGAGGTGCCTTACCCTCCTAGGACTCTTGCCCCCTTGAACCCTAGGCGCATGGGCCTATGTGGGGCTGGTGCCCTTGGCCCAAGCAGGCCAAGGCGCACCCCCTACAGCCCATGTGGCCCCCGGGGATGGGTGGCCCCACCCGGTGGGCCCCCGGGACCCCTCCGGTGGTCCCGGTACAATACCGATAACCCCGAAACTTGTCCCGATGCCCGAAACAGGACTTTCCATATATAAATCTTTACCTCCGGACCATTCCGGAACTCCTCGTGACGTCCGGGATCTCATCCGGGACTCCGAACAACATTCGGGTTACTGCATATACATATCCCTACATCCCTAGCGTAACTGAACCTTAAGTGTGTAGACCCTACGGGTTCGGGAGACATGTAGACATGACCGAGATCGCTCTCCGGTCAATAACCAACAGCGGGATCTGGATACCCATGTTGGCTCCCACACGCTCCACGATGATCTCATCGGATGAACCACGATGTCGAGGATTTAATCAACCCCGTATGCAATTCCCTTTGTCAATCGATATGTTACTTGCCCGAGATTCGATCGTCGGTATCCCAATACCTCGTTCAATCTTGTTACCGGCAAGTCACTTTACTCGTACCGTAATGCATGATCCCATGACCAAACACTTGGTCACTTTGAGCTCATTATGATGATGCATTACTTGAGTGGGCCCAGTGATATCTCTCCGTCATACGGAGTGACAAATCCCAGTCTCGATCCATATAAAACAATAGATACTTTCGGAGATACCTGTAGTGCACCTTTATAGTCACCCAGTTACGTTGTGACGTTTGATACACCCAAAGCACTCCTACGGTATCCAGGAGTTATACGATCTCATGGTCGAAGGAAGAGATACTTTGACATTGCAAAAACTCTAGCAAACGAACTATACGATCTTGTGCTACGTTTAGGATTGGGTCTTGTCCATCACATCATTATCCTAATGATGTGATCCCGTTATCAATGACATCTAATGTCCATAGCCAGGAAACCATGACTATCTATTGATCAACGAGCTAGTCAACTAGAGGCTTACTAGGGACATGTTGGTGTCTGTTATTCACACATGTATTACGATTTCCGGATAACACAATTATAGCATGAATAAAGACAATTATCATGAACAAAGAAATATAATAATAATGCTTTTATTATTGCCTCTAGGGCATATTTCCAACAGTACAGTACTCTTCCGATGGAAGTCGGTCGTTGACCACATTGACCATGCCGCACCGAGAGCACCAGGGCGGTGGTCTGGACGGCGGCGAGGCCTAGGAAGGGGACGACGCGGAGCCGGGGAAGACGCACCAGCGGAAGCCCGCGTGGAGAGGAGCACGAGGGTTCACTGGTTCGGCCGCGGTGTGAGGTTGCTCTCGCCGCAGAATAACATGGGTGTGGGTGAGTAGAGGGATGGCCTGGCCAGCGGTGGGAGTAGTACGGGGTGGTGAGGCCTCTGCGGCATCACAGCCAGCCACGGGAGGCAGGAGCACGCGACACGACCGGCGCTGCTTTGGGAGGCTGGAACAAGAAGACCAGAGGTTGAAGAAGCACTACGGCCGTTGGATGGACATCATACGATCATTGCAGCTAGAATCATTTATATTGACTAACTTGACAAAGCCCTTGGTACGCGTCAACTTAGTAGGTCCACAGCTCGGATTTGGTAGAGAACATATAGGCCATTTGCAATTTGTAAGAATGTACAACCCATTTTTTTTAATTCTAATGGAATTTACTACATCCCATTTACAGTTTGTTAAAAGTATAGCCCAACTTCTAGCTAGGACAACGATTAATAATTTCAAACAACCGCTCAAAACAGAACTAAAAAAATTCCCACATTTTGATGGGATCCGAAATATTTTTATTCGAAATTTCTAGTCAGGTCAAATATAATTTCAAAATAAAGTTGTATTACGTTAAAATCCAATGAAATATTGCGCGCGCAACAAGTAATGAAATTAAAATTTTCAAATTCGAAAAATAATATATTTTTCAAACTAATTACGTGTTTGGTGCATAGTAACTGTCCAGCTATTATAATTATATCCTATTTATTATTTCTTAAAGTCCATTTTCTTGTTAAGCCTAATGCATACCTCCTAGGAAAGTTTGCAACCCATCAGGGCGGAGAATAACAAGTTGACCCGGATATTGTGTACAACTGTCGGCCCAGTTGCATTGCTGATGTTGAAAAAAAGGCCTGTGTAGTACAGTACAACCTAACATGGTTACTCAGCCCACATTCAGCGATGCCGGAAAGGCCCAAAAAAGGCTTCTGTACAACTTTTTGAAGTCACTGAGCTCAATTAATAACTTAAGAAAAAAGTTAGATTACAGTGGAACCTAATTAAAAGCTGTCACGAGCAAATAAATAATTCAATGGGTCCCACTTGTGCGTGTGTGTGTGCGCGTGTGTGTGTGAGAGAGAGAGACAGAGAGATGGATAGAGAGAGAGACCCATCGGTCGATGCTCGTAAATACATCTTTTAGCCATATGCATTGCTGATGCTCAGTAAAAACTTATATAGTTGACACAATCATATAGAACATCATAGCACACTAAACTTGCATACAAAAATTTCACGCACGCGGCACAATCAGGATGGAAGTAGTGGATCGCTACAGGAAGGGCTATGTTGAAACCAATGAAGTCCTACATAACGGTTCATCGTCTTTATCAATGACGGGGAAATATCTTGAATGTTGTGCAAAGAAAACAGACAGAAAACACAATAAGTTCTGCTAGCACATTAAGTTGACGTACATCCCTTTCTAAAAAAAGTTCAGGTACAAAATTAGAACAGGTCACAATCAAATGTACTGGCATATCAGTGCTTCACACCCATAGCTCGGATTTAACTAGTACTCCCTTCATCCGGGAAAAGTTTTCCACAGGGCAGTGTATTTGTTTTTTTGCAAAAAAACCCACAGAGTTTTAAACACGTCACAAAGAAGTCCATCTCCATCCTTCCTCCTCCCCCGTTGCCCGCGTCTTGCAGCCATCGCCGGCTACCCACCTGCGCTGCCGCCTTCCTGGATCTGCGCCGTGACCAACACCAGAACCGTGGCCCAGCCCGCGACCAACAACAATGCCGCCGCCCGCTTGCACCTGTGCCGCGGCTTACCACCTGCACCGCCCGCCATGAAGGCGACCTGCGCCGGTGCCCTCCTCGAGCTACGCCGCCGGCCCCGTTGAAGGTCGCCGCCCACCTTCGCCTCCGATTTCTCTGCTCTCGCCTCTCATGCTGCTACTGGTGGACGACACCGGTGCCGTAGACCTTTGATGCTGCTTTTTCCTTTTCCCCTGCCTCGCCTCTGCTGCCACTCCCGCCTGTGCTGGTGAGTCTGCCCCGCTCGCCTCTGCTACTGCTGCTGTTCAATTTGTTGCTGTGAGTCTGAATTTGCTGTTCTCAGTACCGGCGGAGAAAATTCAGTCAGGGGATACAAAGCTAGAGAAATAATCCAGGACAAAGGCTGTACACTGCTGCTAAATGATGAATAGATTATAGTGAAAATTTAGTTTGATGCCATCAAATTCATTGAGTAATACTCTTGGCATTCTTGGAGATATGCCAGTTTTTGGAAGTTTTTCTTGCTACAGGAAACTGAAAATGTTCTGTGTTCCAATACTGTAGAGAAACTACAGTGCCTGTAATTCAGTTATGACTCCTTTACTGAAACTCTAGTGTTTGCTAAAACTGAGATGTAAACTAAAGGAGTTTGTGATTTGCAGAAGTTGTAGCATACTCCAACAAGTGATAAATGCACTCAAAAGTTCACTGAGAAAATGCAGAGGCTGCTCACTTGTTACTGAAAGTTTTCTGGAGTGATAAATGGACGCAAAAGAAGTTCAGTTAACTGTTACTATTGCTGTATGAATTCCAACCAGGTCAATTTGTTGTCAATTACTCTGTAATACTCAACCAGGTTTATGCAAAATGAAGATCAACCATGTTTATTTGGATTTATTTGAATCATTTGAATTTATTTGCTTGATTTGGACTTATACACAATTTGTCCAATTGCAAACATACCTAAAGTTTCCAATTGTCCAATTTCAGTCATTCATTTTACAGAGAGCTAAGCATAGCCATGACTCTTCCCTAAATATTCCTGTAGAATCAATTAAAGCAGCACAAAACTGAAAACTGAAAACTGCCACAACCCCTTAACTAAGAGTTGATAAAAACATGTCCCTAAAATTGGAATTATTTGAATTAGCTAGGTTTATTCTACTTCATATACAGAAAAAGATGAATATTGTTCGTCTACTAGTTACTTCAAATTTAGAACTGAATAAACACTTGCCATCTTCAGTAAACACTTGTAAATCTAGAGTGGTTTTAAACTTAGAATTCACCAAGTACTAATATCCTTTGCCAGGCTACACACCATCTACTTGGAGTAGATAGCAAGATTCACAAAGACATGCACGCTTCAATAGACTTGTGAATGGTAGCAAAGTGATAAGTAAAAACTTGGATGTTCTCAGAAATATAGCACCAGAGGACATTAAGTGAACTGGCATGTATGCTAAAGGCAAGGAAATGCCACCTTCTTTTCTTCTTCGAGCAGTTGATGAACTGGCCTGTATGCTGCAGCTACACATAGGTTCTGCAGAAAATGCACCAAAAGAGTTACACATAGGTGAAGTAACCGGAAATCAACATTTAATCTCCACTTCTTTTCTTTTGGTAGTGAAATTCAATCTGAATTTTGTAAGCACAGAAAATGCACCAATACTGAACATTTATTCCCACCTCCACCACCATCTTGTCAGTTTCGATAGTGTGTGTATGGAGTAGTTTTGACGGCAGTATAATTGTGCATCAGGTAAACATTATGAGAATGATTAAGGGTTCAGCAATCATATTGTAATTATGACCAGAACATAGGAACAAATATCATGGTTAATTTTATGTAAAAAGAATCAAAAATGGAGTTACTCACTTGAAGTTACTATAGTTACTCACTTGAACTTACTGTAGTAGTGGCCAAAATTCAGAAAAGTTACTAAACAGCAGAAATAGTGGCCAAAATTCAAAGTACTAAAAGGATTCTACACTAAATATACAGTGTTATCCATGTTCTGTATCAAGGACATTTGAATTATTCAGAGAAGGATAATGCAAAGTGAAAAGTGTTATGCAAACTGAAAACTGATCCATGTTCTTATCCAGGACACTAATTTTTGACATTTGAAGCTACATTTCAATTGTTATGCCTCTGTCAATTATTGAATTATTCAGAATATTCAAATTATTCAGAGATCCATGTTCTATATCCAGGATAATGCAATCTGAAAAGTGTTAAAAAGACCATGTGTTTTTGGGGTCAAAATAAAAATGGAGAATGTCGTGTCTCCCACTCACGCGCTCAAAAAAAAAACTACGACACATTTTTTATCTGTTTGCATAGGTCCCACCTATCAGGAAGGATGGGCACATACACGAACAGGTACGACTCATCAGTCTACCTGCATAGCCTTTTCGTTTAGTCTACCTAGCCGTCTAATCAACTGCCTGCACGCCACTTCTCCCATTTACTTCTCCATCGGGAACCGATTCTCCTCGGCTTCTTCACCTCCCCTTCGTATTCATTTGCATCCAAACCCCACTATGTTCACATTGTTTTAACCTCTTTAAATAATCATCTACTACTTCAGTTAGACTAGCCATCTAATCCTAATTATCCAAACCAAAGCCCTCCGTTCCAGCGGTTCCAAATGGCGGAAGAGATCGAGATGCGGGTTTTTAGCGTCCAACATGTCCTCGTCGAAGGCTCGATGCGCATAGTTGCCACCGTCACCGTCCACCCAAGGGTTGTTCGGCAGTGGATCAACAATGTATCCAACTCCCTCCAAAAGGTAGAGACGAGGATCATCGGTCTCGACGCAGAGTACACGGAGCTTGCCCCTGGGAAGATCCAGCGCGCCGCCGTCCTTAACCTGTGCCACGAAGATGATGTTTTGGTGTACCACATCATACACTCGCCCTCCATACAACGTGAGCTTCACAATTTCTTGTCTCGGGAGGACGTATACTTCTATGGGGCAGCCATCGAAGGGGACAAACAGAAGCTGGAGCCGTACAACCTTGATTTGAAAAGCATCGCTGACCTACAAACCAGAATCAAAATTCCTGTAGAAGATTGTGATAAACAGACACCATCCCTATTCGACGTAGCAAATTTTGTGCTCGATACAAATCTTCAGAAGGGTGACAATATGGTGGCATTAAGGTCGTCTGGATGGGAGAATTATCCCTTGACGTACGAGCGGATAAAATATGTTGCCCTCGATGCCCGTGAGAGTTTCGAGATAGGTGCAAGGTCCAAAGAGCTTGATGCGAAGCCGTCTCCCACAGAGAATGAGAAGAAGAAGAAGAAGAAGAAGAAGAAGAAGAAGAAGAAGAAGAAGAAGAAGAAGAAGAAGAAGAAGAAGAAGAAAAGGCTGCACCAGCAGGAGGGTATTATGGATGGATGAACTATTTCCTCTCTTGTAAAAAAAATTATTCCCTCTCGGTGTATATTGATATAGATGGACTATTTCGATGGTGTGCATGTCTTTGGAACAGAGTAGTAGTGTGGGTCCGCTTGACTATAAGGAACTATTTATCCGCATATATAGCTTTCTCTACTACTCCTTCCAGTGATCGGTATGCAGTACATGTATCCGTAGACATGACAGCTTGTGTGCATGACATGTGGGCCACCTAAAATGCGACGAGCATCAAGTTTCTACCACAGCCACCCGCGATTCCCATGACGCTGCTCGAACCCATGAAACCACACGTCCCCCGACCTGTGGCTCACCCCTCTTGGCCCCACTGCCCCTCTGCCTATGGGAGCATTACATGTGGACCAGTCACCTATTGGGTCCAGATGTTATTGACTCAAAGGTAGGTGTATTAAGGCGCTGAAGCTCAGTCCCAACAGCCCTGAGAGGGAAATGTAACTCATGTGTCAGGGCTTGTAGTGCTCCCACAGCACGAACTCGTGCCAAACTCGAGATTTGTTTCTTTACTATACATGCACACAACGATTTAATGGACATTCTAATCTCAACATGTGATGGGGAGCTCTAACTTTGAATTTGAAACTTATAAAACGAAAAGATTCAAAACAAATAAACTGGGAGAGAGGGAGTATATCGTAGGATGTGTCCCATACAAAATAAGTCCCCTGGTTTGTCACCGCGAAGATGCGGTTAGAAAGGAGCACAACGTCTTCCTACTCGTACGGCAACAAATCGGCCGCAGACAGCATGGTCCGCCTTTGACCGCCATGTGCAAGGTTCGTGCTATCTTATTCAATCTCACCGTGGTTCCATCGTACCAATTCATGCGGTGGCCCGTTGCATGGCTGACCCCAATGTTGGACAAAGGTTCTACGGGAACGGTGTCACCGTTGTAAATGTTGTGCAAATTGATGTTGGTACCCTCCTGTACATATACAAGCCAATCTCCACTCGCACCGAGCCTAACCTGTGAAACAGTGGGCAGGGGGAGAATTACGAAATGGACACGGAAGTAGTCTTTAGAATGCATTTACTATGTGATCAAACTCATCTTACCTGCTCATCGGAGGAAATCCTAGTGCGCATCAACATCGGCATCTCAAGGGGCGTCAACTTGCAACTACGGCCACGCCGCGCTCGAGAGACCCCCAAGGAAACATCCTCGTGCATTCCACGGAACATCAAGATGCATTTGTATGAGTAGTTTATCTTGTGAGAGAAAAGGATGAACGAGAGAAGGCCTCTAGAGATAGAGATGGACACTACTACTACCAATGTGCTGGCCCATGCGTTGCATTAGATCCAAAGTAGTAGATTAATACTTGTTCACGTGCTTGACATATAAACACTCTAGTGTTGATATACATGTGTCAGCAGACATGACAGCTTGTCCATGGAAGTTGAACCACGACGACCATCACGTTTCTTGTTTCTACCACTGCCACACCCACACGCGATTCCCACGACGCCGCTCCAACCCACAGCACAACGTCCCCCGACATGGACATGGATCCTTTAACGTGGCTATCACTGCCTTGCCCTGCCTTTCCTTCGCTGACAGGTGGGACCTACGCTTATGGGTCCCACATGTTAGTGACAAAATGGTAGGATTGTTCGCGTCATGGGATCCTCATCCCCCCGATGTGCCCCTCATCCCTCTCGGCCCCGCCGCTCCTCTGCCTTTGTGTGCATGACATGCGGGCCAGCTGAACTGCGGCGACCATCAACTTTCTACCACAGACACACCCGATTGGACACGGTTTGCCTGCTTCGCTTCTGTGCTCCGATCCGTACCCCTGCACCATCGAATTTTCATCCAGCGGCTGTGACACATTTCGTCCCGGGCATCAATCCTCAGCTGGAGTACTTATGTACTCCTTCCGGTCCTTTTTACTCTGCAAATTGGATTTGCCGAAAGTCAAACTTTGCTAAGTTTGACCAAATTTATATTATAAATTATTAGCATCTATAATATCTAATGAATATAATATGAAAATATATTCCAAGATGAATCTAATGATATTGGTGTTGTTATGTGAATGTCTATAATTTTTTGTATAAACTTTGTCAAAGTTGGATGAGATTGACTTCGGACAAACGTAATATGCAGAGTAAAAAGGACCGAAGGGAGTACTACAGGTAGTACCCGCCGGTGTGGCCATCTACGCCTTGTAACGCCCCGATGCCCAGCTGTGGCACCCTCGCCACGGGCACGCCACCACCGGCCGGATCATGTCGAACGAGTAAGTCGCAAACCACGCCACCACCATGAGAATGACATGTGGTCCAGCCGCATTTAAGGTCTGCATGTCATTGACTCATAGGCCGGGCACTAAGCCACTGAAGTTCAGTCCCGTGGGCCCCGAGAGGGGAATGTAACTCCAGCGGCAGGCCTTGTGGTGCTCCCTCAGTACGAGCTCGTGCCAAAACTGGAATTTGTTTCTTACTACTACCAACTAGTACTAGTAAGGTACACGTGCATTGCACGCATGAGATTCTGGTGGTTTGTGCATTATGCTTCTACATGTGGAGCTTTCTGGATTCTAACATGTGGCAAAATCTGGTGGAATGTAAGGTTAGGCATGTTTGATTAACTTAGGTGAGTGTTTGGTTCAAGCCACACCTTAGGCAAGCCACACTAAGGCCCCACATGACATACACACACAAAATGTGGCACGATTCCCTTAGGCTTGCCAACTTGTTTCTCTCATTTTGAAGAACTAATAACTTTGCCTAAGCTTAGTTGTGGCAAAGTTAGTCATGAATTAAGTTCAACCATGGAGTCTTCTAGATTATACATGTGGCAAAATCTGGTGGATGATATCCAACGACCAGTAGTGCTCGGATTTGCCATCTTTGTACCATCGGATTGGCTTCATCCAAGGACCAACTTTCAAAGTTTTTCACACACTATATAGGGGGTATAGATATAGATGTGTCGGTCCGCTGTAATGGATCCAAAGTATATATATCTATTTAGTGGAGTGCACTCTAAACACATTATCTATTTATTTTTCTCTAACCTTCCGTAGCCATGCAATCAAGCCACATAAGCTTCATGGGTGCCCCCCACATCATATTATTCATACTACGTTGATTGAAAAAAAGATAAATCACCCAAAACAAGATCTTCCTGTTTTTTGTTCCTACGATGTTGTGTCGTGCACGTACCTACTAGTTGTATAGTGGTAGTACTAGTAATATAGTATTAGGAGTACAAACTTGGTACTAGTAGGAGTAGTACTAGTACGGAATGCTCCTACTCTATCAACGAGCCCCGTCTAACACCAAATTTCTTGGCTTCCGTGCTACAGCTAGATCTTCCCCTCGTTTCTGTTTTCCAACCCGGCGGCGGGCGGGGTGTCGGTTTGCTCAACGGCGGTCCCACATGAAAGTGAAAATGCTAGGCAACACGCCTTCCCTAAGCTATGTGTCGTGCCGGATGGGCCGTGTTGTACTCCCGATTCCTGAGCGTGTGGGGGTGCGACGCGAACGCGGCAGGCCTTTTCCTTTTACCGGGAATGTGCCCGTGCGTTGTGACATATCCAAAGTAGTAGAATAGTAGTATTTGTACACAAACTTGAAAGAAATCACTATTGTTTTGATATACTCCTAATATATTACTCCCTCCGTACCTAAATATTTGTCTTCTTTGAGATTTCAAATGGACTATCACATACGGATTATATAGACATATTCTAGTGTTTCTAACAAGATGCCCGCGCGTTGCACGAAGTTGATGGAAAAGGTAAGCACAACTTATAAATTGACGGATGGAGTACTAGTTACAGTGATGCATATAATTAAGCAAAGGGATCGCACATGTCGGTATTGACTGGAACGAGAATGCAACAACACAATAAGAATTAAGGCCACGATGATGCGATCACAGTGGTGGTTATAGAAGGCAAGAAGAAAGATGGATCCACGAACCTACGACCTCCTCCTCCTCCTCCTCCTCAACTCAGTGCGCCGGACCACCGACCGGCGGCTTTTGTGGCGAGGTCGAGGTGCTTCTCAGGAAAGGCATCCAAGGCTTCCAGCCGGTTGAGGAAGGCCAACATCGTAGCGACCTCACTGGCCTTGTAGATACCTATGTACACGATTTCCTCATACATGTGGATGTGTAGGTCGACGAATTCTTGCAGGGCGAGGCGCCTCACAGCGAGCGCGACCTCTAGGTGGACATTCTTCATGGCGTCGGCGGGCAGTCGCAGTGCCACCAGTGCTTGAAAGAGGTTCCGACCATGGAGGCCAATTAGGGTGGCAGGCAATGAGGAGCCCGGGCGCGCGGGCTGGAGGAGTACGGCGATGTCGTCCGCGAGCTTCTTGAGGACGGTGAACTTGTTGCTGGTGGCAACGATCATCTGGTCCAACTGAGAGTCATAGTTGGCGTCGAAGGCGGCCATCCACCAGCCGGTCTCCAACACCGTCTGGAGACGATCCTCGGCGCCATGCCGCAGGCCGGCGTCGTGGAGCATCTGGCGCAGCCGCTGGCCGCTCACGCGCATCGCCGCCATGGGTCTGGAGTGAGCTCTTTTGCGCTCAGTGTAGGTGCTTAGGCAAATGCTTAGGTACATACGATGTGGTAGATGCATTCACATCGTGCAGCCTCTTTTCCCAGACCTCCTCCCATTACTTCCCTCATGCATTACTTGAAGGAGGATGCATTGGTCGTTCAACATATTGGGAACCGCTACTCCCTCCCTCGTTTGCATTAAAGCCGTATCAGGAACTGCGCCGCCCGCTGTCAAATCGAATACTCCCTCGGTCTAGGTGGGTATTAAGTCATCTTACGAAAACCAAATAGTAATCACATAGCCGTGGTGCATTAACTCTCACGTTGTTTCTTATTTTTTGACATAAATAGAGGAATCAACCAAGAAGAGATGTGGGGCTTGTATGCATTTAATGACTTGAGACTATCAAACATGACATGAAGTGGTCAGTTCGTTGCACAAGAATAAATACAACCCACGTCAGCACACACACATCTTATATAGCATCACATCCAATGGCTATAAAAGATGAATGAGACCAAATTATATCTCATCTAGATGAGTTCTAGCAAAACTGTATTAATAATACTTAGTACTCCTGCGCCATGTATCATATATTAGTATCATGTAGTACTTTATTTATTTATGAGGTATCCAGATGGCACTGCACCGCCAAGAAAAGAGGGTAACATCAAAATTATGGACTACTTTTTTGGGTATGTTGGTAAGGTCCGGTCATAGTCAATTGTTGAAATCTCTAAAAAGACAAATACTTCCTCCGTCCGGAAATACTTGTCATCAAAATGGATAAAAGGAAATGTATCTAGACGTATTTTAGTTTTAGATACATCTCTTTTTATCCATTTTGATGACAAGTATTTTCGGACGGAGGGAGTAGAAAACAGAGTTGGTGATGATGGTGTGCGTGCCATCCTGCAATATAGGCCGTCGGATTTATATCTAACGGATAGGAAAGAAAGTATGGCAATTTTGCAAAAATATACCCACACGTCTCTCCACGTTCGCAAATGAGGCCTTCCCTCGTTCAACCTTTTCTCTCACAAGATAAACTACTCATACAAATGCATCTTGAGGTGTCCATAGAATCGAAGAGAGGGATGATGTGTGTGTGTGCGCGCGCGATCGATAAAGAGTGCCATCGAATTTGTGTGTGCCCACATCAAAGATATAGAGTGACTGGCCTACTGGAACCTGAGATGGGACATGTGCAGTTTGTCTCTGTGGCATGGATACCTACCTGTAGCGCTCGACTATC
>NC_041382.1:742065953-742178208 GCF_002162155.2 Triticum dicoccoides | reverse complement strand
GATATAGAGTGGCTGGCCTTCTAGAACGTGAGATGGGACATGTGCAGTTTTGTCTTTGTGGCATGGATACCTACCTGATGCGCTCGACTATTGATGTGTGGTGGGGGGAAGAGGGAGGCCCAACTAACAATAGAGGTACAATGGCTGGTATATGTGTGGAGGAGGAGAGAGGCCTACCTCATGTATTAAGGAGATCGATCTGCCTCATGTATTAAGGGAGATCGATCGGCATCCATGCATATGTGCAGGAGAGGAATAAGGTTGGGAGAGAGACAGAGCTAGAGTGTTGGAGGGGGTGGTAGTGGAGTTGCTTCTAACAAATGGTGGGATAGGCTTGTTACACAAATGGAGGGCACGCCCGGGATATCAATAAGAGAGGAGATGGCTGCTTGTTGTCTGTGCACGTGCATGTGAGAGACGGGTCAGGAGGCATGCACGAATGATGAGCGGGGACGATGTGGCTGTGGTAAGCAGACGTAACTGCATAGGAAGATCAATCGCACTTTGTTAGAGAAAGGAGAGACATAACTTATGAGGTACGTCGATTGATGGGGGGTAGTAAAAGTCGATCTAGGTATATGTTGGGAGATCGATTGGTATACATGCATGTGTGTGTTAGAAGCAAATGAGGCACGGGGAGAAGGATAGAGAGAGGGATGCATGTAGGAGGTGGTATGAGAGGCATACTATATCGAGGGGGAGGAGTGTGCGAGTACGAGAACGATGAAAAGAGTGGTGGGAGTGAGGCATGGACGGTGATAAGAGAAGAGGGGAAGCTTGTGTTTGTGCTAGGCACACCTGGCTAGAGAGGCATATCGATCGATGTGTGCCGTAAAGAACGAGCTGGGGGGCCTACACACACCATGGGTGAACGACCTAAAGTGAAAAGAGGAATTTGCGCGATGGAGCTAGAGAATGCTGAGGGAGGGTGAGAGGGATGCGGGTGTGTGCATGCACTAGAGAAAGTTAGCGCTAGCTACAAAGATAAGAGGGTTGTGTGGGTGTAAAAGACGAATAGAGATCATATATACTTCATTATAAAAAGCGAATTCAGATATTTGAAGAATTTATCATAGTGTTTCAAACCAACGCATGTGTGAATATATATAACGGTGATACACATGGTGTGGTTATGAACATGTTATACTACATTTAATATATTTTATCTCTACTCTTATAAAAAAACGGAGTTGTTGATGATGGTGTGCCTGCCATCCTGCATTATAAGCCGTCCGATTTATATCTGGCGGATAGCAAGGAAACTTTGATGGTTGAAGTTGGCAACAATCATGATTGTAGATTCTTATTGAAATAGATAAACGAATTCAAATTTAGTTCGAATTGCAGCGGTAGTATATACATTTGGAATGCACTAAAATGTTGGTATGAGTAGGTTACATGCATTATACAGCAAGCGAAATTTTTTAATCGGACATAACATGGATTCATACTCCCTCCTTCCATCTATATAGGGTGTAATGAGGTTTTTAAGACCGCCTTTGACTATTGACAAGATTAATAGTACATGACATGCACAATGTGAAAATTATATCATTGAAAGAACCTTTCACAGACGAATTTAACGGTGTGCTTTGTGTAAGTTGCATGTCATATATCATTGCTCTAATATTTGGTCAAAGTTAGCACATTAGGCCCTATATTGATGGAAGGAGGGAGTAGCTTTGAATAGCATTTGTATAGTAAAACGGGGCAAGACTCTCTCTTTGTGTGGTGTGAATAGTTTATTTTTTCGTTTTCTTTTTGGTTGAGGGAAGTGCGAATTGACTTGGTACGTACAAGTACAATAATACTACACGTTAGGCTTGCGCCTAAAATTCAACCTGCGTCTTGTTATATCCCGAAAATTCAGATATCATGCTCCCACAAACTGGCGCCTTCACAACCCGCGCCTTGCTATCCCGAAATTACAACGCGCGTGAAAACTCCCTCCAGCTGCCAAATCCCGACACGCGAAATCCCCCTTCTAACCCTGAGCTGAAAGGGCTGCTAGTTCAAATTGGTGGGGGGGTACTTTTGTAACACACCCTACATTTTGGACTAGCGCGTCCCTAAGTCATGCTTCACCCCCTCCCATCGCCCCGTTTTCGCCATTCGAAATCCCAGGCTGCCATAACCTCTCCGCTCCAGCCACGAAACCCCACCCTCCTCCATCCGCCACGTCACCGCTGCCCAGCCGGAGCCTCTTCCCCGACGACGTCGTCCATCGCAATAGCTCGGCATCCCTCGTCCACCTCCCCGGATGAGGATCCGTCGTCCATCTCGCCGTCCCGTCGGTTCAGCCGCCCCGTCCTCCACCTCCAAGGAGCTGCTCCGACGATCGCCTCGTCTATCGCGACTGCTCCATCCCCATAGCGCTGCCTTAACCTGCTCCACCGGAACCGCAGCATTCTCACCGACTCCTCGGACGAAGTCGAGGCCTTCTCGCCGCCACCAAAGAGGTTGTACACTCATCGCATCACACCTTCTCCTGAACTCAACCTCCCGGCACCGACGGTGCTCCATTCCGCACCCCCATGGAGCGGCTACCTTGAAGCCGGCGCCGTGGGCGACATCTCCACGGCGGCTCTCCCCCAGTGCGAGGCCCCTAAGGTGGCGGCGTCCATACCAGCCGGATCTGCTGCTGCTGCTCCAGCTCTCGCTCACTCGCTCGCGCTGCTGCTGCTGCTCTGGCTCTCGCTCGATCACTTGCTCGCCCAGCTGCTGCTGCTGCTGCTCTCCTCCTCGCTCGTGCTGCTGCTCTGCTCCGATTAAGCCACACTTCAGTCGACTGAATCGACTTTTGGGTCAGTCAATTTTCAGGGGTTGGGGGGCTCGCTGGAGAGGTACCCCACTATCTATCTTAGGGTTCAGGGTGGAGGCGGGGGGCCTAGAGGGCTGGCCGGGGCAGCGGTGGCGAGTTGTTTCGGGGTGGCGAGGCGGCGTTGGGCCGGCGGTTCGGTCGGTGGTGGCTGGCGGCTCAGGGGGGTGCAGGTTGAAGATGAACTGCAAGCCCTCCCTAAACTACATGTCAAGTGCCTCTCTACTACCATTGCGTTCAGTTTCGACAGTAGCATTGAGATTCCACAGCAAATTTCAGTTTTGACAGTTAAGTTCAGAGTCAACCGTTTTTACCTCATCTGTTGTAGTCAGGTGGTTTTTGGTGATGTTAATTTTTTACATCCATTTTACATCATCTATTAGAGATGCTATTAGAATCCCACTTGAGATTGACGATGTATGTCTTGTGCTGCTTCAGCCTTGACGTCTTATGGCTCACCGGAGCTGCTCCAACGACAGAACGATCCATCACAACAGAGCAGTGCCCTGGACGCCGTCTATAGATTCCTCAGATCTTCCTCCACACCTCCGACAGCCACCTCTGCCTCAACTGCTTCAGCGACCAACCCAATGATGCTTAGGTCGACACGGCTACGGCAAAGAGGTTGTACACTTGTTGCATCACTTATTACTATACATTCACGTCGATCCATTAGGGCTATTTTGGTTCAACGGAAAAACATCGATCCACTGGCTGTTACCATCACTCTAAATTTCTGCATGCTCTCCTTACATAATCTCACCATATTTTTTTCGTATGCATGTCAGATATTGTACACAGTCATGCTGAACATGTAGAGAAAAAGAGAAGAGTTTTGCGCGACAATACATGATACGTCTCCGTCGTATCTATAATTTTTGATTGTTCCATGCCAATATTCTACAACTTTCATATACTTTTGGCAACTTTTTATACTATTTTTGGGACTAACATATTGATCCAGTGCCTAGTGCCAGTTCCTGTTTGTTGCATGTTTTTTGTTTCGCGGAATGTCCATATCGAATGGAGTCCAAATGGAATAAAAACTGACGGAGATTGTTTTTGCAATATATATGATTTTGGGAAGAAGAATCCACGCGAGACGATGCTCGAGGGGCCCACGAGGTAGGGGGCGCGCCCTGGGGAGGCAGGCGCGCCCCTGACCCTCGTGGCCACTCCGTAAGGCGGTTGATGCCCTTCTTTCGCCACAGGAATGCTAATTTCCGGATAGAGATCATGTCAAAATTTCAGCCCAATCGGAGTTACGGATCTCCGGGAATATAAGAAACGGTGAAGGGAAGAATATGAGAACGCAGAAACAGAGAGACAGAGAGACAGATCCAATCTCGGAGGGGCTCTCGCCCCTCCCGTGCCATGGAGGCCATGGACCAGAGGGGAAACCCTTCTCCCATCTAGGGAGGAGGTCAAGGAAGAAGAAGAAGGAGGGGGGGCTCTCTCCCCCTTGCTTCCGGTGGCACTGGAGTGCCACCGGGGGCCATCATCATCACCACGATCTACACCAACACCTCCGCCATCTTCACCAACATCTCCATCACCTTCCCCCGTCTGTCTACAGCGGTCCACTCTCTCGCAACCCGCTGTATCCTCTACTTGAACATGGTGCTTTATGCTTCATATTATTATCCAATGATGTGTTGCCATCCTATGATGTCTGAGTAGATTTTTGTTGTCCTATCGGTGGTTGATGAATTGCTATGATTGATTTAATTTGCTTGTGGTTATGTTGCTATCCTTTGGTGCCTGAGGGAGTCCTGGATTAGGGGGTGTCCGGATGGCCGGACTATACCTTCAGCCGGAGTCCTGGACTATGAAGATACAAGAGTGAAGACTTCGTCCCGTGTTCGGAAGGGACTTTCCTTGGCGTGGAAGGCAAGCTTGGCGATACGGGTATGCATATCTCCTACCATTGTAACCGACTTTGTGTAACCCTAACCCTCTCCGGTGTCTATATAAACTGGAGGGTTTTAGTCCGTAGGACAATATACAGAACAACAATCATACCATAGGCTAGCTTCTAGGGTTTAGCCTCTCCGATCTCGTGGTAGATCTACTCTTGTACTACCCATATCATCAGTATTAATCAAGCAGGACGTAGGGTTTTACCTCCATCGAGAGGGCCCGAACCTGGGTAAAACTTCGTGTCCCTAGTCTCCTGTTACCATCCGGCCAAGACGCACAGTTCGGGACCCCCTACCCGAGATCCGCCGGTTTTGACACCGACATTGGTGCTTTCGTTGAGAGTTCCTCTGTGCCGTCGCCGTCAGGCTTGATGGCTCCTACGATGATCAACAGCGACGCAGTCCAGGGTGAGACCTTCCTCCCCGAACAAATCTTCGTCTTCAGTGGCTTCGCACTGCGGGCCAATTCACTTGGCCATCTGGAGCAGATCGAAAGCTATGCCCCTGGCCGTCAGGTCAGATTTGGAAGTTTAAACTACACGGCGGACATCCGCGGGGACTTGATATTCGACGGATTCGAGCCACTGCCGAGCGTGCCGCACTATCACGACGAGCTTGATCTAGCTCTGCCGCCAAACAGTGCCCTGGAGGCCGCACCCGCATCGGCTTCGACCCTTAATTCGGAGCCAACTGCGCCGATCGAGGATGGGTGGCTGGACGCCACCTTGGGGGCTGCGACCCCAACGGCGATCGAGCCAAACACCAGCCCCGCACTCTGCGAGACTCGTGACTCCAAGGAGCCGGACTCCTCTCCGGACTCTGAACCCTC
Organism: Triticum dicoccoides; assembly: GCF_002162155.2. Lineage (NCBI taxonomy): Eukaryota > Viridiplantae > Streptophyta > Magnoliopsida > Poales > Poaceae > Triticum > Triticum dicoccoides. Next base: position 742,172,642 of record NC_041382.1, on the reverse strand, counting down.
CGCGCCCCTGCCGATTGAATCCGATTGTGCACCAATTATGGAGTTTACTGCCGCGGACTTTTAGCACTCGCCTTTTGGCGATATTCTGAAGACACTGAAGTCTCTCTCTTTATCAGGAGAGCCCTGGCCGGACTACGGTCAACAAGGTTGGGATACGGACGATGAAGAAATTCAAAACCCCCCACCACCCACTTTGTAGCCACTATCGATGATTTAACCGACATGCTTGACTTCGACTCCGAAGACATCGACGGTATGGACACCGATGAAGGAGACGATAAAGAACCAGCGCCTATCGGGCCCTAGAACACCACCTCGTCATATGACGTATACATGGTGGACGCACCAAAAGATGACGACAAGGAGCGGAAGGACGCACCGAAGGCTTGTTCCCTCGAAAGGCAGTCAAAGCGGCGACGCAAGCGCCGCCCTAAATCCCGCCTCAACAGAAATAGCAATCGCACAGACCCAGCGCTGGAGCAGGGCAAACCGCTGCCGGACAACGGCAATCCGGATAATCAAACCGAACAAACAAATTCTATCAAGGATAATGGTCCGGACGACATAACGCCGGACAGGCACCCGGAGTAGCAGAATGCCCGTAAAAGGCTTGTCGCCACCGCGAGGAGTCTTAAATAGTAGAAGCAAAGGCTCAAGGCTGCGCAAGACACACTCCAAATCAGATGGAGTAAAATACTCAACACTGCAGCAAGGTACGGCGACAATCGCCCCTCCAAGAGCTACCCAAAGCGGAAGCTGCTACCCGAATTCGATGAGGAGGCCTCAGACCCCCCACAACCAAATATCAAAGCAGCCACCTGGTCGGATAGACGACCCCTCTACCAACACAGAGCGGCATACAACGCCGCTCACAATACAATGCGCGACTCATGCGAGGGCTCGCACCCAAAGGATGGCGCAACAAGATCCATCTATGGACCATGCAAGCGCGCCCCAGCATACAATGCAACACAACAAACATCCAAACAATGCGGTACACCCAGCTACAGGGGTGCCACACACCCCCTATGTTTCACCGATGAGGTGCTGGACCATGAATTTCCAGAGGGATTCAAGCCCGTAAACATAGAGGCATATGACGGAACAACAGACCCTGGAGTCTGGATTGAGGACTACATCCTTCACATCCATATGGCTCGAGGAGATGATCTCCAAGCCATCAAGTACTTACCCCTCAAGCTCAAAGGGCCAGCTCGTCACTGGCTCAAAGGCCTCCCCAAAAGCTCCATTGGAAGTTGGGAAGAGCTCGAAGATGCCTTTCAGGCAAATTTTCAAGGGACTTATGTCCGACCTCCGGATGCGGACGATTTGAGTCATATAACTCAACAGCTCGGAGAGTCAGCCCGAAAGCTTTGGAACAGGTTTCTTACTAAAAAGAACCAGACTGTCGACTGTCCGGACTCCGAAGCCTTGGCAGCTTTCTATTGGAAATATGCCATAGAGGCAATAATAAAATGATTATTATATTTCCTTGTTCATGATAATTGTCTATTATTCATGCTATAATTGTATTATCCGGAAATCGTAATACATGTGTGAATACATAGACCACAATGTGTCCCTAGTGAGCCTCTAGTTGACTAGCTCGTTGATCAACAGATAGTCATGGTTTCCTGGCTATGGACATGGGGATGTCATTGATAACGGGATCACATCATTAGGAGAATGATGTGATGGACAAGACCCAATCCGAAGCTTAGCTCAAAGATCGTGTAGTTCGTTTGCTGTAGCTTTTCTGAATGTCAAGTATCATTTCCTTAGACCATGAGATTGTGCAACTCCCGGATACCGTAAGAGTGCCTTGGGTGTGCCAAACATCACAACGTAACTGGGTGACTATAAAGGTACATTATAGGTATCTCCGAAAGTGTTTGTTGGGTTGGCACGAATCGAGACTGGGATTTGTCACTCCGTATGACGGAGAGGTATCTCTGGGCCCACTCGGTAATTCATCATCATAATGAGCTCAATGTGACCAAGGGGTTGGTCACGGGATCATGCATTACGGTACGAGTAAAGTGACTTGCCGGTAACGAGATTGAACAAGGTATTGGGATACCGACGATCGAGTCTCGGGCAAGTAATGTACCGATTGACAAAGGGAATTGAATACGGGATGGATTAAGTCCTCAACATCGTGGTTCATCCGATGAGATCATCGAGGAGCATGTGGGAGCCAACATGGGTATCCAGATCCCGCTGTTGGTTATTGACCGGAGAGGCGTCTCGGTCATGTCTGCGTGTCTCCCGAACCCGTAGGGTCTACACACTTAAGGTTCGGTGACGCTAGGGTTGCAGAGATATTAGTATGCAGTAACCTGAAAGTTGTTCGGAGTCCCGGATGAGATCCCGGACGTCACGAGGAGTTCCGGAATGGTCCGTAGGTAAATATTTATATATATTGGAAGTCCAGTTTCGGCCAGCGGGAAGGTTTCGGGGGTTACCGGTATTGTACCGGGACCACCGGAAGGGTCCCGGGGGTCCACCGGATGGGGCCACCTATCCCGAAGGGCCCCATGGGCTGAAGTGGCATGGGAACCATCCCCTGATGGGCTGGTGCGCCCCACCCAAGGGCCCAAGGCACCTAGGGTTGGAAACCCTAGGGGGCCGTTGCCCCCCCCCCCCCGAGGGGGCATGCGCTCCCTGGTTGGAAACCCTAAGGGGGCCGTTGCCCCCAGGGGCCGCCGCCCCCCCTTTAAATGGGACCTCCAAGGGGGCATGCGCCCCCTAGCCCCTATATATAGTGGAAGGGAGGGAGGGCAGCCGCACCTTGCTCTTGGCGCCTCCCTCTCCCTCCGTAACACCTCTCCTCCCTGCTTGTGCTTGGCGAAGCCCTGCCGAGATCCTGATGCATCCACCACCACGCCGTCGTGCTGCTGGATCTTCATCAACCTCTCCTTCCCCCTTGCTGGATCAAGAAGGAGGAGACGTCTTCCCAACCGTACGTGTGTTGAACGCGGAGGTGTTGTCCATTCGGCACTTGGTCATCGGTGATTTGGATCACGGCGAGTACGACTCCATCATCCCCGTTCACTTGAACGCTTCCGCTCACGATCTACAAGGGTATGTAGATGCACTCCTATTCCCCTCGTTGCTAGAATACTCCATAGATTGATCTTGGTGATGCGTAGAAATTTTTTAATTTCTGCTACGATCCCCAATAGTGGTATCAGAACTAGGTCTATGCGTAGTTACTATGCACGAGTAGAACACAAAGTAGTTGTGGGCGTCGATATTGTCAATTTGCTTGCCGTTACTAGTCTTATTTTGATTCGGCGGCATCGTGGGATGAAGCGACCCGGACCAACCTTACACGTACACTTACGTGAGACCGGTTCCACCGACTGACATGCACTAGTTGCATAAGGTGGCTGGCGGGTGTCTGTTCTCCCACTTTAGTCGGATCGAATTCGATGAACAGGGTCCTTATGAAGGGTAAATAGAAATTGGCAATCCACTTTGTGGTTTTGGCGTAGGTAAGAAACGTTCTTGCTAGAAACCTATAGCAGCCACGTAAAAACTTGCAACAACAATTAGAGGATGTCTAACTTGTTTTTGCAGCAAGTGTTTTGTGATGTGATATGGCCAAAGGTTGTGATGAATGATGAATGATATATGTGATGTATGAGATTGATCATGTTCTTGTAATAGGAATCACGACTTGCATGTCGATGAGTATGACAACCGGCAGGAGCCATAGGAGTTGTCTTTATTTATTTATGACCTGCGTGTCAACATAAACGTCATGTAATTACTTTACTTTATTGCTAAAGCGTTAGCCATAGTAGTAGAAGTAATAGATGACGAGACAACTTCAAGAAGACACGATGATGGAGATCATGATGATGGAGATCATGGTGTCATGCCGGTGACAACGATGATCATGGAGCCCCGAAGATGGAGATCAAAGGAGCAAATGATATTGGCCATATCATGTCACTATTTGATTGCATGTGATGTTTATCATGTTTTACATCTTATTTGCTTAGAACAACGGTAGCTTAAATAAGATGATCCATCATAATAATTTCAAGAAAGTGTTCCCCCTAACTATGCACCGTTGCGAAGGTTCATTGTTTCGAAGCACCACGTGATGATCGGGTGTGATAGATTCTAACGTTCGAATACAATGGGTGTAAGACAGATTTACACACGCAATACACTTAGGTTGACTTGAGGAGCCTGGCATGTACAGACATGGCCTCGGAACACAGAAGACCGAAAGGTCGAGCATGAGTCGTATAGAAGATACGATCAACATGAAGATGTTCACCGATGTTGACTAGCCCGTCACACGTGATGATCGGACACGGCCTAGTTAACTCGGATCATGTTATACTTAGATGACTGAAGGGATGTCTATCTGAGTGGGAGTTCATTTAATAATTTGATTAGATGAACTTAATTATCATGAACTTAGTCTAAAATCTTTACAATATGTCTTGTAGATCAAATGGCCCATGTTGTCCTCAACTTCAACGCGTTCCTAGAGAAAACCAAGCTAAAAGACGATGGCAACAACTATACGGACTGGGCCCGGAACCTGAGGATCATCCTCATAGCTGCCAAGAAAGATTATGTCCTAGAAGCACCGCTAGGTGACGCACCCGTCCCACAGAACCAAGACGTTATGAACGCTTGGCAGACACGAGCTGATGATTACTACCTCGTTCAGTGCGGCATGCTTTACAGCTTAGAACCGGGGCTCCAAAAGCGTTTTGAGAGACACGGAGCATATGAAATGTTCGAAGAGCTGAAAATGGTTTCTCAAGCTCATGCCCGGGTCGAGAGATATGAAGTCTCCGACAAGTTCTTCAGCTGTAAGATGGAGGAAAATAGTTCTGTCAGCGAGCACATACTCAAAATGTCTGGGTTGCATAACCGCTTGACTCAGCTGGGAGTTAATCTCCCGGATGACGCGGTCATTGACAGAATCCTTCAGTCGCTTCCACTGAGCTACAAGAGCTTTGTGATGAACTTCAATATGCAGGGGATGGAAAAGACCATTCCTGAAGTATTTGCAATGCTGAAATCAGCAGAGGTAGAAGTCAAAAAGGAACATCAAGTGTTGATGGTGAATAAAACCACTAAGTTCAAGAAAGGCAAGGGTAAGAAGAACTTCAAGAAGGACGGCAAGGGAGTTGCTGCACCCGGTAAGCAAGCTGCTGGGAAGAAGCCAAAGAATAGACCCAAGCCCGAGACTGGGTGTTTTTATTGCAAGGGAAGTGGCCACTGGAAGCGGAACTTCCCCAAATACTTAGCGGACAAGAAGGCCGGCATCACGAAAGGTATATGTGATATACATGTAATTGATGTGTACCTTACCAGTACTTGTAGTAGCTCCTGGGTATTTGATACCAGTGCGGTTGCTCACATTTGTAACTCAAAGCAGGAGCTGCGGAATAAGCGGAGACTGGCGAAGGACGAGGTGACGATGCGCATCGGGAATGGTTCCAAGGTCGATGTGATCGCCGTAGGCATGCTACCTCTACATTTACCTACGGGATTAGTTTTAAACCTCAATAATTGTTATTTAGTGCCAGCTTTGAGCATGAACATTGTATCAGGATCTCGTTTAATTCGAGATGGCTACTCATTTAAATCCGAGAATAATGGTTGTTCTATTTATATGAGAGATATGTTTTATGGTCATGCTCCGATGGTGAATGGTTTATTCTTAATGAATCTTGAGCGTAATGCTACACATATTCATAGTGTGAATACCAAAAGATGTAAGGTTGATAATGATAGTCCCACATACTTGTGGCACTGCCGCCTTGGTCACATAGGTGTCAAACGCATGAAGAAGCTCCATGCAGATGGACTTTTAGAGTCTCTTGATTACGAATTATTTGACACGTGCGAACCATGCCTCATGGGTAAAATGACCAAGACTCCATTCTCAAGAAGAATGGAGCGAGCAACCAACTTATTGGAAATCATACATACTTATGTGTGCGGTCCAATGAGTGTTGAGGCTCGCGGTGGCTATTGTTATGTTCTCACCCTCACTGATGACTTGAGTAGATATGGGTATGTCTACTTAATGAAACACAAGTCTGAAACCTTTGAAAAGTTCAAGGAATTTCAGAGTGAGGTTGAGAATCAACGTGACAGGAAAATCAAGTTCTTGCGATCAGATCGTGGGGGAGAATACTTTAGTCACGAATTTGGCACACACTTAAGAAAATGTGGAATAGTTTCACAACTAACGCCGCCTGGAACACCTCAGCGTAATGGTGTGTCCGAACGTCATAATCGCACTCTATTAGATATGGTGCGATCTATGATGTCTCTTACCGATTTATCGTTATCATTTTGGGGCTATGCTTTAGAGACTGCCGCATTCACTTTAAATAGGGCTCTGTCGAAATCCGTTGAGACGACACCATATGAATTATGGTTTGGGAAGAAACCTAAGCTGTCGTTTCTAAAAGTTTGGGGATGCGATGCTGATGTCAAGAAACTTCAACCTGAAAAGCTCGAACCCAAGTCAGAAAAATGCGTCTTCATAGGATACCCTAAAGAAACTGTTGGGTATACCTTCTACCTCAGATCCGAAGGAAAGATCTTTGTTGCCAAGAATGGGTCCTTTCTAGAGAAAGAGTTTCTCTCGAAAGAAATAAGTGGGAGGAAGGTAGAACTTGATGAAGTATTACCTCTTGAACCGGTAAGTGGCGCAGCTCAAGAAAATGTTCATGTGGTGCCTGCACCGATTAGAGAGGAAGTTAATGATGATGATCAAGATACTTCGGATCAAGCTCCTACTGAACTTCGTAGGTCCACAAGGACACGTTCCGCACCAGAGTGGTACGGCAACCCTGTCTTGGAAATCATGTTGTTGGACAACGGTGAACCTTCGAACTATGAAGAAGCGATGGCGGGCCCAGATTCCGACAAATGGCTAGAAGCCATGAAATCCGAGATAGAATCCATGTATGAAAACAAGTATGGACTTTGACTGACTTGCCCGAAGATCGGCGAGCCATAGAAAGTAAATGGATCTTTAAGAAGAATACAGACGCGGATGGTAATGTGACCATCTATAAGGCTCGACTTGTCGCTAAGGGTTATCGACAAGTTCAAGGGGTTGACTACGATGAGACTTTCTCACCCATAGCAATTGCCGCATTCTATGATTATGAGATATGGCAAATGGACGTCAAAACGGCATTCCTTAACGGCTTTCTTAAGGAAGAATTGTATATGATGCAGCCGGAAGGTTTTGTCAATCCTAAGAATGCTAACAAGGTGTGCAAGCTCCAACGCTCAATCTATGGGCTGGTGCAAGCATCTCGGAGCTGGAACATTCGCTTTGATGAGATGATCAAAGCGTTTGGGTTTATGCAGACTTATGGAGAAGCCTGCGTTTACAAGAAAGTGAGTGGGAGCTCTGTAGCATTTCTCATATTATATGTGGATGACATACTGTTGATGGGAAATGATATAGAATTCTTGGAAAGCATAAAGGCCTATTTGAACAAGTGTTTTTCAATGACGGACCTTCGAGAAGCTGCTTATATATTAAGCATCAAGATCTATAGAGATAGATCAAGACGCCTCATCGGTCTTTCACAAAGTACGTACCTTGACAAGATATTGAAGAAGTTCAATATGGATCAGTCCAAGAAGGGGTTCTTGCCTGTATTGCAAGGTGTGCGATTGAGCACGGCTCAATGCCCGACCACGGTAGAAGATATAGAAGAGATGAGTGTCATCCCCTATGCCTCAGCCATAGGGTCTATTATGTATGCCATGCTGTGTACCAGACCTGATGTAAACCTTGCCGTAAGTTTGGTAGGTAGGTACCAAAGTAATCCCGGCAAGGAACACTAGACAGCGGTCAAAAACATCCTGAAGTACCTGAAAAGGACCAAGGATATGTTTCTCGTTTATGGAGGTGGCGAAGAGCTCGTCGTAAAGGGTTACGTCGATGCTAGCTTCGACACAGATCTGGATGACTCTAAGTCACAAACCGGATACGTGTATATTTTGAATGGTGGGGTAGTAAGCTGGTGCAGTTGAAAGCAAAGCGTCGTGGCGGGATCTACATGTGAAGCAGAATACATGGCAGCCTCGGAGGAAGCACAAGAAGCAATCTAGGTGAAGGAGTTCATCACCGACCTAGGAGTCATACCCAATGCGTCGGGGCCGATGACTCTCTTCTGTGACAACACTGGAGCTATTGCCCTTGCCAAGGAGCCCAGGTTTCACAGGAAGACCAGGCATATCAAGCGTCGCTTCAACTCCATTCGTGAAAGTGTTCAAAATGGAGACATAGAAATTTGTAAAGTACACACGGACCTGAATGTAGCAGATCCGTTGACTAAACCTCTCCCTAGAGCAAAACATGATCAACACCAGAATTCCATGGGTGTTCGATTCATCACAATGTAACTAGATGATTGACTCTAGTGCAAGTGGGATACTGTTGGAAATATGCCCTAGAGGCAATAATAAAATGATTATTATATTTCCTTGTTCATGATAATTGTCTATTATTCATGCTATAATTGTATTATCTAGAAATCGTAATACATGTGTGAATACATAGACCACAATGTGTCCCTAGTGAGCCTCTAGTTGACTAGCTCGTTGATCAACAGATAGTCATGGTTTCCTGGCTATGGACATGGGGATGTCATTGATAACGGGATCACATCATTAGGAGAATGATGTGATGGACAAGACCCAATCCTAAGCTTAGCTCAAAGAGCGTGTGGTTCGTTTGCTGTAGCTTTTCTGAATGTCAAGTATCATTTCCTTAGACCATGAGATTGTGCAACTCCCGGATACCGTAGGAGTGCTTTGGGTGTGCCAAACATCACAACGTAACTGGGTGACTATTAAGGTACATTACAGGTATCTCCAAAAGTATCTGTTGGGTTGGCACGAATCGAGACTGGGATTTGTCACTCCATATGACGGAGAGGTATCTCTGGGCCCACTCGGTAATGCATCATCATAATGAGCTCAATGTGACCAAGGGGTTGGTCACGGTATCATGCATTATGGTACGAGTAAAGTGACTTGCCGGTAACGAGATTGAACAAGGTATTGGGATACTGACGATCGAGTCTCGGGCAAGTAACGTACCAATTGACAAAGGGAATTGAATACGGGATTGATTAAGTCCTCGACATCATGGTTCATCCGATGAGATCATCGAGGAGCATGTGGGAGCCAACATGGGTATCCAGATCCCGCTATTGGTTATTGACCGGAGAGGCGTCTCGGTCATGTCTGCGTGTCTCCCGAACCCGTAGGGTCTACACACTTAAGGTTCGGTGACACTAGGGTTGTAGAGATATTAGTATGTAGTAACCCGAAAGTTGTTCGGAGTCCCGGATGAGATCCCGGACGTCACGAGGAGTTCCGGAATGGTTCGGAAGTAAAGATTTATATATAGGAAGTCCAGTTTCGGCCAGCGGGAAGGTTTCGGGGGTTACCGGTATTGTACCGGGACCACCGGAAGGGTCCCGAGGGTCCACCGGATGGGGCCAACTATCCCGGAGGGCCCCATGGGCCAAAGTGGCGTGGGAACCAGCCCCTGATGGGCCAGTGCACCCCACCCAAGGGCCCAAGGCGCCTAGGGTTGGAAACCCTAGGGGGCCGTTGCCCCCCCCCCCCCGAGGGGGCATGCGCCCCCCTGGTTGGAAACCCTAAGGGGGGCGTTGCCCCCAGGCCCCCCCTTTTAGATGGGATCTCCAAGGGGGCATGCGCCCCCCTAGCCCCTATATATAGTGGAAGGGAGGGAGGGCAGCCGCACCTTGCTCTTGGCGCCTCCCTCTCCCTCCGTAACACCTCTCCTCCCCGCTTGTGCTTGGCGAAGCCCTACCGGGATCCTGCTGCATCCACCACCACGCCGTCGTGCTGCTGGATCTTCATCAACCTCTCCTTCCCCCTTGCTGGATCAAGAAGGAGGAGACGTCTTCCCAACCGTACGTGTGTTGAACGCGGAGGTGCTGTCCGTTCGGCACTTGGTCATCGGTGATTTGGATCACGGCGAGTACGACTCCATCATCCCCGTTCACTTGAACGCTTCCGCTCGCGATCTACAAGGGTATGTAGATGCACTCCTATTCCCCTCGTTGCTAGAATACTCCATAGATTGATCTTGGTGATGCGTAGAATTTTTTTAATTTCTGCTACGATCCCCAACACTTTCAAGCATAGCGTCCGTGACGAATGGCTCGCGAGACACCTCGGCCAAAATAAGCCGAGAACGATGGCTGCATTAACAAACCTCATGACCCGCTTTTGTGCGGGTGAGGACAGCTGGCTAGCCAGATGCAGCACCAGTGACCCTAGTACATCTGAAGTTAGAGATGGAAACAGGAAATCACGGTGCAACAGCAAAAACAAATGTCGGAATAAAGAAGACAGCACGAAGGGCACGGTAGTAAATGCCGGATTCAAAAGCTCTCGGCCAGATCAAAAGCTGCCCCCTAAAGGCACCAGGGATGAACTGTCCAGCCTCAACAAAATTCTGGACCAAGTATGTCAGATCCATAGTACCCCTGGTAAACTTGCTAATCATACCATAGAGAATGTTGGGTCTTCAAGCAGTCCGGCAAGCTCAACGCCATACACAAGGGGGAGGATACACCAAGTGATGACGAGGTCGAGCCCCCCAAGCAAGACATGGAGGAACAAAAGAAATTTCCACCAGAAGTCAAAACAGTAAACGTGTTACACGTGATCAAGGGAAAAAACAACGCGGCACCCCCAGGAAAATATAACCAAGTGCCTGTCACCGCGAAGTCCTGCCACTGGTCGTCTCAACCGATCGCTTTCGACCATCGGGATTACTCAGCAAGTATCCGACATGCAGGATGGGCTTCCCTGGTATAAGACCAAGTAATTGGCGGATATCACTTCACACGAGTCTTGATGGACGGCTGCAGTAGCCTAAACCTAATATATCAGGATACAATCTGCGGGATGGGGTTAGACCCAACACAAATTCGCCATAGCAATACTACCTTTATAGGAGTAACGCCAGGCCCAGGGGCTCGTTGTACGGGCTCCCTCCAACTACAAGTTATATTCGGCTCCCCCAATAACTTCCGTCGCGAGCATTTAACTTTCCACATCGCTCCGTTTCAATGCGGCTATCAAGCACTGCTCGGACGAGAAGCTTTCGCTCGCTTTAATGCAATACCACACTACGCCTCCCTGACACTCAAGATGCCCGGTCCACGTGGCATCATTACAGTGCACGGGAATATCAAGCGATCTCTGAGCACCAAAGAGAGTGAGGCTGCCTTGGCAGCCGCACACTAAAGGCGCCCGGACCAGCGAAAGCATCCAATAGGTCGTCAAGACCTCAGACACAACTAATTGAGTCCGGCGCCGCTACTTATACCGAATAAACGGTCACACCTGTATTTGTCAATACAAGGGGCTCAACACACGCAGACAAGTGGCAATTTCTTCTCACCTTGAATTATACATGGTTTCTTTAACAAACTATCTTTTTGCACGACAACTTTTTTCACCTAAATTCCTCTCTTTTACAGACGATCATCGTGCTACACCCGTCCAGGATACGGCACAACGGAGACACAGGCGCAGACGTGCAGCAGGGACCCGCTCCAAGGATTCTTTTTAGATTAAGACCCTGTGTAAACCTTTTTTAGTGTCTCTTGTTGATACATATCCACTGTTGAGAAGGATGCTGACGTCTTGGCATGTGGCCACGCCAGAACAATGCACGTACCTGGACACAAGGGGCTTCTTACAAAGGCCATTATTTAGGCCCGGTTTATACCACAAAGACCGAATACCTTAGGGAGTGTTCGACATCGCGAGTTTGGCCCTATATGCATTAGCTCCGAATCATTGTCTTTGGTCAAATGTTGGGTTTGCCCAGCTCCTGTGTTTTGGTGCCTTACGTTCCGCTTTACCGGCTAAGGTAGCACCAGGAGAACTACGGCGATTGTGTCATGGTTCATCCGGACGAGCACCTCAGTAGAGAAAGCCGAAAACTGACTGTCATGATATAGCGTGAGACTGGTCAACCACTCGATGACCTGTGGGAATGTTAGAATTCCTCCGCCTTAACGAAGGGCCGTTTTTCGGCCAGGCATGTACCCACCCCGAGATAGGGAGAGTGCGGAGCCACCAGGGGATATCTAGTAGCCCCACTATCAAACTCCTATGGCTAAGTGAAAGTGCTAAAGCATTATAGTCCGATTGCCTCGCTCGCTCCACTATCACCTCCTTAATAGGACCCAGACGTTGGGTTAAGTGTGAACGCGTGTTTTTGCGAGCACCTCCGCATTATATGTGTGAGGGTTGAAGCCGACGGCTGCAATCTTTCAGGTTATACACGTGTATACATAAATGGCCGCCCAGGAGGCATCATATTACTTTCAGGCAAAAGTATAAAAATAGCCTTATAAAAATTGATAAAAGCATTTCGCTTACAATGAGATTACATATCACTCAAACATAATATTTTTTGAGCACTGGGTCTCTAGCAAACGAGCACCCTCAAGAACTTCTTCAAAGTAGTGCTCAGCAGCCCTTCGACCTATGGCCGAATCCCGCGCTGCAACAGTGGTAGCATCCATCTCCGCCCAGTATGGTTTAACACGGGCAAAGGCCATCCGTGCGCCCTCTATGCACGCCGACCTCTTCATCGCATTAATAGGCGGCACCACGTCAAGGAACTACTGCACCAAGCTGAAATAGCTATTCGGTTTTGACCTTTCCGGCCATAGCTGATCCATAACAGACCTCATGGAAAGTCCGGACAACCTATTTAGTTCGGCCCATTTGGCTAATTGGCCAGTCAATGAAAGCGGACGCTCGGGAGAATGGAATTGTCTCCAAAACAGCTAGTCTACTTCCTGGTCCGTCTGACCCTAGAAATACTTGGCCGCATCTACAGCGCTCGCCGCCAAATCCATATATACATCCTCCAAACTCCACAGCCGATCCAGAGGGGCATACCGCGGATCTCCGAACTTCCTCCGCAACATAAAGGATTTCCCAGCTACAATATCCCTGGCTTCCCGCAGCTCCTCCTTCTTTGCCCTCATAGCAGAGCGGAAGTCCTTTTTCGTCGCAACAGCCTTCTCAAGGTCCGATGCCTTCGCTTAGTTTTCCTTTTCAAGAACCCGGCAACGGTCAGCGGCGGCTTTTAATTCTATGGCCATCTTGGTCATCTTGTCTCGGCTCTCGCCATGCGCTGCCTTCTTGGCTTGCAACTCTTCAGCCGCCTTCAAAGCAGCCACATTACCCAACCTCGCTTGTTCCTTGGCTCGGGCAAGTTCTGCCCACAAGGCTTCAACAGTGGCAGCTCCATCTGCAGTCACAACATATTAAAGATACTGACATCATGCTGCTCTTCCTATGTGGCCTTTACCAGATAATGACACTTACCCTGTGCCTCGTCAAGCCTTTTGTTAACAAGCTCGATGTCGGCGTCTGCCGCATCCAACTGTCGTTCTAAATGGGCAAATTCGCTAGTCCGGCTAGCCACCGGAGCTTCCATCACCTGCACATAGAGGCAGTATGGTTATTACCTGGGAATATGATCCTCTGTTCACCGTCGTTTCTGACGACAACCAGAGTCTCAGGGGCTACTATCTACACAGGGCACACCTAGCATGTGCAGGACTATCATACATTCTTTTACGTACCTCAAAGCCTATCAGTAGACTCATAAAAGCTTCATGCAATCTGCTTTTGGCGGACGATATTCTCTCCATCACCGTATTCATCAGCACACGGTGTTCATCTGAGATGGCCGCTCGCCCCACCAACTCCCTCAGAACATCCGATCGCACAATATATGGTGCTGGACTCTTTTGTCTGCTCTCTTTGGGGGCCGTACACTGGGAGCTTCGGGGGTCAATGGGATTATCTTCTGATCTCACCGGACTCGGAGAGGCCCTCCGCGATGACACTTCAGGGTCGCCCGCTTCTGGAGCCGAGGAGTCTGGAGGAGGCGTTTCACTCTCCATCATCTCTGGAAGAAGAACCCCCGAAGACGAGCTCATTTGAGAGGGGCTAAGGCCCGAACTGCAAAAATATACGCAGTGGTTATTTTCTCAGAAGAAAAAGATGGCAGATCTATACTATTAAAGTATTTCGGGTCACTTACGACTCGCGGGAGAATTGTTCCCCCCGCGGACTTTGTGCGGCAACAGCGCCCCCCAAGGTGGGGCCCTCTGTGGGAGACTTCTTCTCCCGTTTGGAAACTTCGGCTTCCGAATCTCCGGGCGCAGTCCTTTTCCACTTCTGGTCGTCTTCCTTCATGGAGACGCTCGCTCCCTCGGCTAGAATGGGCTGCGTTGGGGCCCGCGTCCGCCCGCATTATCCTCCACAGTATCTTCCTTCAAGGGCTCCGGGCAAGGTGCGGTCTGGAGCATCTTTTCCAATACCGGATTTTCCAAACCCTCAGGGAGGGGGCCGAACACCGAATCAACTTCGCCTTTGTTAGCCAGTGCTGGTCAAAAAGAGAACTCTCAGAAATAACTTCGTAACAAAGGAGAGATAGTATGTTCGGCCGGAAGATGCCTTACCTGTTCGGTGGCGCGGTTACTGCTCAGGCCCACGTCCTCGGTGATTTCCGGGCACTCCACCCGAGGTCCGAAGAATGACTTGTACATCTCCTCGTGCGTCAGGCCGAGAAAATTTTGAATGACACGCGGTCCCTCGGGATTGAACTCCCACAGGCGAAGAGGCCGGCGTTTGCAAGGCTGGACTTGACGAACCAGCATAACTTGTATTACCGCAACCAAACTGAAATCTCCATTGAAGAGATCTCGAATGCGGCTTTGCAGTGTGGGCACGTCCTTGGCTGGACCCCAGCTCAGACCTCTGCTGATCCATGACATCAGCTGTGGTGGAGGGCCCGAGCGGAAAACAGGGGGGCGCCCACTTGGCACTTCTAGGAGCCGTGATGTAGAACCACTCCTGTTGCCACAATTCAGACATCTCTATGATAGAACCTTTGGGCCACGGAGCTCCCGTCATCTTGCGTATTGGGGCACCTCCACACGCTGCATGTTGCCCCTCGATCATCTTCGGCTTCACTTCAAAGGTCTTGAGCCATAGGCCAAAGTGAGGGGTAACCCGGAGGAAGGCCTCGCACACGACAATAAATGTCATCATATGAAGAAAGGAGTCCGGAGCTAGATCATGGAAGTCTAGCCCGTAGTAAAACATCAAACCCCTGAGGAAAGGATCCAGAGCAAGGCCTAGACCTCGGAGGAAGTGGGAGACGAACACGACATTCTCGTTGGGTTCGGGGTTGGGGACGGCCTGCCCTCGGGGAGGCAGCCGACGCAAAATCTCGGCGGTCAGATATCTGGCCTCCCTCAACTTTTTGATGTCTTCTTCCGTGACGGAGGAAGGCACCCATCGGCCTTGAAGGCTAGATCCGGACATGACTGAAGGTTCGGAGCACCTGACCTGAACTTTGGGCGCTTGAGCTTGAGGTGGGGGAAGGATTCGATTGAGCACGGGAGGGAAAAATAAAAGCCTTATCCCTTTATAAAGAGGGTGAATATCAAGCGTCCTCTCCGTGTCCATTTGGACTTGCCTATAATCTAGGAGTCCTAGAAGCGGTTGGGTTACCCACGCACGTATTGATGAGAATCCCGGAATAAGGGTACATGATCTCTGCTTTAACAAGACGTGCCAAGGAAACCGCCTCACATGACGCGCTTAGGTGGGATAACGAAACGACTCGGATAAAGGCTTGGCCGTGGTGTGTCACACTAGGAATACGTCAGCAGATTAGATTTGTGTAAATGTTATTCTCTCTATGGCAATATGTGGAAACTTATTTTGCAGAGTCGGACACTATCTTTGTGTTCAAAATCTTCTATGAAGTACTTGGAGGAGGAACCCGCCTTGCAATGCCGAAGAAAAGCTGCGCGCCGGACTCATCGTCATTGAAGCCTGGTTCAGGGGCTACTGAGGGAGTCCTGGATTAAGGGGTGTCCGGATGGCCGGACTATACCTTCAGTCGGACTCCTGGACTATGAAGATACAAGATTGAAGACTTCGTCCCATGTCCGGAAGGGACTTTCCTTGGCGTGGAAGGCAAGCTTGGCGATACGGATATGCAGATCTCCTACCATTGTAACCGACTTTGTGTAACCCTAACCCTCTCCAGTGTCTATATAAACCGGAGGGTTTTAGTCCGTAGGACAACATACAGAACAACAATCATACCATAGGCTAGCTTCTAGGGTTTAGCCTCTCCGATCTCGTGGTAGATCTACTCTTGTACTACCCATATCATCAATATTAATCAAGCAGGACATAGGGTTTTGCCTCCATCGAGAGGGCCCGAACCTGGGTAAAACTTCGTGTCCCTAGCCTCCTGTTACCATCCGGCCTAGACGCACAGTTCGGGACCCCCTACCCGAGATCCGCCGGTTTTGACACCGACAGTGCCCATCATATGATTGCACGCGTGGATCACACCCTAGGGTTAGTTGTATGTTGATAGGACTATGTATTGGAGGGCAAGAGTGACAGAAGCTTCAACCTAGCATAGAAATTGATGCATACGGGATTGAAGGGTGACCAATATATCTTAATGCTATGGTTGGGTTTTACCTTAATGAACATTAGTAGTTGCGTATGCTTGCTAATAGTTCCAATCATAAGTGCATAGAATTCCAAGTCAGGGATTACATGCTAGCAGTGGCCTCTCCCACATAATACTTGCTATCGGTCTAGTAAAGTAGTCAATTGCTTAGGGGCAATTTCGCAACTCCTACCACCACTTTTCCACACTCGCTATATTTACTTTATTGTCTTTACTTAAACAGCCCCTACTTTTTATTTACGTAATCTTTATTATCTTGCAAACCTACCGACAACACCTACAAAGTACTTCTAGTTTCATACTTGTTCTAGGTAAAGTGAACATCAAGCGTGCGTAGAGTTGTATCGGTGGTCGATAGAACTTGAGGGAATATTTTTATGCCTTTAGCTCCTCGTTGGGTTCGACACTATCAAGACCTTTTTCTGGCGCAGTTGCCGGGGAGCCATAGCGTGGGGTGAATATTCTCGTGTGTGATTGTTTGCTTTATCACTAAGTAATTTTTATTTGCTGTTATTAGTTGTTCTTTATCTTTAGCTATGGATATGGAACACGAAATACCAAAAAATTAGGTGTACTTGCTACTCATGGATATGGGGAACCTCCTAAAACCCTCGATGTTGGTTATGTGAAAGATATTATGTACTACTTTAATAATCCCGAGAAAACCCCATTCAATTATGTAATGGGTGTATTGTTGGATCAATGTGAATACTTTAGGGATTAGCGCTTGACACAAAAAGGAAAACTATTATGGGATCAAATTCATATATTGAAGTGGTATGCTAGGCAACTATGCTTGAGATATGATTATACTTGTTGCTCTAGGATGAAGGCTCCACACCTTCCCTTTTTATGCGAATTTAATGATAATAAAACCTAGCTTCTTATGCTAATGGTATATATGATTACTATGATGTGGAACAAATAGAAGAATTTGTTGCTTTTATGGGTGCTTATGAAATTGAATCTATGTTTAAAGAGTTTGAAGATTTTGATGATTCGGTTTATAGACCTGAAAATTTAGCTATCCTTAAATATTGTTATGAGAATTATGAATACAATTCCGATATTAATGCGCTTATTGAGAAAGTCTCCTTTGTCCAAGAAGAGACTAATATTTTGCAGGAGTCTATGGAAGAAGAAATTGATGAAACTGTGAGCTCATTGGATGAAAAAGATGAGGAGGAAGAGCGGATCGATCACCCATGCCCACCTTCTAATGAGAGTAGCTCTTTATCACATACATTGTTTAATTCCCCTTCATGCTTACCGAAGGATGAATGCTATGATAATTGCTATGATCATTTGATTCTTTTGAACTATCCCTATTTGATGATGCTTGTTATGCTTGTGGCCAAGATGCCAATATGAATGATGCTTATGGAGATGAACTTGCTATAGTTGCTTATGTTAAACATGAAATTGTTGCTATTGCACCCACGCATGATAGTCCTATTATCTTTTTGAATTCTCCCAACTACACTATATCGGAGAAGTTTGCACTTAATAAGGATTATATTGATGGGTTGTGTTTTACTATTACACATGATAATTTTGATGAATATACTATGCATATGCTTGCTGCTCCTACTTGCAATTATTATGAGAGAGGAACTATATCTCCACCTCTCTAAGTTTCCAATACGATAAAATTGCAAGAACCTGTTTATACTATGCATTGGCCTTTACTATGTGTGCATGAATTGTTCTTTTATGACATGCCGATGCATAGGAAGAGAGTTAGACTTCGTTGTTGCATGATATATGTTACTTTGTGCTCACTACTAAATTACAAATCATTGTTAATTCAAATTGGCTCTGATATACTTTGGGATCCGGGTGGATCCATTACTTGAGCACTATATGCCTAGCTTAATGGCTTTAAAGAAAGTGCTGCCTGAGAGACAACCCGGAAGTCTTAGAGAGTCATTTATTTCTTTTGAGTTCTTTCATATAGTTTAAAAACAACAAAAATAAAGAGGGGAACCCAAAACTTTTTCAAAAAGGAAAGTGAAAGTGAGAGAGACAAGCATTGTTGAAGTGGGAGAGCTCCTTGAACTTTGTTCATGCTCACGGCAACTTTGTGAATCTTGATTACAGAAACTTTTCAATAAAAGTAATTATCCCCTTGTACAATTCCATTGTATTATAAAAATAATGTGCCAAGGTTTGCCTTTAGGATGTTTACATATGCTTGATGGTTTGTACGGTGCAGGACAGAAACTTTGGCTGTAGTGCGCGATTTTACATTTTTTTGCTGGAACGTCAAATAGTTCTGATTATTTTTGTACTATCTTCCTATAAAAATTGTTTATTTTTCCAAATTTTGGTAGAATTTTTCAAGTATCAGAAGTAAGGTGAATGTTCAGATTATTACAGACTGTTCTGTTTTGGACAGATTCTGTTTTTGATGCATAGTTTGCTTGTTTTGATGAAACTATCGATTCATATTAGTGGATTAAGCCATGAAAAAGTTATATTACAGTAGACACAATGCAAAAACAAAATATGAATTGGTTTGCAACAGAACTTAGAGTAGTGATTTGCTTTATTATACTAATGGATCTTGCCGAGTTTTTTGTTGAAGTTTTGTGTGGATGAAGTGTTCGATAATCGAGAAGGTATCGATGTGAGAAGAAGGAAGAGAGGCAAGAGCTCAAGCTTGGGGATGCCCGAGGCACCCCAAGTAAATATTCAAGGAGACTCAAGCATCTAAGCTTGGGGATGCCCCGGAGGGCATCCCCTCTTTCTTCAACAAGTATCGGTATGTTTTCGGATTCGTTTCGTTCATGCGATATGTGCAATCTTGGAGCGTCTTTTGCATTTAGTTTTCATTTTTTTGTTATGCACCATGCTGGTATGAGATAGTCCTTGGTTTATTTATAGAATGCGCTTTGCACTTCACTTATATCTTTTGAGTATGGCTTTATAGAATGCTTCATGTGCTTTGCTTATATCATTTGAAGTCTGGATTGCCTGTTTCTCTTTACATAGAAAACCGCCATTTGTAGAATGCTCTTTTGCTTCACTTATATTTGTTAGAGCACGAGCATATGTTTTGTATAAAGAATTAAACTCTCTTGCTTCACTTATATCTATTTAGAGAGATGACAGGAACTGGTCATTCACATGGTTAGTCATAAAATCCTACATAAAACTTGTAGATCACTGAATATGATATGTTTGATTCCTTGCAATAGTTTTGCGATATAAATATGGTGATATTAGAGTCATTCTAGTGGGTAGTTGTGGATTGTAGAAATACTTGTGTTGAGGTTTGTGATTCCCGTAGCATGCACGTATGGTGAACCGTTATGTAACGAAGTCGGAGCATGAGGTATTTATTGATTGTCTTCCTTATGAGTGGTGGTCGGGGATGAGCGATGGTATTTTCCTACCAATCTATCCCCCTTGGAGCATCCGTGCAGTACTTTGTTTCGATGACTAATAGATTTTTGCAATAAGTATGTGAGTTCTTTATGACTAATGTTGAGTCCATGGATTATACGCACTCTCACCCTTCCACCATTGCTAGCCTCTCTAGTACCGCGCAACTTTCGCCGGTACCATAAACCCACAATATACCTTCCTCAAAACAGCCACCATACCTACCTATCATGGCATTCCCATAGCCATTCTGAGATATATTGCCATGCAACTTCCATCATCATCATATAGATGACTTGAGCATTCATTGTCATATTGCTTTGCATGATTGTAAGATAGCTAGCATATGTTTTCATGGCTTGTCCGTTTTTAGATGTCATTGCTACGCTAGATCATTGCACATCCTGGTACACCGCTGGAGGCATCCATATAGAGTCATAATTTGTTCTAGACATTGAGTTGTAATATTGAGTTGTAAGTAAATAAAAGTGTGATGATCATCATTATTAGAGCATTGCCCCAGTGAGGAAAGGATGATGGAGACTATGATTCCCCCATAAGTCGAGATGAGACTCCAGACTTTACAAAAAAATAAAAGAGGCCAAAGAAGCCCAAATAAAAAAAGGCCAAAGAAGCCCACCAAAAAAATAAAAAAATAAAAAAATGAGAGAAAAAGAGAGAAGGGGCAGTGCTACTATCCTTTTTCCACACTTGTGCTTCAAAGTAGCACCATGTTCTTCATATAGAGAGTCTCTTGAGTTATCACTTTCATATACTAGTGGGAATTTTTCATTATAGAACTCGGCTTGTATATTTCGATGATGGGCTTCCTCAAATGCCCGAGGTCTTCATGAGCAAGCAAGTTGGATGCACACCCACTTAGTTTCAGTTAGAGCTTTCATACACTTATAGCTCTAGTGCATCGCAATCTCTACTCACTCACATTGATATCTATTGATGGGCATCTCAATAGTCCGTTGATACGCCTAGTTGATGTGAGACTATCTTCTCCTTTTTGTCTTCTCCACCATCATATTCTATTCCACCTATAGTGTTATGTCCATGGCTCACGCTCATGTATTGCGTGAAAGTTGAAAAGGTTTGAGAACGTCAAAAGTATGAAACAATTTCTTGGCTTGTCATCGGGGTTGTGCATGATGTGAATATTCTGTGTGGTGAAGATGGAGCATAGCCAGACTATATGATTTTGTAGGGATAACTTTCTTTGGCCATGTTATTTTGAAAAGACATGATTGCTTTATTAGTAGGCTTGAAGTATTATTGTTTTTATGTCAAATGATAGACTATTGCTTTGAATCACCTGTGTCTTAATATTCATGCCATGATTAGATATGTGATCAAGATTATGCTAGGTGGCATTCCACATCAAAAATTATCTTTTCTATCATTTACCTACTCGAGGACGAGCAGGAATTAAGCTTGGGGATGCTGATACGTCTCCATCGTATCTATAATTTTTGATTGTTCCAAGCCAATATTCTACAACTTTCATATAATTTTGGCAACTTTTTATACTATTTTTGGGACTAACATATTGATCCAGTGCCCAGTGCCAGTTCCTGTTTGTTGCATGTTTTTTGTTTCGCAGAATATCCATATCAAACAGAGTCCAAACGGAATAAAAATTGTCGGAGATTTTTTTGGAATATATATGATTTTTGGGAAGAAGAATCCACGCGAGACGATGCTCAAGGGGCCCACGAGGTAGGGGGCGTGCCCCTAACCCTCATGGCCACCTCGTAAGGCAGTTGATGCCCTTCTTTCACCACAAGAAAGCTAATTTCCGGATAGAGATCGTGTCAAAATTTCAGCCCAATCGGAGTTACGGATCTCCGGGAATATAAGAAACGGTGAAAGGGAAGAATCTGAGAACGCAGAAACAGAGAGAGACAGAGAGACAAATCCAATCTCGGAGGGGCTCTCGCCCCTCCCGTGCCATGGAGGCCATGGACTAGAGGGGAAACCCTACTCCCATCTAGGTAGGAGGTCAAGGAAGAAGAATAAGGAGGGGGTCTCTCCCCCCCCTCGCTTCCGGTAGCACCGGAGTGCCACCGGGGGCCATCATCATCACCGCGATCTACACCAACACCTCCGCCATCTTCACCAACATCTCCATCACCTTCCCCCCTCTATCAACAGCAGTCCACTCTCCCGCAACCCACTGTACTCTCTACTTGAACATGGTGCTTTATGCTTCATATTATTATCCAATGATGTGTTGCCATCCTATGATGTCTGAGTAGATTTTCGTTGTCCTATCGGTGGTTGATGAATTGCTATGATTGATTAAATTTGCTTGTGGTTATGTTGATGTCCTTTGGTGCCCATGTAAGTGCATCTAGTGCCACCCCTAGTTGGTTTTGGAGTATTGACGACAAACCTAGTTGAGGGACTAATGTTTTTGTGAGAATTGCAGGATAACACAGGTAGAAGTCCCTCATTGATTCGGTTTTCCTACTAGAGATGACCCCTAAAAATGTATGAAGACATTGAAGTCAAAGGTGGTATATGAAGATATTCACATTAAAGACTATGACAAGACAAGACATCGCATGAAGCCTATGGAGCTCGAAGACTTAGATCTTTCGTGGTTCTTTTTCTTCTTTATTGAGTCATAGGAACCACCGTACTGTTAAGTGGGGTCCAAGAGAACCAGTCAGAATGACTGAAGTGATGCTTAACCAAAACCTATGTCTTCGAGTGAAGACTATGAGAGCGAATCTTGTCCAGAGTCGGACAAGTCAGCTTTGCTTGTAGCCCAAGTAAAGTTGCCGTGTGAGTTTGAAATCTGACCATTGGAACACGTGTCAGTTCCTTAGTGACCCAGGGTCATTTTGGACAAATCAGGTCGGGTTGCCTAGTGTCTATAAATAGCCCACCCCCTACAACCATAAATGGTTGGCTGCTCAGAGTTAGTGTACGGCTTTTGTCGTTTGAGAGCAACCCACCTCGAAGCCTTTGAGAGAGAATTCCTTGCGAGGATAAAGCCCTAACCACCCAAAGCCAAAGAGAATTAGGCATCACTTAAGTCTTCTTGTCTGTGTGATCTGAAGACTTATTACACTTGAGGACTGTGAATCCTCCAGCCAGTTAGGCGTCGCGTTCTGAGCATCCAAGAGACATTGTGGATCGCCGGTGAACGAAGTCTGTGAAGGTTTGGGAGTCTACCTTGAAGACTTACCAGAGTGATTGGGCGAGGTCTATGTGACCTTAGCTCAAGGGGAATACGGTGAGGACTAGGTGTCCTGAGCTGCGTGTTCAGGACTGGGTGTCCGGGACTGTGTGTCCTCAGGTTTAAATACCTAGCCGCCCTAACCAGACGTACAGTTGTCACAGCAACTGGAATTGGTCCAACAAATCATTGTCTTCAACATGTCACTGGTTTCATCCTTTCCTTCCCTTTACTTACTGTTGGTCCTTGTGAAGTCATTGTATGATTGCACTATCTTTTATCTTCACTGGGTGACCGCGTGTTCTGTTTGGCTTCATAATATCTTCCTACCTGATCCTTACTACATTGCTGCTATTAGTCATTGTGCTTTCACTCCATTGAATACTTGACTATGGTTTTCCTAGTGTAGTCTACCTTCCGCTGCATGGTAATGGGTTTATTTCTATCGTTTGTCTTCATAACTTCCACGTTTTGAAGACTTTCATAAAAATTGCCTATTCACCCCCACTCTAGTCGGTATAACGCACTTTCAATTGGTATCAGAGCAAGGTACTCCCTTGTTCTGTGTGATTCGGTTTAACCACCTGGAGTTTTAGCTATGTCGACTGCAGGGATAATTAAAGTCTCTGCTGCGTGCCCCGTCTTCGATGGAACTGAATATCCCTACTGGAAGAATAAGATGTGCATGCATCTTGAAGCCATTGACGTCGACCTATGGTATGTCGTCAAGAACGGCATTCCCAAGGCTGGAGAAGGTGTCACTGCTGCTGACGTCAAGAAGCTCGTTCAACTGGACTCTACTGCCAAGAATATCATTTGTTGTCATCTGACCAAAGGACAGTATGGCCGCGTGAGTGCTTTGGAAACATCTAAGCTAGTCTGGGACTGGCTCTCCAAGGTCAACAAAGGCATCTCAACCCAGAGAGATCAGAGAATCAGTGTCCTTCGCAACCTCTTCAACCGCTTCAAGAGAAATGACAATGAGAATTTCCAGTTCACATTTGATCGACTCACTGACATCACGAATGAGCTTCAAGCCCTTGGCGCTACTGAGATCACCAAGCATGAAGTCGTCAAGACACTACTGAGATCACTTGACAGTTTGTTTGACACCCTAGCCCTGATGATTCAAGAACGTCCTGATTTCAAGACACTCGACCCATCTGACATACTTGAGAGACTCAACACACATGATTTCAGCTTTCTGAGAAAAGAGATATCTATGGTCCTAACTATGGGCGAACTCGTGCCTTGAAGGCAAAAGCTATCTCCTCATCTGAAGAAGAATCTGACAGCAGTTCTGATGATCCTGAAGACATTGGAAGGGAACTTGGTATGCTTGTGAAGAAGTTCCAAAAATTCACCAAGAAGAAAGGTTTCAGAAAGTCTTCACGATCAAGCTCAAGGAATGATGAAGCTTCTGCTCATGACTACAAGAAGAAAACATGTCACAAGTGCAAGAAACCTGGCCACTTCATCTCTGAGTGTCCTCAGTGGGACAATGAGAACAAAAAGAAGAAGAAGAGCAAGGAATATGACTCTGACGACAAGAAGAAGAAGAAATACTCAAAGTCTTCTTCCAAGTCTTCTTCAAAGTCTTCATCACACAAGAAGAGCTCATCTGGCAAGGCACGTGCGTTTGTTGGCAAGGAAATGGATTCAGAGGAGGAGTCCGCTTCTGAGGAGGCGGAGGTGGAGTCTGAGGAGGAGTCCGATTCTGGCGTCGCAAGTCTGGCTACGGCATACGTTGCCAAGTCCATCTTCAACACTGAAGACAATGACCTCATCACCGACACCGATGCAAATGACAAGAACTACTCCGCTCCTACCTACTGCTTCATGGCACGCGGTGCCAAGGTAAACACACACACTACTCACTATCAAACATCCAGTGACAATGATTCTGATTGTGGTTCAAAACCCAGCTGCAAAACACTTGCTAAAATTGCAACTGAACAACAGAAAGCCATGGAACATATTCAAAAACTGTTAGACAAAAGCGATGATCTGTTAGGCGCTGAAATGACTCGAACTGAGTCCTTAATTGAAGACATAAAAAATCTTCACGTTAAGTATGAGGAACTTGAAAGTCATCATGAAACGCTCTCAACAACTCATGAAAAGCTTTCCTATGATTATCTTCAAAGGAAGCAAGATCTTGAGAAATTGAGAGCGGCTCATGAAGATCTTCAAAAGGAAAACGAGTCACTTCGCGCCGAACAGATCAGCTCCGCTTAGGAAGGATTTGAACCACCATGTCTTAAGTGCATTGAGCGTGATAATGCTACTACTGTTGTTGAATGTTCTACTTCTGCTACTGTTGCAATATCTTCAACTGTTGATGTGGGAACTAACCCCTCTGCTGAGGATTCCACTGCTATTGCTGATGAGAATGCTAGGTTGAAGACATTGCTTGAAACAGGGATGTAAAAAAGTCTTAAAGGGCATCAGACACTATGTGATGTCCTCAAAAAGCATATCTTGAACCGAAACCCGAGGAAAGAGGGTGTTGGTTTCGTAAGGAAAATGAATGCTGATGGCTCTTACTGGAAACCTGAGTAGTACCCCAAAACCACATGGGTTGCTGCAAAGGAATCTTCAGCAGATCTATCCAATCTATCTGGCTTCTCTTGTGCAAACCCCATTGTCATTGATGAATCCTTTGATGCAAACTATAAACTGTTTAAGAATCAGAATGGTGAAGTGTTTGCCAGGTACATTGGTACTAACTGCAGGAATGGACCGCCTATGAAGAAGATCTGGGTTCCGAAAAAGTGTCTGGAGAATCTTCCTGTGAATGTCATCATGACACCACACGTGAAGAAGACAAACCTCAGACCACGGGCTTCATACGGTCCAAAGGCGTCATACAGACAGAGGACTCACCTGAGTCGCACTAACACAAATGTTTTGCAGGGAAACCATACTCAGGCCTATGAATATGAGCGCGGTTCATCAAACCGCCATGTTCATAAGACCAAGAACTATTCTCCTTATTCTTATGAGTACTATTGTCCGCCTGCAAGACTTTTTGCTAGGGCTCCAAAGCCAAAGTTCTCAGACGCTGCACTTAGACTTATTGCTTCTAAGCCACCCTTGAAGATGTGGGTGGCTAAGAAAGCTTAACTCTCTTTTGCAGGGAAAGGTCTCCAGCAGAAAACCAAAATCGTCTGACGCTATTGCTGGGGACCTTAAACATCTTGTAGGGCGCAAGATCAAATGCCCGAATGGTCTTACTATATACTTCATTCCTGAATCGCTTGCTACTCTCCCTATTAGTCCTAATCTGGATCTAAGCTTTCATAACCCCCTGGTTCGTCAAATGTTTTTGCTTCACAATTCTCTTCGTGAAGCCTATCCCCCTAACTGCATTGTAGGGTACGACACCAGCGTCTTCAGAATGGATTATTGATAGTGGGTGTACCAATCACATGACTGGCAAAAGAAGCCTTCTTATGGACTCAAGCTTACGTCCATCCGATAAGAGTCACATCACATTTGCTGACACTGGTAAAAGTAAGGTACTGGGTCTCGGTAGAGTTGCAATCTCAAAGGATCAACACATGGATAAATTCATGCTTGTTGAATCCCTTGGCTTAAACTTAATGTCTGTCTCAATGCTTTGCAATTTGAACATGATCGTAATATTTGGAAAATATCGCTACCTTGTGCTAATGGAATCTGACAAGTCTCTAGTGTTTGAAGGGTATCGGAAAGATGATTTGTACGTAGTAGATTTCTCGGGAGGACCACAGCTTGCTGTATGTCTTCTAGCAAAGGCTTCAGAATGCTGGCTCTGGCATCGGAGGCCAGGGCATGTTGGCATGAGGAACCTCCACACCCTTGCAAAGAAGAAGCATGTCATAGGCATCGAGGGCATCAAGTTCAAGAAATATCACTTATGCGGTGCCTGTGAAGCAGGGAAGATGACGAGGGCCAAACATCCCTCGAAGACAATCATGACAACCACTCGACCCTTCGAACTGCTCCACATGGATCTTTTCAGTCTCACTCATTACTCAACTCTTACTACTACTGCTTGCCTCTATGGCTTTGTTATTGTTGATGATTATTCTAGATATACTTGGGTGCACATAATCCTCTACAAGACTGAAGTGTAGGATGTCTTCAGATGCTTCGCCAATCGAGCAATGAACAACTATGGCGCCAAGATAAAGCACATCTGAAGTGACAATGGCACTGAATTCAAGAACACCGGCCTTGATACATATCTTGATACCTTGGGCATCACACATGAATTCTCAGCCCCATACACGCCACAGCAGAATGGCATCATCGAACGCAAGAACAGAACACTCATTGAGATGGCCCGAACGATGCTTGATGAATACAAGACTCCAAGAAAATTCTGGCATGAAGCCATTGATACTGCATGCCATATAATCAATCGTGTTTATCTTCACAAGCTTCTGAACAAGACATCTTATGAGCTCCTTACTGGCAAGAAGCCAAATGTCAGTTACTTCAGAGTATTTGGTGCCAGATGCTGGATCAAAGATCCACATCACACTTCAAAATTTGCACCAAAAGCATATGAGGGTTTTATGCTTGGATATGGAAAGGATTCACACTCCTACAGAGTCTTCAATCTCTTTCATTATAAAGTGGTTGAAACAGTGGATGTGCGGTTTGATGAGACTAACGGTTCACAAAGAGAGCACCTCCCAAATGTGCTAGATGAAGTTCCATCTATCGAATCAATCAAGCTTATGGGAACCGGAGAAATCATACCCTCTAAAGTTCAACCTGAAGAGGAACTTATCATCTCCGCACCTGATCAACCTGAAGACAATGCTCAGCCTGAAGACAATCCCACTAACAATGACAATGATCAGCAAGAGCAAAACCTTCACCGTGTACATCCTCGTGTTGCCAATGAAGTGCAGATTGAGAGAAAAATTGACAGCATCAATGCACCTGGTCCGCTCACTCCTTCAAGGGCAACTCAGCTAGCAAATTTCTGTGGGCACTTCGCATTCGTCTCAATTACAGAACCGAAGAAAGTTGAAGAAGCCTTCAAGGAACCTGAATGGATTCAAGCTATGCAAGAAGAGCTTCAACAGTTTGAGCTGAATAATATATGGGAACTGGTTAAGCGTCCTGATCCTCGGAAGCACAACATAATAGGCACCAAATGGATATACCGCAACAAGCAAGATGAGCATGGTCAAGTTGTCAGAAACAAAGCTCGTCTCATTGCTCAAGGATATACTCAAGTGGAAGGCATTGACTTCGATGAAACATTTGCTCCTGTGGCTAGACTTGAAGCCATACGCATACTGCTGGCCTATGCCAATCATCACAACATACTTCTATATCAAATGGATGTGAAAAGCGTCTTTCTCAATGGCAAGATTGAAGAAGAAGTGTATGTTGCACAACCGCCTGGCTTTGAAGATCCAAAACATCCTGACATGGTATACAAGCTCAACAAGGCACTGTATGGCCTCAAACAAGCCCCTTGGGCCTGGTATGACATACTCAAATACATCCTGAAGAGCAAAGACTTCATACATGGTTCCCTAGACCCAACTCTCTTCACGAAGACATATGATGGTGAACTGTTTGTGTGCCAAATATATGTGGATGACATTATCTTCGGCTGCACCAATCAGAAGTACAGTGAAGAGTTTGGATATATGATGCAAGAGCAATATCAGATGTCCATGATGGGAGAGCTGAAGTTCTTCCTCGGTCTCCAAATACGACAGCAACGCAACGACATCTTCATATCTCAAGAGAAGTATCTCAAAGATTGCCTGAAGAAGTTCGGTATGCAAGACTGCAAAGGCTTCACGACGCCAATGCCAGCCAAGCATCATCTGGGTCCTGACAACAATGGTAAAGAGTTCGACCAAAAGGTATACCGCTCCATGACTGGTTCTTTTCTTTATCTATGTGCATCTAGGCAGATATTATGCTTAGTGTTTGCATGTGTGCTCGATTTCAAGCGACACCAAAGGAGTCGCATCACTTAGGTGTGAAGCGAATTCTTCGATATTTGGCTCACACCCCAACTCTAGGATTATGGTATCCAAAGGGCTTAGAGTTTGATCTGGTTGTATTCTCGGATGCTGATTATGCTGGTGACAAAGTGGATCGCAAATCTACATCAGGCACATGTCACTTTCTGGGACGATCACTTGTATGTTGGTCTTCAAAGAAGCGGAACTGTGTATCTCTCTCAACTGCTGAATCTGAATACATTGCTGCTGGATCTTGCTGCGCTCAGCTTCTGTGGATGAAGAAAACACTCAAGGACTATGGCATTCATCTGAAGCAAGTGCCACTCTACTGCGACAATGAAAGCACCATCAAGATTGCCAACAACCCAATTCAGCACTCGAAGACAAAGCACATTGAGATTCGTCATCACTTTCTCAGAGATCATGTTGTGAATGAAGATATTGATATCATATACGTCAACACTGAAGAGAAATTGGCAGATATCTTCACCAAGCCCTTGGATCGGAAGAGATTTTGCAAGTTACGGTGTGAGCTAAATATCCTGGAATCCTCAAATGTCCTGTGATCAGGCACACATCCTAACACTTATGCATATTGATGACTTAGATGTGCAACACACGAAGTAGAGTATATCTTCAATCAATGAAGACATACATTATAAGTGTGAATACATTAATGTGGAATTTGACTTTGGAGCGCCATGATAATTGTGCGTCGTGTCTGGTTCTAATACTTCCTATACGGTGGGTAACGCCACCACCAAATGTTCTGTTTGAAGTGTTTCACTCATGGCGTTACATTTGCTATGTCTTCACATTTGGTTTGGCTTCAATCTCAACATATCTTCATGATTATCTTCACTATGTTGATTATATAGATATATATATATATATATACTAGTGTTCTTTCCTCTACAACATTCACTTATAGCTATGTCTTCTTGTTGAATCTTTTGAACTAAGTGAATGTGATCGGACCCTAACCTCTCTATTCTTTCTATCTCAAACTCTATCTCTCCAAATCATATGCATTCTATTGAAACTGTCAAATGTCTTCTCTGCGTCCTTGTCAGCAGAAGATACAGAGCCAAGCATTAAGTCCGTTTTGAATGCTCATTCCTCCACCTGAAACCCGGAGAAGTGGGAACGACCACCCGACAATCCAGGCGTGCATGGGACATGGAACAAACCCCAATATGCTGCATGATGGCCACGTGTTCCTCAGATGCGAATCGCCAGGGGCACCTGTGTAATAACGCAGTGCCGCCCCTGTACCTATAAATACACACCTCACAGTAGTCATTATCTCTTCTTCCACTCTCGCACGAACCCTAGCGCCACCGCTAGCCCTCGACGACGTCGGCGACGAAGTGCTTCACTGCCGCAACCTCTCTGACGCCGTCTTCACGCCGACCGCGGACATCGTCTTCTCCGCCGTCGCCGTAGGTGTCCTCTGTCGCGAAGTTAGGGCACGGACGATCGAACTGCTCGGCCTCCTCTTCCACTTCGTCTAGCTGTTCTTCGTGTGGTAAATAAAACTTCCTTTTTACGGCCCCTTTGATCCTATAGCTTTATCACTTTCTACCACAAGCAGTTTCTATTCACACAAGTTGGATCTCTTTCATTCTGCATCTCATAACATGCCTAGTATATTCACTTATGCTTCACAAAGTAGTTAGATTCCTCACTTGTACTGATCCGTGGATTCGTACAAATCTGGAACCAACTCCTTATCTATGAGTGAATATCTTCGCACGATGAGGTCAATGTCTTCTAAACTGATTTATCTTCAAAATCTTTTGAGAATGCATATGACCTCTTCCCCTTCCCTCGCACCTTAATTATGTCACAGGTACATGTCCGTGGGAGAATCCCTTGGTTCTCATAGTCTACATTCATTTGCAGAATTCTTACAGCATCACATAAATTCTCCCGAAGCCAGTTCCTGTTTGTGCATCAAGCGAAAACCTTTGAAGCCTTTGCACGTATTGAAGCCTTTCAGTTTAAAGTTCATGCCTTCAGAGAAATCAGCAAGGAAGGGTGGCAGAAAGCGTCAAGGAGAAACATTAAGAGATCTGCCCGATGACCTCTCAGAGCTGTACAAGACAGATCCTGAAGAGGATTACAATCAGCGCAAGACACGAATCCAATGGATTCGACGCTGTTGGGCAGAACAGTGGTTCAAGTACAGATTTGAGACGAAGGAATATGCTGAAAAGAATGCCATCAAGCGACCATGGGGAGACATCCTCTACAAAAATCTTCAACCCAGGACCAGAGATGAAGCCATTGAACAAGGCTTCTATCCCTGCATGGTTCGTGGAGCACAGCCTGCGAATGCTGACGCATCATCCCTGCTATGGTGTCGTGACGACAATCTGTTTAAGCGCAACTTCCAGTTTGCCCAGAACTCAGCAAAGCAGAACAAGAAGACTTTGGGTTTAGATTTCAACCCTGGTCCCTCTGCTCCCCGTGCCGATGGAACTCGCGAAGCTGAACCCAATATTCTTGGGCCCTTCTACAACCTTGAAGGTCTCATCACTCAAATCATGGTTCAAGGGACAGCCGTGAATGAGCCTACAGATGACGCTGAATCAGATGAAGCGCCTGCAGTGCCGAAGCCAAAGAAGCTGAAGCAGCCAAAAGCTTCAAAGCCGGCCTCTGCACCAAAAATCTCACGGGCGAAGCCACTGGCAACTGCACCTCCTGAAGACAGTGTGTAGTCTGAAGATTTGTCACGCATCTCTAAGCCCCAAAAGGTCAAGATGCCTCTGCCACACACCGGCCAAGAGCTAACAGCTGCTGCCATTCTACGCAATGATGCCATTGATCTGTCAAGTGATGAAGATCTTGCAGATGACGCTCTTGAGCAACTCATCAAGAGCAAAGAAGAAGCAGAAATCTTCAATGATCTGCCTCTCTTTGATGTAACAATCATCCACAACCTCATTGATGAGTGGTTTGACACGCCAAACATCAGCTTCGAAGATCTGCAACTACCCATTGGCCTCAGTGTCGCCTTCCATGGCGCCATTGCTTCAGAGCTCGCCCTCGCTCAGCGCATCGTCGAACTGAAGCAAAAGATTGACTATGAAAAGGCTCAGTTCAAGAAGCATATGGCCAAGCTCAGCGTGCAAGAGGTGAAAAACTTCAAGATTATGCTGCATGAGCTCAAAGAAGCCTTTCTCAAGAAACGCGTAGAAGCTCAGGGTTCTCGGGAGCGTATGAAGAGCCTGGCTGACAAGTGTGTGCAAGGCTACAACGAAGCTGAGAAGCGCAAGGACCTTGGGCGTCCGGGCATTGATCCCAGGATGGCTGCTAAGAAGAAGAAGAAGCCCATTGTGGCCGAACCTCTCGCACCAAGGCAGGAAGCAGATCCCATTGTCTTCCCAACTAGAATGACTGGCTCGAAGCCAAAAGCCCGGTCAACCACTTTAGAGCTGAAGAAGACAAGGACTGCTGAGGCTGAAGCCAGGAAGAGGAAACATCCTGAAGCCTCTCCTATTGCCCCCTCCAAGAAGAAGAGGAAGACAAGAAAGAATGGGCTGCTCCCACAGAGCCCTTGATTGTTGAACCCATCTCCATGGTTCACCCTGACGCTGAATCTCCAGAACGTCAACTGACAATCCATGAGCCTGCTTTCACAGAGGCTCATGAAGCTGAAGACTTTCCAGCAGCTGATCTCATCGCTGCCGAAGACATTGGTCACCATGACCATGTAGAAGATGGTGCAGTCCTTCCTCAGCTCGAGCACAGCGAACTCATCAGCATTGGTCGTCCTCTGACACCAATTACTCAGGATGCTTCATGGGCTGATCGCCCACAAGAGGAAGAAGACTATGAGGCCCAGCCAACTCTAACTACACAGGCGTCGCCTGCATTGCGCAGGCTTCGCAAAGGACCAAGGCCTCCAGTCTCTGCGTCTGAAGCTAAAGCTGCTGAAGACATTCCGGCTGCACCAGCCAATGAAGAAGAATTCCCACAAGCTGCTACTCCCCTGTCCCACCAAGAAGCGGTTCTCGAGGAGAACGTGGTTGTGACCGACCCTCCAGCTCGTCAAGTGGAGGTTGAAAATCTTGAGGCTGTCACCACCAACACCACTGAAGCCACTGACACTGTCATGGCTGAAGCTAATGTGGAGCCCTCACCAACAAAAGCACCAGAAGTCAGCGAAGCCACTGATCCCACTGCTTCTGTT
The DNA here is from genome assembly GCF_002162155.2 of Triticum dicoccoides. NCBI lineage: Eukaryota > Viridiplantae > Streptophyta > Magnoliopsida > Poales > Poaceae > Triticum > Triticum dicoccoides. The sequence goes on along the minus strand of NC_041382.1, from coordinate 742,139,277 downwards.
CCCGCGCCTGCTGCTGGTCCTCAGTTCGACTATCATGTTGAGCACATGCCTCAGGTACAGAAGCCAATCCCAAGATTGCCCAGGTTCCCAGGTCCTGCATCAGCACCTGGATCCTTCAATATCAATGGCTTCAGAGCAGACAAAACATTCTTCAATAGCTCCAGGAACCCCTACTCAAGGGAAAGAATATCATTTGATCGGTTCTGGAGCTATCCGCAGCGAAGCTATTACTCCTACATTCTTTACAATCAAGGTCGCATCTTCCCACACAAGCGTCTTGACATTGAAGCAATAGCTGGTCTGCCCTGTCTGGAAGAAGCTCTGGATTGCTTCAAAGAGGTTGGGTTGCTGCCGTTCGTCACTGACCAAGAGCATTGGAATGAAGAGTTGCTGCTCCAATTCTATGCCACACTTCACATCCGCGGGTATAACAGAGATCCGAAGACTTGGGTCCTGGAGTGGATGACAGGATACATTCATCACGAAGCCAAAGCCTTTGACATCATTGAGCTCACTGGTCTACCCACTCCGGCGATCTCTACGAATCTGGCTGTCAACTTCACAGTGAAGCTGTGGAGAGCATCTTTCAGAAGCCTGAACCTAACATGAGTCAGATGCTCAGTATGATGAAGCCATTACCCCAAGATGCTGCATATCCCAAAGAGTTCTTTGTTGAAGACCTAGAGTATCTGCCAAGGACTATTTATCACATCATAAGGCGAACTCTCTGGCCCATCAAAGGGCACTCTCGACATGCCAAGCTGGAAGGTGCAATGAAGACTTTGGTCTTCTATATTCTTCATGGAAAATGCTTCAATACACAGGACTTCTTCATTCGCCAACTTGCTGCATCAGGCTCTGATCTGTTTGGCTTGAAGTTCTACGCCCCATGGGTAATGTGGCTGATCAAACTTCACTCCGCTATCTCATATCAGCCATCTGCTCGCAATCATCGGATTTTTCTGCCTGATGTGGATATGTCTATTGAAGCCATCTATCCTGAGCCTGCCAAGGAACCTCTAAGTCTTCAGAGTGCAGAGCATCAAAGTTTTTCTCAGAACATTGAAGGAGTTGAAGCAGTCACTCGTGTGTATACTTTGGCTGGCACTACACGTGCACCGCATCCTGCTCTCACTGAATCCACTGACACTACAACTGCCCCACGACCCAAGAAGCGCACTCGTGTTATCAATGACCAAGAGCTTCTTGTGGCTCTTCATCAAAAACAGGATAGGCATCATGACTGGCTGAAGCGTCAAATGCAAAGCCTCTTGGTGGATGTTAATCGCATTCGCAATCTTGCCACCAAGAATGCCTTTGTTGCTCATGAAACCTCTCGACACACATGGAAAGGGCTGACGCTGATGTGTTCTGAAGATGATCTTCAAGAGGATGGCTTCTCTGAGCGCTTCAAGTTTGACTCCACACCTCCTCGAAGGGCGGTGCAGCGACGAACTCCATCTCTTGAAGACTCTGAGTTCTCTTCCTCTGCTGCAACTGTGAATGCCAGAGTGATCGAGGATGAAGACGATGCTACTTCACTGCCACCTCCTTCCGCACGCTTCGACACTGCTCCAAGCTCTTCTACACCGCCGAACACCACCGACGACCCTGCTGCTTCACCTACTCTTCATGGGAATGAGTAGATGCTCTATGTCTTCAAACCTTTTTGGTCCTTACTGAAAAAAGGGGGAGAAGCATATGAGTTTGATAGCTTTGAAGCGGGTCCATATGGGCGGGTGCTTCATATTTTTGCTTCGTGTTTACAACTCTCGTTTTGATACATTTGGTTCTTTGAGTTGTAACACTTAAACTCGATGGTCGTCTGCTTCTTATTTGCCATTTTGTGATGCGATGATAAATTCATCATGTGCGACGATAAATTCCGCACTTAGATCATTTTGCAGACAACCATTTTCCATTATGCATGTCATTATCTTCACATACCTTCACATGCATAGTGGATTGTCATCATAAGTTGAAGAGGATCTCCACAAGCACAACCTGCCATGTGCATTTGCATTCCAAAAGCAAATTACTTATATGCACATCTTCAAGGGGAGCCCTTGCCACTTATGAAGACAATTCCTTATCCTTTACAATTTCACATATTATATTCCCCGTTGAAAACTTCAACTAGTTTGTCATCAATCACCAAAAAGGGGGAGATTGTAAGTGCATCTAGTGCCACCCCTAGTTGGTTTTGGAGTATTGACGACAAACCTAGTTGAGGGACTAATGTGTTTGTGAGAATTGCAGGATAACACAGGTAGAAGTCCCTCATTGATTCGGTTTTCCTACCAGAGATGACCCTAAAAATGTATGAAGACATTGATGTCAAAGGTGGTATATGAAGATATTCACATTGAAGACTATGACAAGAGAAGACATCGCATGAAGCCTATGGAGCTCGAAGACTTAGATCTTTCGTGGTTCTTTTTCTTCTTTATTGAGTCATAGGAACCACCGTACTGTTAAGTGGGGTCCAAGAGAACCAGTCAGAATGACTGAAGTGATGCTTAACCAAAACCTATGTCTTCGAGTGAAGACTATGAGAGCGAATCTTGTCCAGAGTCGGACAAGTCAGCTTTGCTTGTAGCCCAAGTAAAGTTGCCGTGTGAGTTTGAAATCTGACCGTTGGAACACGTGTCAGTTCCTTAGTGACCCAGGGTCATTTCGGACAAATCAGGTCGGGTTGCCTAGTGGCTATAAATAGCCCACCCCCTACAACCATAAATGGTTGGCTGCTCAGAGTTAGTGTACGACTTTTGTCGTTTGAGAGCAACCCACCTCGAAGCCTTTGAGAGAGAATTCCTTGCGAGGATAAAGCCCTAACCACCTAAAGCCAAAGAGAATTAGGCATCACTTAAGTCTTCTTGTCTGTGTGATCTGAAGACTTATTACACTTGAGGACTGTGAATCCTCCAGCCGGTTAGGCGTCACGTTCTGAGCATCCAAGAGACATTGTCGATCGCCGGTGAATGAAGTCTGTGAAGGTATGCGAGTCTACCTTGAAGACTTACCAGAGTGATTGGGCGAGGTCTGTGTGACCTTAGCTCAAGGGGAATACGGTGAGGACTGGGTGTCCTGAGCTGCGTGTTCAGGACTGGGTGTCCGGGACTGTGTGTCCTCGGGTTTAAATACCTAGCCGCCCTAACCAGACGTACAGTTGTCACAGCAACTGGAACTGGTCCAACAAATCATTGTCTTCAACGTGTCACTGGTTTCATCCTTTCCTTCCCTTTACTTACTATTGGTCCTTGTGAAGTCATTGTATGATTGCACTATCTTTTATCTTCACTGAGTGACTGCGTGTTCTGTTTGGCTTCATAATATCTTCCTACATGATCCTTACTACATTGCTGCTATTAGTCATTGTGCTTTCACTCCATTGAATACTTGACTATGGTTTGCCTAGTGTAGTCTACCTTCCGCTGCATGGTAATGGGTTTATTTCTACCGTTTGTCTTCATAACTTCCACGTTTTGAAGACTTTCATAAAAATCGCCTATTCACCCCCCCTCTAGTCGATATAACGCGATATAACGCACTTTCAGCCCATCATATGATTGCGCGCGTGGATCACACCCTAGGGTTAGTTGTATGTTGATAGGACTATGTATTGGAGGGCAAGAGTGACAGAAGCTTCAACCTAGCATAGAAATTGATGCATACGGGATTGAAGTGGGACCAATATATCTTAATGCTATGGTTGGGTTTTACCTTAAAGAACATTAGTAGTTCCAATCATAAGTGCATAGAATTCCAAGTCAGGGATGACATGCTAGCAGTGGCCTCTCCCACATAATACTTACTATCGGTCTAGTAAAGTAGTCAATTGCTTAGGGGCAATTTCGCAACTCCTACCACCACTTTTCCACACTCGCTATATTTACTTTATTGTGTATTTACTTAAACAGCCCCTACTTTTTATTTACGTAATCTTTATTATCTTGCAAACCTATCCAACAACACCTACAAAGTACTTCTAGTTTCATACTTGTTCTAGGTAAAGCGAACATCAAGCATGCGTAGAGTTGTATCGGTGGTCGATAGAACTTGAGGGAATATTTGTTATGCCTTTAGCTCCTCATTGGGTTTGACAATCTTACTTATCGAAAACTATTGCGATCCCCTATACTTGTGGGTTATCAATACAATGTCATGCAGACATCGCTCCATGGTGGGTTCAATGGCTAACCCTTCCCACCCCTCTCCAGATTGTAATCCAGAGGAAGATATCTATTCTGAGGCGGATTCAGACGCCGCTGACCACTCCTATTTATCTCGAGATTGGCATGATGATGTTAGTCATATCATGCATATGTTGCCTTGTAGTGCCTACTTTTGACATCATATATGTCATCTGCTTAGTTTAGACATGTTCTGTAATGCCACATGTTTAGTTTCTATATCATATATGGGAATTATGCAGTCTCATGTCTTTTAGCCAGCCATAATATATGTGAAATGTGCAATGCCATCCTTTTTAACCAGGCATCATATTTGAATGATATCTTGCCCATCCTTTTCTTCATTACATTTCCATTTGTCGACAATGTTTGTGCATTAAACTACTCTTCCTGTGAATCAGCCATTTGGGTGGGAGATGGAAAATTCTGGAGTGAAAACAAGGCCTTCAGAGCAGACAGTGCTACCTGTTGAAGCAGATCTCTTGTTGGGTCCTGATAGCTCCTCAAAGATGGATTCAGAGACAGATGACCAGTCATATTCCCCCACTGAGGTGTATGCTCTAACTTGGCATGGTTATACTGCTCATATCATTCATACGGTGTCTTGCATTGCATAGTTTAGACATCATATACACAATATTCAACACCATGTTCTTAGTTCAGACATCATATCGAATGCCCTCTGTTTAGCATATAAATCACATATGTGAATTAAATGATGCGATCCTGATTACTTAGATAACATGTAGGTGAATTATGTCATGCGATCCTGTTTAGTTATTCATCATATCTTTGAATTATGTTATGCTATGCTGTCTAGTTTAGATAGACATCATATATGTAAAATTATGTCATGCTATCCGTTTTAGTTAAACAATATACATGTCAACTATTTCATGCCCTCTTTTTTCCACACTATCTATTGCATCCGTCTCTCATACAATGTCTGTACATTCAACTATGTTTCCTGTTTATCAGCCATTTGAATTGGAGCGGGTGATGCCAGTATCTAGCGGACTAAAAACACGGTCTTCAAATAAAGCAGTGCTACCTCTTGGCGGAGATAGCACCCCGGTTGTACATGCACAAGAACCATCCCTACCACACATAACCCAAACTCTCGCAGATTGTACCCCTACTGCGATGGACAGAGAACCAGCTTCACCCAGTCTAACCCCAACCCCAGCCGATAGTAACCCAGTTCCTGTTGACACAACACCATCTCCACCATAGAGCTCCCAAACAAGAGCAGTTAGTAAGGCAGCTCCAGTGCCCAAACGGCCAGTACTATCACGGCGAACCCCAACTCCACCAGTTAGTACGCCTATTCTTGTGGAGGAAGCACAACCAGCTAGTCATAGTTTAGCATCTATCGCATTTGATGTTGTTAAATCGTATGTGCGTATCTTCCCATCTTGGAAATATTATACTGGAGATGAAGGAAAATGCCAGTTGTAGGTGTTTGTCCAGGAGTTATGTGTAAGTAATGTTATGCGTGGCAATTACTTTGCTTCGTCCCATACATCCTACCTCCATGACGGTTATAATACAACAAATTTTCCCATTTTTCTCTACAGAGAAGGATAGATTTGGAAACTCGGAATGAGGTAACCTGTGCTAATACCTCTACTATCTTCAAGAATGCTTGGTGGCAGCATTGGAATTACCTGAAGAAAACGTACTTCACCAGCAAAGAAACTCATCAAATTCCCTTACGTTCTCCTGAGACACATTTACTGGACGACGACTGGGAACACTTTGTTCTATACTGGTCCCGAACCAAGAATGTGGTAAGGTCTATGAGCTCATTTTCTATTTTTTAAGTATTATATTCTTGTGTCTTACTGTACTCTGTTCATGTAGAACAAGTGCCTAAACCTGAAGAACAACTGTTCTAATTTAATATTCCATTGCTATCATAGTTCAAAAAAGCGCTAGGCGTTAATTGTGCGTTTTGCCATCGCCTTGCGCTTTACTGACCAAAGCGCATGCTTATGCGCAGTTATGCACAGATTATGCGTAGTTATGCGTAATGCGTTTTGCCAACGCCTAGAGCCTAGGTGCGCTTAAGCGCTCGCTTAGGCGCGCCTTTTTTAACTATGATTGCTTTGCTCTTGTATCACTGTATTTACTCATACAAACTTATTTTACAATTTAAGGATCCAATCGAAACTCCAATGGCACAGCAGGTATGTTCACGCATGTCTCTTTAACAGGTTTGCTCTTATCAATAGCTCTGTTGATTTCAATTTCAATTGTGTATACAGTTGACTTTCATATCATGCACATTACTAGCATCACAACAGAGCCAATAGTGTTGTTGTACATGTAGACCCGTGGTACCCATCTGAAATCTTGTTGTGCCGTGTAGTTTCCCACGCTTTGTATTCTTTTGCTACTACTTTGTCTTGAACTGATATGATTTGAACCGTGTCTCTATTTTGATTTGGCAAGACAATGCAGTGACCATAGGACATAGATATATGTTTGTTTGATGCTTTTATTATGTACTAGTACTTGGCAATATAAGACTTGGTAGTTTAATCTTGTCCACCTTACTAATGAACTGGTTCAGCGAAATGAGTTTCATATACTAGTACATGCTAAACTGGTTATGTGTCTGCTTGTTTCTTCTTTTAGAATGCTGACAAAATATTGGGGAAGAGTGCCTTATTAAGCAATGGTAAAGGAAGTAATGCAGATAAGGTTCAGGATAGTGACACATCCTTGTTGGTCTCCAACAAAGCTGATAAAACAGCTAAGGAAGCCTATCTTGAAGATAGCGAGACAACCCCAAAGTCCTGTCTTGGTTTAGTGTTCGAGTTACTGGCCACTACCGCTTGCACAAGCTATTCAAACTCACTGTCTGAATCAGTTCGGTTTCTTGAGTCTCAAGTACGAGCTGAAAGACATCGATCAGCTGTGATGCGACAAGAAGTGGAAGGACTGCGGAAGTCCCTGGAGCATTCAGATGCATACTTTCTGGTGCAACAGCAAGCGTTGGAGGATTTTAGCGCCATAGGACAAAGCTAATCAGCTTGCTAAGCTTATTGCCAGCATGGTGGATACCTAGGATAACATTTCTTGAACTTTTCTGAAGTTGTTTCAGTTATGCTCTTGTTTTGCTGCCGCGTTTATTTGCACTGGAGGACAATTTTGACGGCCAGTGTATGTAATGTGCTACTTTGTTTCCTATATTTGCACTGGTGGCGAACTTTGATGCCCAGTGGATGTAATATGTGTAATAGCGGTAATAGGCTAGCGTTAATTGCTTGCTTATTTATTTCCTTATTGTCTTGTTTAGTTGTTTGCTTGTAGTCACTGTAGTTCTTTTTCTGTTTTTTTCTAATAGGTTGTATTTGATAACTCTATGAAAATAGCCCAACGGTTTTTTTACACGAAAATGGCCCAACATATTAAGGTCCGCAAACGGGCCGACTGTAACGACAGGCTGAATTTGGCCCACAAGCAGAAAATGACAGTAACGGGCCGTATGTAACTGAATGCTGCAAATGAGCCCAAGAATCAATGGGCCCTGAGAAGGCCGAAAGATAACTTGGGCTGGAAACGACCCAATGGAATAACGGGCCGTTAATGGGTATAAAGTGATACACTGTTCATTACGGGCCAGTTTCACCACGGGCCGTTAATGGGCAAGAGTTACAAAGGTCCTCATATGGGCCGAAAGAAGTCATGGGCCACACATGGGCCGGATGTTAAAACGGGCTGAATCATATTGGACGGCCCAGATGACGCTACTGGGCCTAATTCGGATAGGGCGTAACGGGCCCTGGGTTAGCGGGCTCTAAATGGGCTATATGCGAACAGGCCGTTAACAGGCTTTCCGTGGGCCGACCCGCCACCTTTTGGCCAAGTCAAACGGGTCGGCCTTTTCACAGGAATGGGCCTCTCTTGGGCCGTGCCATGTGTCGCCGTATCATAGGCGCCTTCGGTCCAATGAGAGGATGACATCTGTCCCAACGGTGAGCTGACATGTGTTTCCTCCAACCAATGATGATTTTACACATGGAAAATCCCCATTGGTCGGGGCTGTTAACGGGTTATCGGATCCAAAACCCGACCCGGTAGCTCAACGGCGTTCCGTTACGGTGGATGCCACGTGTCGGTCACCCTTGACGAAAACACTTCTATGACACGTGATTTATCGTCATGGAAGTGGACACTTTCGTGATGATAATTTTGGTAATGTCATGGAACACTTCTACGACAGCACAGGTATGACTATCTTGATTCTGTCATAAAATCGTCATGGATGTACATGCATGACAAAAAACGCGACTTGCTGTGACAAACACGTAAGATCACGGAAGTGTATTTTTTTGTAGTGTGCCCCCTCCGGCGGAGCCCCGGAAAAGGCCCCAAGATGGGATCTCTTGGGTACAGAAGGTTGCGGCGGTGGAAATAGGGTGTCGTGGTGCTCCTAGATGTTTGCAGGGTATATGGATATAAATATAGGAGGAAGAACTAGGTCGGTGGAGCAACGAGGGGCCCACGAGGGTGGACGCCGCGCCCAGGGGGTAGGTGCTACCTCTTGAGCACTTGCATTGGTTTTCCCTTGAAGAGGACAGGGTGGTGCAGCAAACTAGCGTAAGTATTTCTCTCAGTTTTTGAGAACCAAGGTATCAATCCAGTAGGAGGCTACGCGTGAGTCCCTCGCACCTACACAAAACAAATAAATCCTCGCAACCAATGCGATAAGGGGTTGTCAATCCCTACACGGTCACTTACGAGAGTGAGGTCTGATAGATATGATAAGATAATATTTTTGGTATTTTTATGATAAAGATGCAAAGTAAAATAAAAGCAATGAAAATAACTAAGTATTAGAAGATTTAATATGATGAAGATAGACCCGGGGGCCATAGGTTTCACTAGTGGCTTCTCTCAAGAGCGTAGGTATTTTACGGTGGGCGAACAAATTACTATTGAGCAATTGACAGAATTGAGCATAGTTATGAGAATATCTAGGTATGATCATGTATATATGCATCACGTCCGAGACAAGTAGACCGACTCCTGCCTGCATCTACTACTATTACTCCACACATCGACCGCTATCCAGCATGCATCTAGAGTATTAAGTTCAAGAGAACAGAGTAATGCTTTAAGCAAGATGACATGATGTAGAGGGATAAACTCATGCAATATGATGAAAACCCCAACTTGTTATCCTCGATGGCAACAATACAATACGTGCCTTGCTGCCCCTACTGTCATTGGGAAAGGACACCGCAAGATTGAACCCAAAGCTAAGAACTTCTCCCATTGCAAGAAAGATCAATCTAGTAGGCCAAACCAAACTGATGATTCGAAGAGACTTGTGTTGACACCAGATTTTGGCATGGTCATGAATCCGGGTTTGTATGCAAAAGTTAGAGGCAGCACTTCGCGGGCCGGACCTTAGTGAGAAAGTATTTGGCCTTTGCCGGCTGAATGAAACCTTGCCGGGGTAAAACCTTGCCGATGTGAGGGCTTGCCGGCGTGGAAAGCTTGCCGGCGGAGAAGCTTGCCGGTGCGAAATCTTGCCGAGGGAGAAACCTTGCCGAGGAGGAACTCTTGCCAGGGTAGAAACCTTGCCGAGCTAGGGAGGAACCCTTGCCGGTGTAAAAACCTTGCCGGGGTGAAACCTTGTCGGTGCGGAAAGCTTACCCGGGTGGAAGGCCTGCCGAGGTGGAGGTTGTGATAGTCAAGCCGACGAGAAGTTGAAGATGGGCTCAGAAGCTAATTCAGATGATCTTGGATGGAGAAATGTCCTACACGGAAGTTGTGCGTCTCGTCGAAATGATCAATCTTGATATAAAGATCGTCTCAATCCGAGGTCATATGCAAAAGTTAGAGCCCGCTTTTGAGCTCGTTTCCATCCGAGGTTGCTTGTCACCATAAAAAGGACCCTCAAAGTACAACCAGTTTAAACCGAGCATTTTTGGAAAGTTCGGATAAAATCAGTCCGAATTTGACTAGGGTCTTGAACTTGAATTGATGTAATTTTCTTGTAAGGAAAGCCTAGATAAATCCTTTGCTTGTACGGGAAGTCCAGCCGCCTCTTATATATGTTGGGGGTGACGGCCGATTGAAACAACACACAATCAAACAAATCAATATACTACTTTTTCATCTACGTTTTATCTCTCCACTGTTTTTCTCTCTCGTTCTCCGCTGTTCTTCGTGTTTGAGAGCTGCGAATTCCGAGGCTCTAGGGGCGAGCAAATCGACCTAGGGAAGCCCATAGCCGCCGCACTCCCTGACGGGGTCCCTCCCGGGGGTGTGGGGTTTTCGGGTCTACAAAAGCACCCGTCGACTGTCTTGCGTATCGCGCTGTTGGTCGGGTCTCCTTCGACGTGAGCTGCGGTGCATCACCCCCGGCGTCGAGGGTACAAATGACGTGTTCGTGTGTCAACACACTTTTTGGCGACTCCGCTAGGGAACGAAGATCAATCATCATCATCCACCATGTCCGATCTTCCCAAGCCATCTGAGATAGATGACGATAACATCATTAAGCCCAGTCTTGATGAGATATCGGCCGATCATCGCCAAGTCAATGAGGAGTACAAGAATGCGCGCGAGGAGAAGGACCTGCAGGAGTTCCTTGCAAAATTCAAGAAAGATCGACAAGGCAACATCACTCCGATTGAAGAAATCAAGTTCCCTCCTCTTCAAACTGAACAGGTTAAACCCTCTGTAAGTACCGCCTTTTCTCCTGAGTAGTGGGCTGAGATTGAAAGTCGTATTGCTGATGGTAACAATCTAGTCTATCCAACTTTCATAGAAAATACTAATGCTCAGAAGAATATATCTCAATCGTCTAGTGGTAATGATGGTGTAGCTGCTAGTGTGCAAAACCTTACTCTGGCTTTACCTATTGCATCGGCGCCTGCCATGCCGATGGCTTATTACCCTACCCATACAAATCAAATTTTGGTTGCACCCATTAGTTCTATCACGAGCATGCCAGGTTCGGTGGCAACGCCGAACCAAACCCTACCTACAGCTGCAACCACTCGACCACTACCAAATTATGGGTCGACATACATGCCACAATTCTCACCTACAGCTAGTAACCCTACTCCTCCTATGCCACTGCCACAAGCTTCATCGTCCACTATGGATGATGGTCTAGCTAATCTTAGAGAGGAGATGGGTAAGATGCTTCGAGAGAATTTTGGAGTTGAGTTACCTCGGAATCGGATTTACCAAAAGCCGTACCCCGAGTACTTTGATACCATCCAGTGCCCTCCAGGATATAAAATTCCAGATTTTGTTAAGTTTAATGGAGAAGGCACAAAAACCACATGGGAGCATGTTAGTCAGTATTTAGCACAATTGGGTGATGCAGGCTCATTGAATGAATTGAAAGTGCGTTTATTTCCTTTATCATTAACTGGTACCGCATTTTCATGGTTTTCTTATTTACCCCATGGTTCCATTCGGGTTTGGTCGCAGCTAGAGCAGAAGTTTCATGATCACTTTTATAGCAGTGACAATGAACTCAAGTTGTCACATCTAACATCGGTTAAACAGAAGCATGATGAATCGGTCTCCGATTACGTCAAGAGATTCAGAGAAACAAAAAACCGGTGTTTTAGTTTGGTGATAACCGAGAGGGACTTGGCAGACCTAGTGCTGAGTGGTTTGAGAACTCCCATTGGAGAAAAGCTAGAAGGCTACGAGTTCTTAAATATCAACCAAGTCTTACAAAGGGCTTTGGCTCAGGAAAGTTGAAGCAAAGACCTCAGAGAAGTGCATAGATACAAAGCCGATCGTCCAAAGATGAATATGGTGGAATATGATAGTGATCACTCGGACGATGAGGGTGATGTTTTTTCTACTGAATTTGTTTGGCCATCTAAGGCCAAACCCTTTACTTGCAATGATCTGAAACCGATTCATAAGAATCGTGATGAAGAGATAAAGTTTACTTTTAACATTGCTAAGTGTGATAAAATATTTGATGCTTTGCTACAGGCTAAGATTACTAGAATATCTCATACTTTACTGCCGTTTGAAGAACCTAAACGACGCGCTTATTGCAGATATCATAATTCTTTTTCTCATGCTACTAACGATTGCAATGTTTTTCGATGGTAGATACAATCGGCCATTAATGACGGACGATTGAACTTTTCTGAGATGCAAGTTGATAAACAGCCTTTTCCAATGAATACCATGGATTTGTAGGGAAAGAAGCTACTCATTCGGCCGGAGGTTGCCGAATCTGCTAATTCATTGTTGGTGAGCCCAGGAAAGACAAGGAGGGCGACAAGGTCTTGGGGAGACAGGTTGTGCTTGACAAGCAACCCTGTGGCAAGGAGACAATCAAAATCACCATCAAGAATCCTACACTCGGGGGGCAACCGCAAGCGCAAGAAAATACTCGTGTTAAATTTGTCAAGCCGAAAAGTCCAGAAGTTGGCAAGTGGAAGATGAATGAAGCTAAAGTGCAGCGCAAGAAAATAAAGCCAACTTTTGATATGTTGATGTCCAAGTATGCCAATCATGCAGCCGGTTCTAGCTCTAACCGGTCACCAAATTTGAAGCGCTCAAGGTCACCTCCTCGGGAAGAATTTCAGCATCATGCAAGGCCATATGGGTCGTGGGCGCCGGGACCATGGGTACCGCCTCTCCCCTATGTGCCATATTACATGGGAGACTTCAATGGAGGATGGTGGCAGTCCCCAATGGCCCCTTATGCTTTTCATCCAGGTTGGGCAGAACAAAGGAGGCCCGTTCATGAGAGACTTTCTTATCCCACACGAGGCCGTTTGAACAATAGTGTCAATCGGCCAATGCAAGATAATCAAAAAAGGGTCGGCAAGCAAGAATGGCGTGTTAAGTCGCCAAGTGATGTAACGATCGAGTCAAGCAAAGGCAAGGAAAAAACCGATGTCGACTCACTCATCTTGGGCACCAAAACATTCACCATACAACAGTCGATTATGCATAGTAATCCGACTGAGCTGATACTTGCTATCGCACCAAAGCACTCGGCTAATGACCTTGAAGGAAACACCAGCCAAGTAAAGATGAGAGATCCTAAATACACTCAGCCAAAGTGGTGTCCTCCAGGGCTGACAAAGAGGAAATTATAGAGGTTAAGGAGTCAAGAGATGACAGAACAAGAAGCCGAGAAGCAAAGGGATAAGTTGTTCAATGACACTCGGCCCATGGTGCCTACAAAACAAGTGTGGAGGCCTAAGCAAATACAACATGCAGTTGCTTCTACACCTATCATAGCAGCACCTGCGCCACCAAAGGAGGACGATGCGACAGCTATTACATCGTCTGCGACACTTCTTACTTCTCCTTCACTTGGACAATTTTCAGAATCGGTGGATGCACTTGAAGAAGAGGATGATATGTTGGACTATGAGTCTACGCCGGTTCATGAAGGTATGGATATCAATATGGTATATTACTTACTTGCTGAGTTTCGTGCTGTCAATGAGGAAGGGGAGGTGGCTCAGCTGGATTTTGGCCCTAAAATGCAATATTTGAGAAGCCAAAAGACCCAGTAACACATCTGAAACCGTTGTATCTCAGAGGTCATATCAATGGATCACCGCTCACTCAGATGCTTGTTGATGGTGGTGCTATGGTGAATCTTATGCCGTATTCGGTCTTCAAAAAATTGGGGCTGCATGATGAAGAGTTGATAAAGACTAACATGGTGCTCAATGGATTTGAAGGCAAAGAGAAAACTTAAGCCAAAGGTGTGATGTATGTGGAGCTCACGGTGGGAAGTAAAACTTTACCTACAGCATTCTTTGTCGATGAGGTGCAAGGTAACTACAATGTCATACTAGGCCGTGATTGGGTTCATGCAAACCAGTGCGTGCCATCCACTATGCACTAGTTTTTGATCCAGTGGGTTGATGATGAAGTAGAAGTCATTCATGCGGATAACTCGGCCTGTGTTGCTTTGGCCGAGGCATCGGTGGATTGGCAACACCCAAATGCTACTTGCTTGACGGGACGTGACTTGTCAGAATTCGATTTTCTCAGCGCAACTAAGAATAGTTTCGTGCCCGTCTCTTTAAAGCCGACTGAATGCAATCGGCTCCAAGGTATGATATGTTTAAATGGATCCTAACTCAGAGTGGTTACAAAAGCGACTTGTAGAATATCGGTCCAATGAGAACGATATGTATGAGTCCATAGAAGAGTTAGATGATATGGATAAATTAGGACAAGGTTTTACATCGGCCGATCCATTAGAAGAGATAGATATAGGAGATGGTTCAACTCCTAGGTCGACATTTGTAAATGCAAATTTAAGAGTCGATCATAAACCTAAGTTGATTGAGCTGTTGAAAGAATATGTCTGTTGCTTTGCGTGGGAATATCATGAGATGCCAGGTTTAAGCCGAGAGCTAGTGGAGCATCGGTTACCTATAAAGGCTGGTTTTAGACCATATAAACAATCGGCCAGAAAGTTTAATCCAAAAACATATGACTGGATCGAGGAAGAGATCGGTCGTTTGCTTAAAGCTAATTTTATTAGACCTTGCAGGTATGCCGAGTGGATTTCTAACATTGTCCCAGTGGAAAAGAAAGGATCCGGCAAGTTGAGGGTGTGCATTGACTTCAGAGATCTGAATAGGGCTACACCCAAAGATGAGTATCCCATGCCAATAACCGATATGCTTATTAATGATGCTTCTGGACATAAAGTTATTAGCTTTCTAGATGGTAATGCTGGATACAATCAAATTTTTATGGCCGAAGAGGACATGTCCAAGACAGCTTTTCATTGCCCTGGTTTTCTTGGTTTATTCGAGTGGACAGTGATGACATTCGGATTAAAAATGTTGGCGCCACATATCAAAGGGCTATGAATTTGATTTTTCATGATTTACTCGATGTCATACTTGAAGTCTATATTGATGATATTGTTGTCAAATCGGACGCTTTTGAATCTCACTTGGCCAATTTGCATTTAGCTTTTGAAAGAATGAAAAACTATGGACTAAAGATGAATCCTTTGAAGTGTGCATTCGGTGTGTCAGCTGGTAAGTTTTTGGGCTTTATTATCCATGAAGATGGCATAGAGATTGATCCCAAAAAGATAGAGGCCATACAGAAAGTGGAAGCTCCAACATGCAAGAGAGATATGCAAAAGTTCATTGGCAA
This sequence comes from Triticum dicoccoides, assembly GCF_002162155.2. Taxonomy (NCBI): domain Eukaryota; kingdom Viridiplantae; phylum Streptophyta; class Magnoliopsida; order Poales; family Poaceae; genus Triticum; species Triticum dicoccoides. The sequence goes on along the minus strand of NC_041382.1, from coordinate 742,123,933 downwards.
GGTCAATTACTTGAGGAGGTTCATAGCTAATTTGTCAGGGAAGGTTGATGCGTTTACTCCTATCCTTCGGTTAAAGAATGATGTTGATTTCACTTGGGGGAAAAACAGAAAGAAGCATTTGATATGATGAAGAATTATTTGTGCACTCCTCCGGTGATGAAAGCACCCAAGCATAGGGAACCCTTCAGGCTTTACATTGCAGCAGAGGAAGGAGTTATTGGTGCTGTTTTGACTCAAGAAACCGAAAGAAAAGAGCATGCTATTACATATTTGAGCAGGCGCTTATTGGACGCCGAGACAAGGTATACATTTATTGAAAAATTATGTCTATGCTTATATTTTGCTTACACAAAATTGAGACATTATTTAGTGTCGAGTGCTTGCGTAGTAGCTTGTCAGACCGATGTCATTAAATACATGTTGCATAGGCCAATTCTTAGTGGTAGAATTGGCAAGTGGGCTTATGCTTTGATTGAATATGATTTGGCGTATGAATCTCTAAAATCCATGGAAGGCCAAATTGTTGCTAATTTCATTGTTGAACATCGGATTAATGACAAGCATGATATTGATATGAACCTTGTTTCAGTAGTACCATGGAGATTATACTTTGATGGTTCAGTTTGTAGCAATGGCCAAGGTGTTGGTATTGTTTATATATCTCCTCAGGGTGCTGTTTTTGAAGCCTCGTGCCGCCTAGAATATTTTTGCACAAACAATCAAGCCGAATATGAAGCACTGTTATTCGGCCTAGAGATGTTACTTGCTATAGGTGTTACACATATTGAGGCTTACGGTGATTCGTTACTAGTAGTGCAGCAAGTATCCAAAGTCTTTCAGTGTTTGGACGAATCACTTAATGTTTATCTTGATAAAATGTCTAGATATAATTTTTACATTGGATTGTTTTAGCATTACTCATATATCTAGGCATGACAATTGGAGAGCAAATGAGTTGGCACAGCAAGCATCCGGCTATCATGTTGATCATGGCGTGTTTCATATTTCTCAAAGACTGATGTCTTGTCTTGCCAATTTAGGAGAGGCCGAACCAGAACCCACTTATTCGGCCCTTAGCAAAAAATCTAGTGCAGGTGACAATACCGACTGGAGGAAGCCCATTGTTGATTACTTGTGCAATCCGAGTGAAAGGGTGGACAGGTCTGTTCGGCGTATGGCTTTCAAGTATAAAGTGAGAGATGAATGTCTTTATCACCGAACAGTCGATGATGTTCTTCTAAAGTGCTTGGACGAGGACCAGGCAAGAGTTGCTATGGGAGAGGTACATGAGGGCATTTGTGGCACTCATCAGTCGGCTCCCAAGATGAAATGGTTATTGCGACGTGCTGGGTTTTACTGGCCGACTATGATTAATGATTGCTTCAAATATTATAAGGGGTGTGAAGCTTGTCAAAAATTTGGTGATATTCAATTGGCTCCTGCTGCTATGTTACATCCTATTATCAAGCCGTGGCCTTTCAGAGGTTGGGGTTTAGACTTCATTGGACAAATCCATCCATCTTCCTCAAAAGGGCATCGGTTCGTATTAGTGGCAACTGATTATTTCACTAAATGGTCTGAAGCAGTACCTCTCAAGAACATGACACATACGGAGGTAATTCAATTCATAATTGAGCACATTATTCATAGATTCGGTATTCCTCAAATGTTAACTATAGATCAAGGTTCATCTTTTATGTCACACCAAGTCAGAGAGTTTGCCGAATCTTATAATATATAGTTGCTCAATTCCTCTCCATATTATGCCCAAGCTAATGGACAAGCCGAGTCTAGCAATAAAATTTTAATCAAGCTCATCAAGAAGAAGATTGAGGATAATCCGAGGAGATGGCATGAGTTGTTGTCTAAAGCTTTGTGGGCACATAGAATTTCAAGGCATGGTGCTACAAAGGTGACTTCATATGAGCTAGTATATGGTCAAGAGGTTGTTTTACCGGTGGAAGTAAATTTGAATGCTTTGAGAATAGCCAAACAAAATGATTTATCAGTAGTAGAATTTTATAACTTGATGATGGACAATATTGATGAGGTTGCTGATAAACGTTTGGCTGCTTTGAAGGCCATAGAGAAGGACAAGTTGAGGGTAGCAAGGGCTTACAATAAGAAAGTTAAGTTGAAGAATTTTCAAGTTGGCGATCTCGTCTGGAAAGTAATTCTCCCAATTGTTTCGAGAGACAGAAAATTCGGGAAGTGGTCTCCAAGTTGGGAAGGTCCTTTTAGAATTGCAAGAATAGTTCCCGGAAATTCTTATTTGGTGGAATCCGTACAAGGGGCACTGTTACCTCGAGCTCTCAATGGCAAGTACTTGAAGAAATACCACCCAAGTGTGTGGGAAGAAGCCTAAGTGGGAAATGGCCGATATATGATTATCGCCCTTAGCACAAACATGGCCGATACCTGATTATCGTCCTGAGGAAAATAAATGGCCGATGGAGTGTTGACATCGTCCTTACAACAAACACAATACAAGTTATTTTTCGGCACACAAGCTTTGCCGAAAAACAGGGGGCATGTGTTGACACCAGATTTTGGCATGGTCACGAATCCGGGTTTGTATGCAAAAGTTAGAGGCAGCACTTCGCGGGCCGGCCCTGAGTGAGAAAGTATTTGGCCTTTGCCGGCTGAATGAAACCTTGCCAGGGTAAAACCTTGCTGATGTGAGGGCTTGCCGGCGTGGAAAGCTTGTCAGCGGAGAAGCTTGCCGGTGTGAAATCTTGCCGAGGGAGAAATCTTGACGAGGAGGAACTCTTGCCGGGGTAGATACCTTGCCGAGCTAGGGAGGAACCCTTGCCGGTGTAAAAACCTTGCCGGGGTGAAACCTTGTCGGTGCGGAAAGCTTACCCGGGTGGAAGGCCTGCCGAGGTGGAGGTTGTGATAGTCAAGCCGATGAGAAGTTGAAGATGGGCCCAGAAGCTAATTCAGATGATCTTGGATGGAGAAATGTCCTACACGGAAGTTGTTTGTCTCGTCGAAACGATCGATTTTGATATAAAGATTGTCTCAATCCGAGGTCGTATACAAAAGTTAGAGCCCGCTTTTGAGCTCGTTTCCATCCAGGTTGTTTGTCACCATGAAAAGGACCCTCAAAGTACAGCCAGTTTAAACCGAACAGTTTTGGAAAGTTCGGATAAAATCAGTCCGAATTTGACTAGGGTTTTGAACGTGAATTGATGTAATTTTCTTGTAAGGAAAGCCTAGATAAATCCTTTGCTTGTACGGGAAGTCCAACCACCTCTTATATATGTTGGGGGTGACGGCCGATTGAAACAACACACAATCGAACAAATCAATATACTACCTTTTCATCTACGTTTTATCTGTCCACCGTTTTTCTCTCTCGTTCTTCGCTGTTCTTCGTGTTTGAGAGCTGCGAATTCCGAGGCTCTAGGGGCGAGCGAATCGACCTAGGGCAGCCCATAGCCGCCGCACTCCCTGACGGGGTCCCTCCCGGGGGTGTGGGGTTTTCGGGTCTGCAAAAGCGTCCGTCGACTGTCTTGCGTATCGCACTGTCGGTCGGGTCTCCTTCGACGTGAGCTGCGGTGCATCACCCCCGGCGTCGAGGGTACACGTGACGTGTTCGTGTGTCAACAACTTGCAAAGATAACCAATCATACATAAAAGAATTCAGAGAAGATTCTAATATTTTTCATAGATAAACTTGATCATAAACCCACAATTCATCGGTCTCAACAAACACACCGCAAAAGAAGATTACATCAAATAGATCTCCACAAGAGAGGGGGAGAACTTTGTATTGAGGTCCAAAAAGAGAGAAGAAGCCATCTAGCTAATAACTATGGACCCGAAGGTCTAAGTTAAACTACTCACACTTCATCGGAGAGGCTATGGTGTTGATGTAGAAGCCCTCCGTGATCGATGCCCCCTCCGGCGGAGCTCCGGTACAGGCCCCAAGATGGGATCTTGTGGATACAGAAAGTTACGGCGGTGGAATTAGGGTTTTGGCTCCGTATCTGATCGTTTGGGGGTACGTAGGTATATATAGGAGGAAGGAGTACATCGGTGGCACAACAAAGGGCCCATAAGGGTGGAGGGCGCGCCTGGGGGGGTAGGCGCGCCCCCTACCTCATGGCCTCCCTGTTGGTTGCTTGACGTAGGGTCCAAGTCTCCTGGATCTTGTTCGTTCCAAAAATCACGTTCCTGAAGGTTTCATTCCGTTTGGACTCCGTTTGAAATTCCTTTTCTTCGAAACCCTAAAATAGGAAAAAAAACAGCAATTCTGGGTTGGGCCTCCGGTTAATAGGTTAGTCCCAAAAATAATATAAAAGTGGATAATAAAGCCCAATAATGTCCAAAACAGAAGATAATATAGCATGGGTCAATCAAAAATTATAGATACATTGCAGACATATCAAGCATCCCCAAGCTTAATTCATGCTCGTCCTCGAGTAGGTAAATGATAAAAACAGATTTTTTTTGATGTGGAATGCTACCTGGCATATTTTCAATGTAATTCTTCTTAATTGTGGTATGAATATTCAGATCCGAAAGATTCAAGACAAAAGTTCAATATTGACAAAAAATAATAATGCTTCGAGCATACTAACTAAGCAATTATGTCTTCTCAAAATAACATGGCCAAAGAAAGTTATCCCTACAAAATCACATAGTTTGGCTATGCTCTATCTTCACCACACAAAGTATTTAAATCATGCACAACCCCAATGACAAGCCAAGCAATTATTTCATACTTTTGACATTCTCAAAACTCTTTCAATCTTCACGCAATACATGAGCGTGAGCCATGGACATACCACTTTAGGTGGAATAGAATGGTGGTTGTGGAGAAGACAAAAAGGGAGAAGATAGTCTCACATCAACTAGGTGTATCAACGGGCTATGGAGATGCCCATCAATAGATATCAATGTGAGTGAGTAGGGATTGCCATGCGACAGATGCACTAGAGCTATAAGTATATGAAATCTCAAAAACAAACTAAGTTGGTGTGCATCCAACTTGCTTGCTCACGAAGACCTAGGGCATTTTGAGGAAGCACATCATTGGAATATACGAGCCAAGTTCTATAATGAAAAATTCCCACTAGTATATGAAAGTGATAACAAAGGAGACTCTCTACTATGAAGATCATGGTGCTACTTTGAAGCACAAGTGTGGTAAAAGGATAGTAGCATTGTCCCTTCTCTCTTTTTCTCTCATATTTTTTTATTTGGGCCTTTTCTCTTTTTTATGGCCTCTTTTTTTCGTCTGGAGTCTCATCCTGACTTGTGGGGGAATCATAGTCTCCATCATCCTTTCCTCACTGGGACAATGCTCTAATAATGATGATCATCACACTTTTATTTTCTTACAACTCAAGAATTACAACTTGATACTTAGAACAAAATATAACTCTATGTGAATGCTTCCGGCGTGTACCGGGATATGCAATGACTCATGAGTGACATGTATGAAAGAATTATGAATGGTGGCTTCGCCACAAATACAATGTCAACTACATGATCATGCAAAGCAATATGACAATGATGGAGCATGTCATAGTAAATGGAACGGTGGAAAGTTGCATTGCAATATATCTCGGAATGGCTATGGAAATGCCATGATAGGTAGGAATGGTGGCTGTTTTGAGGAAGTTATATCGTGGGTGTATGATACCGGCGAAAGGTGTAACACCCTCGATGCGGCTATAGCTCCCACGTGTCGAGGCACGACTTAGAGGCATAACCGCATTGAAAGCAATGTCGCAAGTTAGGCAATCTTCACAACATCCCATGTAATATAGATAATAAAAGGGGAGATACATAGTTGGCTTACACTCGCCACGTCAATCAAAGTACGTAAATAGCATTACATCAATCAAACGCTCATGGCCCGACTACGGCGCCAAAATAAAAGATAACCCAACAGGTGACACGGTCCCAATCGCCCCAACTGGGCACCACTACTGATCATCAGGGAAAGACACGTAGTATCGGCGTGAGTCCTCGTCGAACTCCCACTTGAGCTCAAGCGCGTCATCTGGAACGGAGTCATCATGCCCTGCATCTGGTTTGGAAGTAATCTGTGAGCCACAGGGACTCAGCAATCTCACACCCTCGCGATCAAGACTATTTAAGCTTATGGGTAAGGCAAGGTAAATATGTGGAGCTGCACCAAGCGACTAGCATATATGGTGGCTATCCTATTCGCAAAAGAGAGTGAGAAGAGAGGGCAAAGCGCGAATGAGTAACTAGAGAGCATCCTGCGGCAAGCATTACTCCAACACCGTGTTCACTTCCCGGACTCCGCCGAGAAGAGACCATCACGGTAACTCACACTGTTAATTCATTTTAATTAAGTTAAGGTTCAAGTTATCTACAACCGGACATTAACAAATTCCCATCTGCCCATAACCGCGGGCACGACTTTCGAAAGTTCAAATCCCTGCAGGGGAGTCCCAACTTAGCCCATGTCAAGCTCTCACGGTCAACGAAGGAATAGACCTTCTCCCGAGACGTTCTGATCAGACTCGATATCCCGGTTCTTCAAGACACTTCGACAAGTTAAAAAAAATCCAGCAACACCGCCTGAATATGCCGACAAATCCCGATAGGAGCTGCACATATCTCGTTCTCAGGGCACACTCAGATGAGCCAGACGTTGGGTAGGCCATCCCAGAGTTGCCCCTGGTAGCCCCGGACATCACTCGGTTGGACCAACACTCAGAGGAGCACTGGCCCGGGGGGGTTTAAATAAGATGACCCTCGGGCTCCGGAAACCCAAGGGAAAAAGAGGCTAGGTGGCAAATGGTAAAACCAAGGTTGGGCATTGCTGGAAAAACTTTAATCAAGGCGAACTATCAAGGGGTTCCCATTATCACCCAACCGCGTAAGGAACGCAAAATCCGGGAACATAACACTGATATGACGGAAACTAGGGCGGCAAGAGTGGGACAAAACACTAGGCGAGAGGCCGAGCCTTCCACCCTTTACCAAGTATATAGATGCATTAAGATAACATGGCAATATAATGATATCCCAACAAGTAAAAAATGTTCCAACAAGGAACGGTATCCAATCTTCACCTGCAACTAGCAACGCTATAAGAGGGGCTGAGCAAAGCGGTAACATAGCCAATCAACGGTTTGCTAGGACATGGTGGGTTAGAGGTTTGACATGGAAATTTGGGAGGCATGATAAGCAAGTGTTAGGCATCGTAGCATAGGCATAGCAAAAGAGCGAGCATCTAGCAAAGCAAAGATAGTAGTGATTTCGAGGGTATGATCATCTTGCCTGCAAAGTTGTTAGAGTTGACTGGATCTTCGAAAGCAAACTCAACGGGCTCCTCATTAGTGAACTCATCTCCCGGCTCTACCCAAACAAGACAAACAGGCAACAAGGACACAATCAACCACGTGCAAGGCTCAAACAATATGATGCAAACATGGTATGCTATGCGGGATGCAATATGGGATGCATATGCAAGACTTGACAAGGAACGAATGAACCTGGCCTCAACTTGGAAATCCAAGTGTGTCACTCGCAAGATGAGATGAAATCACTTGAAAACGATATAAAGAACGCCGGAATCGGAGTTACGGTTTGGAAATGGCAAGCAATTCAAATATGACCACGTTCTGCGATTTACAGCAAGTAGCCAACTAAATGCAACAAGATGAACATGCTACAGCACCCAAACATGGCATCAAAATACATGGCAGGGATCCTCTCATGATTCTTAACAAAAGACTAGCACTGTGCTACGGCCAATTCATTCATTAACAGGTTCAAACAAGCATGGCACAAATGCATTTGATAAAAAGATTTCAGACTTAGTGAAATTAACACTTGTCTGAAATTTCAGATCAGGTAGCACACTTTGGAGCATGAAAACTATATGCTACAGGACCTGAACATGGCAAAGTAAAGCATGGCATGGAGCTACTCAAAGAGCTTAACAAAAGTCCCTTAGTGACCTTGAGCCAAAAGGGATCGGAAAGTACATTTGCAAGCATGTGAACATGGCAAAAACATAATCAATTCTCAGACTTAGTGAAAACTGGAGCATGCTGAGACAGATATCAAGTAGGCATGTTTACGAGCTCGATGCGCTCACTACAGAGCAAGTCATGACAATCTAAGAATACAACCATCAAGAATACACAAAATACAAGCTAGACATGGCAAGAACAATAGCATAGCATGCACGGATCAACTACAACATCCTCGGCAAAATCGCTAACAAGTAGACAATCTGCCCAGGTTCACGAAATGGCAAAAGTAGAGCTCGATTTACTCAAGCTAGTGTGCTCCATAATTTCAAACAAAGACATGGATGGATAAAGCACTACAACATTAACAAAACATCCTTACTGATAATCCTCAAAAGAGGCACGGATCACTAGGAAACAACATGAACATATGGCATTATGAAATAAACAGATCAAGGACTTGGTGGAATTGCTAAGTCCCTGAAATCAGCATTAACGAATGCTCCACTTTGCAAGCTTGTGCTAGTCACCACACACATCACAAAAATACATGTATTGCACCTCTGGATAGATGGCAAAACATATAACAAAACTCATGTAGAGCTCAGGGGCATATCATGCACACAATAATCATGGCAAAAATGACAAATATCTAATTGGAGCAGCAGATCTGACAATTATCTCAAATAGCACTCTTCCAACAGCATTTCGGGCATCAAGATGAACTCAAATGAAAATGATGCAATGGGATGAAATTATGTACTCTCTGAGGTGAACATTTTGATATGCTATATGCCCGAAACGGAGTTATGGATGAGGAGTTACGATGTGATGAAATATGCAAAAAGATTAGGGTTCGGAGGGAAAAAGTCAACCCGAGAGGTTCCAGATCCAGATCCGGCCGGAGTTACTGTAGCAAGGCGCAGATCTCGCCGGAGAAGAGTACGAAGTTCGCCGGAGTTGGTGGATCTGGCCGGGAGGTGGAGCGCGGTGCCGGAGTCGGCACCTGGCGCGGTCGACAGCGAGGAAGGACGGAGAGGCGGCGACGAACGGGCGGCGGGGACGGCCGGGCGACGGGGCGCGGGCTGCTGGCGCGAGGCGGAGGCGTTGGACGGCGACGGCGGCTGGCGGCGAAGAAGCGGCATGGCGAGGCGGACGGTGGCGCGGTGAGCGCGGTAGGCGGCGAGACGTGGGGCCCGGTCGGGCGCCGGGTAGGGCCGGACGCGGGCTTCCGCGGGCCGCGGCGGCGGGGATCGGCGGGATGCCACGTGGCAGGCGCGGATTGGCGCGGAGGTGGGGCGGCGGATGTGTCCGGCCGGACCGGACGTGTCTGGCCGGACCGGACGTGTCCGGTGCGGCGCGAGGGGTGGATCTAGGGTTAGGGATGGAGGGGATCCGGGATTTTCGAGGAGGGGTCTTTATATAGGCATTGAGGGAGCTAGGAGAGTCCAAATGAGGTGCAGTTTTCGACCACGCGATCATGATCGAACGCTCTAGATGATGGAGAAGGTTTTGGTGGGTTTTGGGCGAAATTGAAGGGGTGTTGGGCTGCAACACACACAAGGCCTTTTCGGTCCCTCGGTTAACCGTTGGACCATCAAACGAAGTCCAAATGGTACGAAACTTGACAGGCGGTCTACCGGTAGTAAACCAAGGCCGCTTGGCAAGTCTCGGTCCAATCCGGAAATGTTTAATCCCCACACACGAAAGAAAGGTAGAAATGATCACCGGAGGAGAACGAAGCGCCGGAATGCAAAACGGACAACGGGGAAAATGCTTGAATGCATGAGATGAACACGTATGCAAATGCAATGCACATGATGACATGATATGAGATGCATGACAACGATAACAACACACGGAGACAAAAACCCGAACCCGAGAAAATAAAATAACTTAACGCCGGAAACGGCAAGAGTTGGAGTACATATTGGGGAAATCATATCTGGGGTGTTACAACACTCCACCACTACAAAAGGATCTCGTCCCAAGATCTAGGACTGAAAGAACGTCGGGTATTCAGAATGGAGGTGATCCTCGCGTTCCTCGGTAGCTTCACGGTCGGAATGGTGTGACCACTTGACTTTGAGGAATTTGATTGACTTGTTGCGAGTCTTGCATTCAGTCTCTTCAAGAATAGCCACGGGGTGCTCACGATAAGAGAGATCTTCTTGGAGCTCAATGGCCTCGAAGTTGACGATGCGATCAGGAGTCTTGAAGCACTTTCGGAGCTGAGAGACATGGAACACGTCATGCACATTTGCAAAGTTTGAAGAAAGCTCGAGTTGATAGGCGAGATCGCCTCTCTTGCTGACGATCTTGAAAGGTCCCACATATCTAGGGGCAAGCTTCCCTTTGATACCGAAGCGACGAGTACCTTTCATTGGAGAGACGCGGAGGTAAACATGATCTCCGATCTCGAAAGCAAAATCACGGTGCTTACTATCATAGTAACTCTTCTGGCGGGATTGGGCTGCTTTGAGGTTATCTCGAATGACTTTGCACATTTCCTCTGCCTCTGTGATTAAGTCATTTCCCAAAAGTTGACGTTCACCGGTTTCAGACCAGTTGCGAGGGGTACGGCACTTCCTGCCATACAAAATTTCAAATGGGGCCTTGCCCGAACTTGCTTGAAAACTGTTGTTGTAGGAGAATTCAGCATATGGAAGACAATCCTCCCACTTCATGCCGAAGGAGATCACACAAGCCCTGAGCATATCTTCAAGAATCTGATTGACACGCTCGACTTGACCGCTAGTTTGAGGATGGAAAGTTGTGCTGAAGCGGATGTTGGTGCCTATGGCCTTCTGAAAAAGAATCCCAAAACTTGGAGGTAAAGATGCTGCCACGGTCTGAAGACATCACCTGTGGAATACCGTGCAGAGAGACAATTCGAGAGGTATAGAGTTCCGCCAATTGAGCTGCAGTGATCGACTGTTTGATAGGTAGAAAGTGAGCCACTTTAGTGAGTTTGTCGATGACAATGAATATAGCATCATTGCCACGCTTGGACTTTGGAAACCCAGTCACGAAGTCCATTTCAATGTGGTCAAACTTCCATTCTGGAATGGCAATAGGTTGGAAGAGACCAGCTAGCCTTTGGTGTTCTGCCTTCACTCTTCTGTAGACATCACATTCATTCATGAACTGAGCAATCTCGCGCTTCATTCGAGTCCACCAATAAGCCTGCTTGAGGTCCTGATACATCTTCGTGCTCCCAGGGTGGATGGAGAGGAGAGAATTGTGAGCCTCATTCATGATCACTTTACGAAGGTCACCTTTGGGCACAACAATACGATCCTCGAAGAAAAGAGTATCCTTGTCATCAAGGCGGTAGCACTTGTACTTGGGTTGACTCTTGGCAATCCCAATCTTCACCTTCTTCACCATAGCATCAAGAAGCTGGGCTTGGCGAATCTGGTCTTCCAAGGTAGGAGAGACTTGAAGGTTGGCGAGGAAACCTTGAGGAACAACTTGCAGATTAAGTTTGCGGAAAGCTTCACAAAGCTCGGGTTGATAAGGCTTGAGAATCAGACTGTTGCAATAAGTCTTCCTGCTCAAAGCGTCAACAATCACATTGGCCTTGCCTGGAGTATACTCGATACTCGGATTATACTCTTGAATCATTTCGACCCATCGAGTCTGCCTGAGGTTGAGATTAGGCTGAGTGAAGATGTACTTGAGACTCTTGTGATCAGTGAAAATGTCCACTTTTCTTCCCAATAAGAGATGTCTCCAAGTCAAAAGAGCATGCACTACTGCCGCCAACTCGAGATCATGAGTGGGGTAGTTCTTCTCGTTGGGCTTCAACTGGCGAGAGGTATAAGCCACAACTTTCTTCTCTTACATCAACACTGCGCCAAGACCTTGGAGAGAGGCATCGCAAAAGACCTCGTACGGCTTGGATTCATCGGAAGGAGTCAGAACTGGAGCAGTGACCAATTTCTCTTCCAAAGTGTTGAAAGCAATGTCACACTCTAGAGACCAAACGTACTTGACGTGCTTCTGGAGAAGATTTAAGAGAGGCTTCGCGATCTTAGAAAAGTTTTCAACGAATCTTCGACAGTAGCTTGCGAGACCGAGGAAGCTACGGAGTTGCTTCACGTTCTGAGGTGGTTCCCAATTCACAATTGCACACACCTTCTCAGGATTCACCGTAATGCCCTTGGCAGAGATGATATTACCAAGATAAAGAACCTCATTGAGCCAAAATTCGCACTTGGAGAAGTTGGCGTAGAACTTGTGTTCCCTGAGCTTATTGAGTACCAAACGCAAGTGCTTGGCATGATCTTCCTTGTTCTTCGAAAAGACCAGAATGTCGTCGAGATAGACCAAAACGAAGTCATTGGTGTAGGCGTTGAAGATGAAGTTCATCATTCGAGAGAAAGTCGGAGGAGCGTTGACGAGGCCAAAAGACATGACAGTGTACTCATATGAACCATAGCTTGTCCTGAAAGCCATCTTGGGAATATCTTGCTCACGGATTCGAATTTGATGATAACCCATATGGAGATCAAGCTTGGAGAATACTTGGGCACCTTTGAGTTGTTCGAACAGCTCGTTGATGTTGGGAAGTGGGTATTTGTTCTTGATGGTCTTCTTGTTCAATGGACGGTAATCAACACAAAGTCGGTCCGTTCCATCCTTCTTCTTCACAAAAAGAACACCACAACCCCACGGAGAAGAACTAGGCCGGATGAGACCCATTCTCCCTTGAATATTGAGTTGCTTCTTCAGCTCCTTCAACTCTTCAGGTCCGAGCTTGTAAGGACGCTTGCACACTGGTTCCGTGCCAGGCTCAAGATCGATGACGAATTCAATTGGCCGGTGCGGAGGCATTCCTGGAAGCTCTTCTGGAAAGACGTCATGATATTCGCAAACGACTGGAATTTGCGAGATAGCATCCAGTTCACCCTTCTCATTGATAGAAAACATATGGATGGTGTCATCACGAGAGTCAAAGACAATTACATCCTCAGACGAATGAGTCAATTGAATCTGCCTGGCTGCACAATCAAGCTGAGCCTTGTGCTTAGATAGCCAATCCATCTCGAGAATAAGATCAATATCCGAGTTGCCAAGAACCACCGGAGAAGAAAGGAACTTGAAGTCTCCCAACGTGATAGTAACATCCAGGGCGATAGCGCTTGCATTCATGAATTTACCCGGAGAAACAACAGATAACTGTCTAGGCAAATCTTGTAAAGGCAACTCATGCTTAGAAACAAATGGTCTCGAGATGAAACAATGCGATGCACCCGTGTCAAAAAGAACTTTTGCAGGAATATCATTAACAGGAAGGTTACCCATGATGACATCTGACGAGTCCTCTGCCTGAGCTGCATTCATCAAGTTGACCTTGGCGGACTTGGTGTTATGCTTGACCATAGCTGTACTTGCCGATCTCACAGGAGGAGGAGGAGGAGGAGGGAGACGCCTCTGATTGAAGCATTTGTTGGCATAGTGACCCTTCTGTTGGCACTTGTTGCACGTGACCTCTGAAAGCGGACAGTGATACGGAGCACTTGATCTTGGAGCTTGAGACGAAGTCTTGTTCTGAAAGCCAGGGTTGGGTGGCTTGGAAGATCCACTGCCACCTTTGCTCTTCTGCTGATACGGCTGACGGAACGGAGGAGGAGGAAGCCAATACTTCTGCTGCTTGGCCACTTGAGTAGAGGAAGAAGGAGTGGCATCTCTGACTCGCTTCTTGGAAGCATCACACCTCAGTTGAGCAGTCTCTTGCTTCAATGCCATGTTGTAGAACTCATCGTACCTCAAGGGCTCAAAGTGGACAAGAGCTAGCTGGATTTCTTCCCTGAGACCACCCCTGAACTGGTATATCATGCTATTCTCATCAGGGATGTCCTGCTTAGCAAAGCGGGCGAGCTTCTGAAATAACTTGTTGTAGTCATAGACAGACAAATAGCCTTGCTTCAGGTTGCAGAATTCCTCACGCTTGCTTTCAACCACGCTCTGTGGGATATGATGAGCTCTGAAATCTTGACGGAATTCATCCCAGGTAATCACACGTCCACCTCTGGAATCCTTGTACTGCTGGAACCATTCTGCAGCTTGGTCTTTGAGTTGGAAAGAAGCAAACTTGACGAAGTCCTCAGGCCTGACATTACTGCACTCGAAATGCTTGCACAGATCCATGAGCCAATCGTCAGCATCAGTTGCCTCAACACAATTGCTGAAAGTCTTTGGCCCGTTAGCAAGGAACTGGTTGAGTGTAGCAAAGTGATTCTGATTGTTGCCTTGGTTGCCTTGGTTCGCTTGATTGCGCTCTTGAAGAATTTGCATGATCAACTGTTTGTTTGCATTGGTTGCGGCCATCACAGTTTGCCATGCCTCCGGAGGAGGTGGAGGTGGTGGCGGATCTTGATTCTGATTCTGATTGGTGCTCTTAGCGGGAGCCATCCTGAAGAGGGTGACATCCATTAGCACATTGATAGACAAATATTGAAGTTGAATCCAACGGAATGAAAATTTGCAACATAAAGTCTTCACATCCGAACATAAGAACGAATGCATTCCTCTTGAAATGGTCACATATCCATAAATTGAGAAGCCACTTAGAATTTAGGTAGAGAAATAAATCAACAAGGTACGGATCAAGAACGAATACTCGGTAAGAAATCCCAATCTCAAACCAAATATCCGTGGAAGAAGAGCTAGAGCTGCAAGAATTCCCACCTATGAAACTCCCAAACCTTTCCGGTTATGCAATCAGGTGTTGGGGATACAGGGGAAGCATACTATCTCACCCAAATCTAGCAATTCCTACATCCAGGTGTATCCATCCTTCAACACATAACCGAGAAAAACTTCGGAAACCATCTACCTCAACCTTCAAAAAGCATCCGTTATACAAGTTATGGCGATACTCCCGAACTCCCGCCCCAGTACTGGGTGGCGCCGAGGTTATCTCACCAACGAACTGCATAAAAGAGATTTTCAATGTCGGCGTACTAAACTCAGGTATTCCAGAACTGCAACGATAAAATTGTGACGACAACACCTCGGAGCTCAACTCCCCGAGACACTGCCACAACCCCTAAAGACAGGAGGCACCAAGAACAATGTTCTCGTCACAAAACCATCGAAACGATTCCAAGATACCCGCGTGATCCTAAAATTTGTTTTAGTGAAATTTGAGAAGAGAAGAGTCAAAACTCTACGTCAGGATGCCTTACCAGAGCGATGAGGAGACTGGGAAGTAAAAAAGAATTCCTAAACTCTCCGATATATAATTCCTAAATGACTTAAAACATTTTTCTAGACTCAACTCGGCCGCTAAAAACGATCAAGCAATGGGGGCTCCTAAGGTCGGGGAAGGCTCTGATTACCAACTTGTAACGCCCTCGATACGGCTATAGCTCCCACGTGTCGAGGCACGACTTAGAGGCATAACTGCATTGAAAGCAATGTCGCAAGTTAGGCAATCTTCACAACATCCCATGTAATATAGATAATAAAGGGGGAGATACATAGTTGGCTTACACTCGCCACGTCAATCAAAGTACATAAATAGCATTACATCAATCAAACACTCATGGCCCGACTACGGCGCCAAAATAAAAGATAACCCAACAGGCGACACGGTCCCGATCGCCCCAACTGGGCACCACTACTGATCATCAGGGAAAGACATGTAGTATCGGCGTGAGTCCTCGTCGAACTCCCACTTGAGCTCAAGCGCGTCATCTGGAACGGAGTCATCAGGCCCTGCATCTGGTTTGGAAGTAATCTGTGAGCCATAGGGACTCAGAAATCTTGCACCCTCGCGATCAAGACTATTTAAGCGTATGGGTAAGGCAAGGTAAATATGTGGAGCTGCAGCAAGTGACTAGCATATATGGTGGCTATCCTGTTCGCAAAAGAGAGCGAGAAGAGAGGGCAAAGCGCGAACGAGTAACTAGAGAGCATCCTGCGGCAAGCATTACTCCAACACCGTGTTCACTTCCCGGACTCCGCCGAGAAGAGACCATCACAGTAACTCACACTGTTGATTCATTTTAATTAAGTTAAGGTTCAAGTTATCTACAACCGGACATTAAAAAATTCCCATCTGCCCATAACCGCGGGCACGGCTTTCGAAAGTTCAAATCCCTGCAGGGGAGTCCCAACTTAGCCCATGACAAGCTCTCACGGTCAACGAAGGAATAGACCTTCTCCCGAGACGTTTCGATCAGACTCGGTATCCCGGTTCTTCAAGACACTTCGACAAGTTAAAACAAATACAGCAACACCGCCCGAATGTGCCGACAAATCCCGATAGGAGCTGCACATATCTCGTTCTCAGGGCACACTTAGATGAGCCAGACGTCGGGTAGGCCAGCCCAGAGTTGCCCCTGGTAGCCCCGGACATCGCTCGGTTGGACCAACACTCAGAGGAGCACTGGCCCGGGGGGGTTTAAATAAGATGACCCTCGGGCTCCGGAAACCCAAGGGAAAAAAGAGGCTAGGTGGCAAATGGTAAAACCAAGGTTGGGCATTGCTGGAAAAACTTTAATCAAGGCGAACTATCAAGGGGTTCCCATTATCACCCAACCGCGTAAGGAACGCAAAATCTGGGAACATAACACCGATATGACGGAAACTAGGGCGGCAAGAGTGGGACAAAACACTAGGTGAGAGGCCGAGCCTTCCACCCTTTTACCAAGTATATAGATGCATTAAGATAACATGGCAATATAATGATATCCCAACAAGTAAAAAATGTTCCAACAAGGAACGGTATCCAATCTTCACCTGCAACTAGCAACGCTATAAGAGGGGCTGAGCAAAGCGGTAACATAGCCAATCAACGGTTTGCTAGGACATGGTGGGTTAGAGGTTTGACATGGCAATTTTGGAGGCATGAATAAGCAAGTGGTAGGCATCATAGCATAGGCATAGCAAAAGAGCGAGCATCTAGCAAATCAAAGATAGTAGTGATTTCGAGGGTATGATCATCCTGCCTGCAAAGTTGTCAGAGTTGACTGGATCTTCGAAAGCAAACTCAACGGGCTCCTCGTTAGCGAACTCGTCTCCCGGCTCTACCCAAACAAGACAAACAGGCAACAAGGACACAATCAACCACGTGCAAGGCTCAAACAATATGATGCAAACATGGTATGCTATGCGGGATGCAATATGGGATGCATATGCAAGACTTGACGAGGAACGAATGAACCTGGCCTCAACTTGGAAATCCAAGTGTGTCACTGGCAAGATGAGATGAAATCGCTTGAAAACGATATAAAGAACGCCGGAATCGGAGTTACGGTTTGGAAATGGCAAGCAATTCAAATATGACCACGTTCTACGATTTACAGCAAGTAGCCAACTAAATGCAACAAGATGAACATGCTACAGCACCCAAACATGGCATCAAAATACATGGCAGGGATCCTCTCATGATGCTTAACAAAAGACTAGCACTGAGCTACGGCCAATTCATCCATTAACAGGTTCAAACAAGCATGGCAAAAATGCATTTGATAAACAAATTTCAGACTTAGTGAAATTAACACTTGTCTGAAATTTCAGATCAGGTAGCACACTTTGGAGCATGAAAACTATATGCTACAGGACCTGAACATGGCAAAGTAAAGCATGGCATGGAGCTACTCAAAGAGCTTAACACAAGTCCCTTAGTGACCTTGAGCCAAAAGGGATCGGAAAGTACATTTGCAAGCATGTGAACATGGCAAAAACATAATCAGCTCTCAGACTTAGTGAAAACTGGAGCATGCTGAGACAGATATCAAGTAGGCATGTTTACGAGCTCGATGCGCTCACTACAGAGCAAGTCATGACAATCTAAGAATACAACCATCAAGAATACACAAAATACAAGCTAGACATGGCAAGAACAATAGCATAGCATGCACGGATCAACTACAACATCCTCGGCAAAATCGCTAACAAGTAGACAATCTGCCCAGATTCACGAAATGGCAAAAGTAGAGCTCGATTGACTCAAGCTAGGTTGCTCCATAATTGCAAACAAAGACATGGATGTATAAAGCACTACAATATTAACAAAACATCCTTACTGATCATCCTCAAAAGAGGCACGGATCACTAGGAAACAACATGAACATATGGCATAATGAAATAAACAGATCAAGGACTTGGTGGAATTGCTAAGTCCCTGAAATCAGCATTAACGAATGCTCCACTTTGCAAGCTTGTGCTAGTCACCACACACATCACAAAAATACATGTATTGCACCTCTGGATAGATGGCAAAACATATAACAAAACTCATGTAGAGCTCAGGGGCATATCATGCACACAATAATCATGGCAAAAATGATAAATATCTAATTGGAGCAGCAGATCTGACAATTATCTCAAATAGCACTCTTCCAACAGCATTTCGGGCATCAAGATGAACTCAAATGAAAATGATGCAATGAGATGAAATTATGTACTCTCTGAGGTGAACATTTTGATATGCTATATGCCCGAAACGGAGTTATGGATGAGGAGTTACGATGTGATGAAATATGCAAAAAGATTAGGGTTCGGAGGGGAAAAGTCAACCCGAGAGGTTCCAGATCCAGATCCGGCCGGAGTTACTGTAGCAAGGCGCAGATCTCACCGGAGAAGATCACGAAGTTCGCCGGAGTTGGTGGATCTGGCCGGGAGCTGGAGCGCGGTGCCGGAGTCGGCACCTGGGGCGGTCGACAGCGAGGAAGGACGGAGAGGCGGCGACGAACGGGCGGGCTGCCGGCACGAGTCGGAGGCACCGGACGGCGACGGCGGCTGGCGGCAAAGAAGCGGCACGGCGAGGCGGACGGTGGCGCGGCGAGCGCGGTAGGCGGCGGGACGCGGGGCCCGGTCGGGTGGCGGGGAGGGCCGGCCACGGGCTTCCGCGGGCCGCGGCGGCGGGGATCGGCGGGATGCCACGTGGCAGGCGCGGATTGGCGCGGAGGTGGGGCGGCGGACGTGTTCGGCCGGACCGGACGTGTCCGGTGCGGCCCGAGGGGTGGATCTAGGGTTAGGGATGGAGGGGATCCGGGATTTTCGAGGAGGGGTCTTTATATAGGCATTGAGGGAGCTAGGAGAGTACAAATGAGGTGCGGTTTTCGACCACGCGATCGTGATCGAACGCTCTAGATGATGGGGAAGGTTTTGGTGAGTTTGGGGCCAAATTGAAGGGGTGTTGGGCTGCAACACACACGAGGCCTTTTCGGTCCCTCGGTTAACCGTTAGAGCATCAAACAAGTCCAAATGGTACGAAACTTGACAGGCGGGCTACCCGTAGTAAACCAAGGCCGCTTGGCAAGTCTCGGTACAATCCGGAAATGTTTAATCCCCACACACGAAAGAAAGGTAGAAATGACCACCGGAGGAGAACGAAGCGCCGGAATGCAAAACGGACAACGGGGAAAATGCTCGAATGCATGAGATGAACACGTATGCAAATGCAATGCACATGATGACATGATATGAGATGCATGACAACGATAACAACACATGGAGACAAAAACCCGAACCCGAGAAAATAAAATAACTTAATGCCGGAAACGACAAGAGTTGGAGTACATATTGGGGAAATCATATCCGGGGTGTTACCAAAGGTGCGCGGTATTAGAGAGGCTAGCAATGGTGGAAGGGTGAGAGTGCGTATGATCCATGGACTCAACATTAGTCATAAAGAACTCATATACTTATTGCAAAAATCTACAAGTTATTAAAGCAAAGTATTACGCGCATGCTCCTAGGGGGATAGATTGGTAGGAAAAGACCATCGCTCATCCCCGACCTCCACTCATAAGGAAGACAATCAATAAATAAATCATGCTCCGACTTCATCACATAACGGTTCACCATACGTGCATGCTACGGGAATCACAAACTTCAACACAAGTATTTCTCAATTTCACAACTACTCAACTAGCATGACTCTAATATCACCATCTCCATATCTCAAAACAATTATCAAGCATCAAACTTCTCTTAGTATTCAACACACTCATAAGAGAATTTTATTATTAATCTTGTATACCTAGCATATTAGGATTATTTAAGCAAATTACCATGCTATTTAAGACTCTCAAAATAATCTAAGTGAAGCATGAGAGATCAATAGTTTCTATAAAACAAATCCACCACCGTGCTCTAAAAGATATAAGTGAAGCACTAGAGCAAACCTATATAACTCAAAAGATATAAGTGAAGCACATAGAGTATTCTAATAATTTCTGAATCATGTGTGTCTCTCTCAAAAGGTGTGTACGTCAAATATGATTGTGGTAAAGTAACAAATAAAGACTCAAATCATACAAGACGCTCCAAGCAAAACACATATCATGTGGTGAATAAAAATATAGCTCCAAGTAAAGTTACCGATAGAAGTAGACGAAAGAGGGGATGCCTTCCGGGGCATCCCCAAGCTTTGGCTTTTAGGTGTCCTTAGATTATCTTGGATGTGCCATGGGCATCCCCAATCTTAGGCTCTCGCCACTCCTTGTTCAATAATCCATCAAATCTTTACCCAAAACTTGAAAACTTCACAACACAAAACTTAAAGTAGAAAATCTCGTGAGCTCTGTTAGCGAAAGAAAACAAAAGACCACTTCAAGTTACTGTAATGAACTCATTCTTTATTTATATTGGTGTTAAACCTACTGTATCCCAACTTCTCTACGGTTTATAAACTATTTTACTAGCCATAGATTCATCAAAATAAGGAAAGAACACACGAAAAACAGAACAGTCTGTAGTAATCTGTAGCTAGCGCTAGATCTGGAACCCCAAAGATTCTAAAATAAATTTCTGGACGTGAGGAATTTATCTATTAATCATCTGGAAAAGGAATTAACTAAATATCACTTTCCAAATAAAAATGGCAGCAGTTGTCGTGAGCGCTAAAGTTTCTGTTTTTTACAGCAAGATTAACAAGACTTTCCCCAAGTGTTCCCAACGGTTCTACTTGGCACAAACACTAATTAAACACAAAAAACACAACCAAAACAGAGTCTACATAAATTATTTATTACTAAACAGGAGCAAAAAGCAAGGAATAAAAATAAAATTGGGTTGC
Organism: Triticum dicoccoides; assembly: GCF_002162155.2. Lineage (NCBI taxonomy): Eukaryota > Viridiplantae > Streptophyta > Magnoliopsida > Poales > Poaceae > Triticum > Triticum dicoccoides. The sequence continues at coordinate 742,102,924 of NC_041382.1, read as the reverse complement.
CTCCCAACAAGCGCTATCGTTTAACGCCCCTAGCTAGGCATAAAAAGCAAAGATAGATCTAGGTATTGCCATCTTTGGTAGGAAATCCATAAATGGCCCTCATAATAGATTCATAAGGTAATTTAATTTTCTTTCTAGGAAATTGTTCCATGTCTTTCCTTAATAGAAATTGGAATCTAATATTTCCTTCCTTCATATCAATAATTGCACCAATCGTTCTAAGGAAAGGTCTACCAAGAATAATAGGACATGAAGGATTGCAATCTATATCAAGAACGATAAAATCTATGGGCACATAATTCCTATTTGCAAAAATAAGATCATCATTAATTCTTCCCATAGGTTTCTTAATAGTGGAATCCGCAAGGTGCAAGTTTAAAGGGCAATCATCAAAATCACGGAAACCTAACAAATCACACAAAGTCTTTGGAATCGTGGAAACACTAGCACCCAAATCACACAAAGCATATCATTCATGATTTTTAATTTTAATTTTAATAGTTGGTTCCCGCTCATCATAAAGTTTTCTAGGGATAGAAACTTCCAACTCATGTTTTTCTTCATAAGATTGCATCAAAGCATCAACAATATGTTTAGAATGGGGAGAATTTAGCATGGATTGCAACAAGGAAATACAATCTATCAAAGTGCATCTATCATAATTAAATTCCTTGAAATCCAAAATAGTAGGTTCATTAACATCAAGAGTTTTGATCTCTTCGATCCCACTTTTATCTAATTTAGCATCAAGATCTAAAAACTCCGAATTTTTGGAACGCCTTCTAGGTAAAGGTGGATCATATTCAGTCCCATCATTATCAAGATTCATATTGCAAAACAAAGATTTAATAGGGGACACATCAATAACTTTTGGATATTCATCTTTATTATCATGGAAACTAGAAGAACACGCTCTTATAAAGGAATCTTTCTTAGCACGCATCCTAGCAGTTTTTATTTGCACACATCAATGGAAATTCTCATGGATTTGAGAGACTTAGTGATATCATGCTTAGGAGGAATAGATCTAAGTTTCAAAGAATCAACATCAAGAGAAATTCTATCAACGTTCCTAGCCAACTCACCAATCTTAAGCAATTTTTCTTCAATCAAAGCATTGAAATTCTTTTGTGAAGTAATAAATTCTTTAATATTAGATTCAAAATCAGGGGGCATCTTATTATAATTTCCATAAGAATTGTTGTAGTAATTACCATAATTATTAGAGGAATTGCTAGGATAAGGCCAAGGATTAAAGTTTCCTCTATACGCGTTGTTACGAAAATTGTTCCTACCAACAAAATTCACATCCATAGATTCATTATTATTCTCAATGAAAGTAGACAAAGGCATATCATTAGGATCATAAGAAACACTTTTATTAGAAAATAATTTCATAAGGTCATCCATCTTTCCACTCAAAACATTAATTTCTTCTATCGCATGCACTTTTTTATTAGTAGATCTTTCAGTGTGTCATTGAGAATAATTAACCATAATATTATCTAGGAGTTTAGTAGCTTCTCTAAAGTGATTTCGATAAAAGTGCCCCCCGCGGCCGAATCTAAAAGATTTCTAGAAGCGAAATTCAATCCGGCATAAAAATTTTGTATAATCATCCACAAATTCAAACCATGTGTTGGGCAATTACGTATCATTAATTTCATCCTCTCCCAAGCTTGTGCAACATGTTCATGATCAAGTTGCTTAAAATTCATAATATCATTTCTAAGAGAGATGATCTTAGCGGGAGGAAAATATTTAGAGATAAAAGCATCTTTGCACTTATTCCAAGAGGCAATACTATTTTTAGGCAAAGACGAAAACCAAGCTTTAGCACGATCTCTAAGCGTAAAAGGAAATAGCTTCAATTTAACAATATCGTTGTCCACATCTTTCTTATTTTGCATATCACACAAATCAACGAAGCTATTTAGATGGGTAGCGGCATCTTCACTAGGAAGGCCGGAAAATGGATCTTTCATGACAAGATTCGGCAAGGAAGCATTAATTTCACAAGATTCAGCATCGGTAAGAGGAGGAATAGGAGTGCTAATAAAATCATTGTTGTTGGTATTGGTAAAGTCACACAATTTAGTGTTATCTTGAGCCATCATGACAAGTAAGCAATCCAACACACAAGCAAACGAGGAACGGGCAAAAAGAGGCAAATAGAGAAAGAGAAGGAGGATAGAGAGAGAGAGGGCGAATAAAACAGCAAGGGTGAAGTGGGGGAGAGGAAAACAAATGGCAAATAATGTAATGCGGGAGATAAGGGTTTGTGATGGGTACTTGGTATGTTGACTTTTGCGTAGACCTCCCCGTCAACGGCGCCAGAAATCCTTCTTGCTACCTCTTGAGCACTTGCGCTGGTTTTCCCTTGAAGGGGAAAGGGTGGTGCAGCAAAGTAGCGTAAGTATTTCCCTCGGTTTTTGAGAACCAAGGTATCGATCCAGTAGGAGGCTACGCGCGAGTCCCTCACACCTACACAAAACAAATAAATCCTCGCAACCAACACAATAAGGGGTTGTCAATCCCTACACGGTCACTTACGAGAGTGAGATCTGATAGATATGATAAGATAATATTTTTTGGTATTTTTATGACAAAGATGCAAAGTAAAATAAAAGCAATGAAAATAACTAAGTATTAGAAGATTTAATATGATGAAGATAGACCCGGGGGCCATAGGTTTCACTAGTGGCTTCTCTCAAGAGCATAGGTATTGTATGGTGGGTGAACAAATTACTTTTGAGCAATTGAAAGAATTGAGCATAGCTATGAGAATATCTAGGTATGATCATGTATATAGGCATCACGTCCGAGACAAGTAGACCGACTCCCTCCTGCATCTACTAATATTACTCCACACATCGACCGCTATCCAGCATGCATCTAGAGTATTAAGTTTAAGAGAACAGAGTAATGCTTTAAGCAAGATGACATGATGTAGAGGGATAAACTCATGCAATATGATGAAAACCCCAACTTGTTATCCTCGATGGCAACAATACAATATGTGCCTTGCTGCCCCTACTGTCACTGGGAAAGGACACCGCAAGATTGAACCCAAAGCTAAGAACTTCTCCCATTGCAAGAAAGATCAATCTAGTAGACCAAACCAAACTGATAATTCAAAGAGACTTGCAAAGATAACCAATCATACATAAAAGAATTCAGAGAAGATTCAAATATTGTTCATAGATAAACTTGATCATAAACCCACAATTCATCGGTCTCAACAAACACACCACAAAAGAAGATTACATCGAATAGATCTCCGTAAGAGAGGGGGAGAACTTTGTATTGAGATCCAAAAAGAGAGAAGAAGCCAGCTAGCTAATAACTATGGACCTGAGGTCTGAGGTAAACTACTCACACTTCATCGGAGAGGCTATGGTGTTGATGTAGAAGCCCTCCGTGATCAATGCCACCTCCGGCGGAGCTCTAGAACAGGCCCCAAGATGGGATCTCGTGGATACAGAAAGTTACGGCGGTGGAATTAGTGTTTTGGCTCCGTATCTGATCGTATGGGGGTACGTAGGTATATATAGGAGGAAGGAGTACGTCGATGGAGCAACAGGGGGCCCGCGAGGGTGGAGGGCACGCCTGGGGGGTAGGTGTGCCCCCCTACCTCGTGGCCTCCCTGTTGGTTGCTTGATGTAGGGTCCAAGTCTCCTGGATCTTGTTCGTTCCAAAATTCACGTTCCCGAAGGTTTCATTCTGTTTGGACTCCGTTTGATATTCCTTTTCTTCGAAACCCTAAAATAGGCAAAAAAACAACAATTCTAGGTTGGGCCTCCAGTTAATAGGTTAGTCCCAAAAATAATATAAAAGCGGATAATAAAGCCCAATAATGTCCAAAACAGAAGATAATATAGCATGGAGAAAATCAAAGATTATAGATACGTTGGAGACGTATCAGTAGGCGCACCCCCCTGCCTCGTGGCTGCCTCGTTGATTGCTTGATGTCCACTCCAAGTCCTCTGGATCACGTTTGTTCCAAAAAATCACATTCCCAAAGGTTTCATGTCGTTTGGACTCTGTTTGATATTCCTTTTCTATGAAACACTGAAATAGGCAAAAAAACAGCAATTTGCGCTGGGCCTCCGGTTAATAGGTTAGTCCCAAAAATAATATAAAAGTGTAAAATAAAGCCCATTAACATCCAAAATAGATAGTATAATAGCATGGAGAAATCAAAAATTATAGATATGTTGGAGATGTATCAGCATCCCCAAGCTTAATTCCTGCTCGTCCTCGAGTAGGTAAATGATAAAAATAGAATTTTTGATGTGGAATGCTTTATAGAATATTCTTCAATGTATTTTCCTCTATTGTGGCATGCATGTTCAGATCTGAAAGATTCAAGATAAATGTTTATTGTTGACATAAAATAGTAATACTCCAAGTATGCTAATCAAGCAATTATGTCTTATCAAAATACCATAGCCAAAGAAAACTTATCCCTACAAAGTCATATAGTTTGGCCATGCTTCATTTTCGTCACACAAAATGCTCCCATCATGCACAACCCCGATGACAAGCCAAGAAATTGTTTCATACTTAGACTTTTCTAACTCTTTCAACTTTTACGCAATATATGAGCGTGAGCCATGGACATAGCACTATGGGTGGAATAGAATATGATGATTGAGGTTGTGTGAGAAGACAAAAGGGAGAAAGTCTCAAATTGACGCGGCTGATCAATGGGCTATGGAGATACCCACCGATTGATGTCAATGCAAGGAGTAGGGATTTCCATGCAACGGATGCACTAGAGCTATAAATATATGAAAGCTCATCAATGAAACTAAGTGGGTGTGCATCCAACTTTCTTGCTCACGAAGACCTAGGGCATTTGAGGAAGCCCATCATTGGAATATACAAGCCAAGTCCAACTAGTATATGAAAGTGACAAAACAAGAGACTCTCTATCATGAAGATCATGGTGCTACTTTGAAGCACAAGTCTGGAAAAAGGATAGTAACATTGTCCCCTTGATCTTTTTCTCTCATTCATTTCAATTTTTTTATTTGGGCCTTCTTTTCTTTTGGCCACTCTTCTTTTTTTTCATCCTGAGTCTCATCCCGACTTGTGGGGGAATCATAGTCTCCATCATCCTTTCCTCACATGGGACAATGCTCTAATAATGATCATCACACTTTTATTTTCTTACAACTCAAGAATTACGACTCGATACTTAGAACAAAATATGACTCTATGTGAATGCCTCCGGCGGTGTACCGGGATTGCGATGAATCAAGAGTGACATGTATGAAAAATTATGAACGGTGGCTTTGCCACAAGTGCGATGTTAACTACATGATCATGCAAAGCAATATGACAATGATGATGCATGTCATAATAAATGGAACGGTGGAAAGTTGCATGGCAATATATCTCGGAATGGCTATGGAAATGCCATAATAGGTAGGTATGGTGGCTATTTTGAGGAATATATAAGGAGGCTTATGTGTGATAGAGTGTATCATATCACGGGGTTTGGATGCACTGACGAAGTTTGCACCAACTCTCAAGGTGAGAAAGGGCAATGCACGGTACCGAAGAGGCTAGCAATGGTGGAAGAGTGAGAGTGCGTATAATCCATGGACTCAGCATTAGTCATAAAGAACTCACATACTTATTGCAAAAATCTACAAGTCATCAAACCAAGCACTATGCGCATGCTCCTAGGGGGATAGATTGGTAGGAAAAGACCATCGCTCGTCCCCGACCGCCACTCATAAGGAAAGCAATCAAAGAACACCTCATGCTTCAAATTTGTCACATAACGATCACCATACGTGCATGCTACGGGACTTGCCAACTTCAACACAAGTATTTCATCAATTTCACAATTACTCAACCAGCTCACTTCTAATATTACCACCTTTATATCTCAAAACCATCTATTAAGCATCCAAATTCTCTTAGCATTTAAAATTTATAACCAACGTGAATTACCATGATGTTCTAAAGGACTCTCAAAATTATATAAGTGAAGCATGAGAGATTAATTAAAACAAAACCACCGCCGTGCTCTAAAAGATATAAGCGAAGCACTAGAGCAAAAACTATATAGCTCAAAAGATATAAGTGAAGCACATAGAGTATTCTAATAAATTCCAATTCATGTGTGTCTCTCCCAAAAGGTGTTTATAGCAAGGATGATTGTGGTAAACTAAAAAGCAAAGACTCAAATCATACAAGACTCTCCAAGCAAAACACATTCATGTGGCGAATAAAAATATAGCTCCAAGTAAAGTTACCGATAGACGAAGACGAAAGAGGGGATGCCTTCCGGGGCATCCCCAAGCTTAGGATTTTTGGTGTCCTTGGATTTTACCTTGGGGTGCCTTGGGCATCCCCAAGCTTAGTCTCTTGCCACTCCTTGTTCCACAATCCATCATCCTTACCCAAAACTTGAAAACTTCACAATACAAAACTTAAAAGAAAATCTTCGTGAGCTCCGTTAGTAAGAGAAAACAAAGCACCACTTCAAGGTACTGTAATGAACTCATTATTGATTTATATTGGTGTTAAACCTACTGTATTCCAACTACTCTTTGGTTTATAAACTCTATTAATATCCATAGATTCATCAAAATAAGCAAACAACACGCGAAAAACAGAATCTGCCAAAAACAGAACAGTCTGTCGTAATCTATAGGTTTCGACCACTTCTATAACCCCAAAAAAATCCAAAATAAATTGCTGGAAGTTAGTAATTTATGTATTAATCATATGCAAAAATAATTAACTAAATAGCACTCTCCAATAAAAAATGGCAGCAATTCTCGTGAGCACTAAAGTTTCTGTTTTTACAGCAAGATCAAAAAGACTTTCCCCAAGTCTTCCCAACGGTTATACTTGGCACAAACACTAATTAAACACAAAAAACACAACCAAACAGAGGCTAGATAAATTATTTATTACTAAACAGGAACAAAAATCAAGGAATAAAAATTAAATTGGGTTGCCTCCCAACAAGGGCTATCGTTTAACGCCCCTAGCTAGGCATAAAATTTCAACGATGCTCACATGAAAGACAAGAATTGAAGCACAAAGAGAGCATCATAAAACACGTGACAAACACATCTAAGTCTAACATACTTCCTATGCATAGGCATCTTATAGGCAAACAAATTATTAAGGCAAGCAAAAACTAGCATATGCAAGGAAGCGGAAAGAAACAATAGCAATCTCAACATAACGAGAGGTAATTTAGTGACATGAAAATTTCTACCGCCATATTTTCCTCTCTCATAATAATTACATGTAGGATCATAATCAAATTCAACAAAATAGCTATCACATAAAATATTTTTAACACTATCCACATGCATGCAAAGTTGACACTCTTCCAAAATAGTGGGATTAACATTAACTAAAGTCATGACCTCTCCAAACCCACTTTTATCAAAAACTTCATAAGATTGAACATTCTCCAAATATATGGGATCTAAAGTTGACACTCTTCCAAACCCACTTTCAATAATATTGCAAACACCATTATCAATCTCATATTCATCATGGGGCTTAAAATTTTCAAGATCAAAAGAAGTATCACCCCAATCATGATCATTGCAACAAATAGTAGACATAGAAAAACTAGCATCCACAAGCTTAGGGTTTTGCATATTATTAGCTAATTGGCATTAAGAGAATTTATAATAACATCATTTCAATCATGCTTCTCATCGAAGGAACTATCAAGTATGGGTGCAATAGCAACGAAATCATGTTTAACATATGGAACTATAGCAAACTCATCTTCATAAATATGGGCATCATGGCCACAAGAATAGCAAGCATCATATTCATCAAGGGATATTTCAATCAAATCATCGGAATCATAATTATCTATAGATTCATGCATATCATTATTTTCTTCAGAAGCAACGGTCATTCTTTCAATAAATTCTTTGACATAGACATTGTGAGCATAGTTTTCATAGCAATATTTAAGTATGTCAAAATTTTCAGATTCATAGAGAGTAATATCATACTTTTCAATCAAAGAAGCAACTTCATAAGCACCCTTAAAAGCAACAAATTCTTCAATTTGTTCGATATCATAGTAACTATAAACACCCCTTTGCATAAGAAGAGAAGATATCATTATCATTAAACTCACATAGGTAGGGGACGTATTTTTTAGGGTTCTTAGAGAAACAAGTAAGATCACAAATTTCACAAAGATTCCAAGCACAACATAGCAATCTGTTTATTTGATCCCATAAGAGTCTCCCTTTCTCAGACAAACGGTGATGCACAAAATGAGCATGCTCATCTAAAGATTTCCCATCAACTAGGATAGTTGGGGTTTTAGCACGAGCGCATAAGGATCGAAGATGATCCAAGTAGAATAATTTAAGTGGATCCATATCAATAGATTTTTAGCAAGCAAAGATGCAAGCAAATAGAAGGCACAAGGAAACACAAAGAAAGATACATACGGGAAGAAGGCGAACGGAAAAGAGGGCGAATAAAACGGCAAGGGTGAAGTGGGGGAGAGGAAAACGAGAGGCAAATGGCAAATAATGTAATGCGAAGGATAAGAGTTGTGATGGGTACTTGGTATGTCTTGACTTGGCGTAGATCTCCCCGGCAACGGTGCCAGAAATCCTTCTTGCTACCTCTTGAGCACTGCGTTGGTTTTCCCTTGAAGAGGAAAGGGTGGTGCAGTAAAGCAGCATAAGTATTTCCCTCAGTTTTTGAGAACCAAGGTATCAATCCAGTAGGAGACCACCCGTGAGTCACCTCGTACCTACACAAACAAATAAGAACCTCGCAACCAGCACGATAAAGGGGTTGTCAATCCCTTCACGGCCACTTGCAAGGGTGAGATCTGATAGAGATGATAATAATAAGATAAATATTTTTGGTATTTTTATGATATAGATTGAAAGTAAAGATTGGAAAATAAAGTAGATTGGAAACTTGTATGATGGAAAATAGACCCGGGGGCCATAGGTTTCACTAGTGGCTTCTCTCAAAATAGCATAAGTGTTACGGTGGGTGAACAAATTACTGTCGAGCAATTGATAGAAAAGCGAATAATTATGAGAATATCTAGGCATGATCATGTATATAGGCATCACGTCCGAGACAAGTAGACCGAAATGATTATGCATCTACTACTATTACTCCACACATCGACCGCTATCTAGCATGCATCTAGAGTATTAAGTTCATAAGAACAGAGTAACGCCTTAAGCAAGATGACATGATGTAGAGGGATAAACTCATGCAATATGATGTAAACCCCATCTTTTTATCCTCGATGGCAACAATACAATACGTGTCGTTTCCCTTTCTGTCACTGGGATCGAGCACCGCAAGATTGAACCCAAAGCTAAGCATTTCTCCCATTGCAATAAAGATTAATCTAGTAGGCCAAACCAAACTGATAATTCAAAGAGACCTGAAAAGATAAACCAATCATACATAAAAGAATTCAGAGAAGATTCAAATATTCTTCATAGATAGACTTGATCATAAACCCACAATTCATCGGATCTCGACAAACACACCACAAAAGAAGATTACATCGAATAGATCTCCAAGAGAATGGAGGAGAACTTTGTATTGAGATCCAAAGAGAGAGAAGAAGCCATCTAGCTACTAGCTATGGACCCGAAGGTCTGAGGTAAACTACTCACACATCATCGGAAGGGCCATGGAGTTGATGTAGAGGCCCTCTGTGATCAATGCCCCCTCCGGCGGAGCCCCGGAAATGGCCCCAAGATGGGATCTCTTGGGTACAGAAGGTTGTGGTGGTGGAAATACGGTTTCGTGGTGCTCCTGGATGTTTGCGGGGTATATGGATATATATAGGAGGAAGAAGTAGGTCGGTGGAGCAACAAGGGGCCCACGAGGGTGGAGGGCGCGCCCAGGGGGTAGGCGCGCCCCCTGCCTCATGGCCGCCTCGTTGATTGCTTGATGTCCACTTCAAGTCCTCTGGATCACGGTTGTTCCAAAAATCACATTCCCGAAGGTTTCATTCTGTTTGGACTCCGTTTGATATTCCTTTTCTACGAAACACTAAAATAGGCAAAAAAACAGCAATTTGGGTTGGGCCTCCGGTTAATAGGTTAGTCCCAAAAATAATGTAAAAGTGTAAAATAAAGCCCATTAACATCCAAAACAGATAATATAATAGCATGGAACAATCAAAAATTATAGATACGTTGGAGACGTATCAGGCATCTGATGGGTTTAGAGGGGAGAGATTAGAATAGAATGAGGTCTAATGAGAAAGCACTACCCATATGCACATGATACAAACACAATCAATATCACTCCAAAACAATATCAAGCAAGGGCATACAATCGATCTAACTATCATTAAAGTGCTCGAACTACTAATATATACATGGGGGAATACTACTAATAATATGGTGGTCTACTAGAAATTTTTATTGGTAGAAGACTCCATGATATCTGCTCCAACTTCGTCTTCATAATCATCATCACTGGGGTCGGAGTCGGTGTCGTCAGTGATGATGTAGTCCTTGGGGTGGTCATCATCTCCTCGTGGCGTAGGGCCTACCATGAATACTCCTAGCTTCCTTGTCAGGTCGTCATTCATCTCCACTAGTACGGTGATTTCCTCCTTGTATCCATCATGTGTAGACTTGAGTTCCTCTTCCAGCTCCATGTTCCTAGTCATCAACTTCTTCAGATATATCATGCTTGCGCACATATGGTCTCCTGGCGACGAATGTGATGATTTAACTCCTGGATGAAGGCTGCAATGGACCTGTCCTTCCTGGTGTTGATCATCTCCCATTGCTCATCTCGACGCCCACATATCTGGTAGATAGAGTCCTTAAGCTCCTTGTGATAAACTTCGCCGATGTGTCCCATGGAGATGTGGGCTGCCATACTCTTTCCTACACTCCAGGTTGGTGCATCAAAGGAAAACTCTGTGGGCTCATTTACTAGCGTGAATATCCTTCCTGGAACTTGAACTCGAATCATCCAACGCTCCTCTTCTGGTAGTGTGGCGGTGTAGGTCCCGGTGAAGCTTGGTATTCCAATGTTCAGGTACCTAGTGACTTCCTTCAAGTGTCGTCCAAAAGGTGTGTCTTCATCCGGTTGTGTAAATTTATTCCTCGTGTCTGCCATCCTATAGAGTGGAAAATGGAGAGGGGTCAGAAATGAGTAGAGACGAGTGACCTATGGCTCATCTTAGTGGTTGTGTCCTACATTCAGCGTGTGCTCTGATACCATCTTGTAGCGACCCGACCCGAATGGATCAAGTCTCTGTGCATAAGTGTCATCCCTGGATCGGTAATGCTGACACACATGGTACTTGAAGGATTTATAACAGAGTAGCAATCACACACTTTTTACATCGAATGTCTCAAAAGAGAACTTATTACAATAAATATGTCTTAAGGCAATCTAAGTAAGATAACAGTGGAAGGCTTGGAAGAGAAAGTGAGTCCATCAACTCCAACGGCATAGTTGTGTGCACGACAAATGACCTAGCGCGTCATACTATTCATCTGAAAAGTCTGCAACATGATATGTTGCAGCCCGAAATGGGTCAGCACGTGGAATATGCTGGCAAGATAACATAGTAGAGCAAAGAACAAGTAAATGCTATCACTACATGCATATATGGCTGGTGGAGGCTCTATGGTTATAATGTTTTTGTGAAAAGACATTTTTTCCTACAAGAAAGGAATATAATTTAATTAACTACAAAGTTGGTTGAAAAACATTGAGAATGGTAACCCCATCTCAATCCCAATTAAAAGTAATTAACATCCCAACAAATTTAATTTAGAGTGATGAGATCCACATGATAATCCAAGAACCAAATTCTCAAGATATCCATAACCGGGGACATGGCTAATCATGATTAGTTTGTACACTCTACAGAGGTTTGTGCACTTTTCCCCACAAGACTCAATCTCCTCCGTTGTATTTCTCGCACTGCATGGTGTTTGAGAAACGGATGACTGAGACACGGTCTTTCCGAAGAGGTCCCCTTAACCGATAGATAGGCTGGTACACCTACAATCCCCTACATCTGCTAGCCCATCATGGAAAGGTTTCCCACAACTTACTCAACTATGCTAGAGCCCATAATAGCTTGTGGCTGCACACGAAAGTTTCCAGCATGAATAATCTTATGATCCCTTTGAGCCTGGGTGGCGAACCAAAAAGGACAGCACTAGTATATCCCCAGGTGCCCGCAACCAATCCACCCAGATGTGTGTTTAAGTAGCCACCTTAAGTAAACCATTAATTAATAATCTCACATCTGTCATGGATACTCTCAAACCCAATCCACGTCTACGAGCATAGCATGGCAATAAGTATCATAACGCAGAAGTAACTCCCAGGGTTTGATAATAAAAGGGGCAATAGGTTCTACCTCATCATCTACTTCCCAAACCCACAAGTTAATAGATCCTACTCATGCAATGTTTGAGGGGTTGAAACTAATGCATAAAACTGGGTAAAAGGGATATGATCAAAGTGTTACTTGCCTTGCTGATGATCCACAAAACCTAGGGACAAGTAGTAGCATGTTGCGCACTCCAGGAATTCTACCGCAAACAAACAATAGCATACATAAGCCCTCAAGCAAAGATGCACAGGTAAATATCGAATAAGAAGATCGAATCTGAAAACTCAACTAAAGAGATTCGATCTAGAAAAAGAATCATTTGAATCAGAGTTACAGAACTGAAACTACGGTCAAAAGAACTTCGAAAACAAATATGCTTGAAACCAATTTTAAAATTGTCAAAACCTTGTTTTAGCGTTGGTTTCACTGGATTTGGACAAACGGTTAAGAAACGGTGACATTTGAAGATCAGGGGCTAATCTGCGATAAAAATAACCACGGATAGGTCCCTGGCCGAAAATAAAATAAAAAAAGACTAACGAACGAACGTTCACTGTCTGAACCTAACTGATGAAGAACGTTCGTTAAAACGAACGTACGGACGAACGTCCACTAAATAGATAAACTGAAGAAAAACCGATCTAATAAAATAAACCAGGGAAACTAAAAAAACCAAAAAAACCAAGGCAACTCTAGCGAAACTCCGGCGACGGCGACGGCGGTCGGCAACGAGGCAGCGCGGCGGTGGCTTGGGCGGGCGGCTAGGGTTCGGGCGGGGTGGCGGCTTGGTGGGCTGAGACCTCGGGGTGGCCAGCTTATAAAGCCTCCCCCGGCGGGAGTCCGGGTCGGTTACGGCCCATTAGGTCGGTTTGACTTTTTTTAAAACAGATTTTGCCGGAAAAATCCTAGAAAATAAAATAAAAAACTAAAAATATCAAAACAAATTTTCACCGTCTAAATAGAATATTTACAACAAAGTGAACATTTTCTTGGCCTAAAAATGCTAATTTGAAGACTGCATATTTTTTTCTAATTCAAATAAAATAGCGATAAAATCCAAATAAAATAATTTATTTGATTTTAATAATTTTCCTCCAATATTTCATTTATTTGGAGAAGTCCTATTATCTCCTCTCATATATTTTAATATGAAATATTTTCACAGAGAAAAATAATTAAAACCAAAAATGATCCCCGTTTCAATATTTGATAAAAATTCAAATATGAAAAATTGTGAAATCCCCAACTCTCTCCGTGGGTCCTTGAGTTGCTTAGGATTTTTAGGATCTCAAAACAAAATGCAATAAAATATGATATGCAATTATGATGTCCTATGTATAACAATCCAAATTGAAAATTTGGGATGTTACAAATCCTACCGGGCGATCCTCCCCTCGTCGCGCTGTGGGAAGGGATCATCAGGTTGTATCTGGCACTTGGAAGGGTGTATTTTATTAAGTATCCAATTCTAGTTGTCATAAGCTCAAGGTACAACTCCAGGTCGTCCTTTTACCGAGGGACGCGGCTATTCGAATAGATAAACTTCCCTGCAGGGGTGCACCACATTTCCCAACACGCTTGATCCCCTTTGGCCGAACACATTTTCCTGGCTCATGCCCGGCCTCGGAAGATCAACACGTCGCAGCCCCACCTAGGCACAACAGAGAGGTCAGCACGCCAGTCTAAATCCTATGGTGCAGGGGTCTAGGCCCATCGCCCATTGCACACCAGCACGTTGCGAACGCGGCCGGCGAGCAGACCTAGCCTCCCTTATACAAGAGCAGGCGTTCCAGTCCAACCCGGCGCGCGCCACCCAGTTGCTGACGTCAAGAAGGCTTCGGCTGATACCACGACGTCGAGTGCCCATAACTGTTCCCGCGTAGTTGGTTAGTGTGTATACGCGAGTGGCCAGACTCAGATCAAATACCAAGATCTCGTTAAGCATGTTAATTGAATTAATCGTGGACGCCAACCAGGGCCAGGCCCACCTCTCCCCTAGGTGGTCTCAACCTACCCTGTCGCTCCGCCACAAAGGTCCACTCAGAGGGCTGTCGAGAACCCAGGCCCATCACTACCTGGATGGAGCCGCCTGCCCCTTCAGCCCCCATCTCCGAACAGTAACATAAGTATGTAAAAGTATATAGTATATGTACCCGTGATCACCTCCCGAAGTGATCACGGCCCAGTAGTATAGCATGGCAGACGGACAAGAGTGTAAGGCCACTGATGATAAACTAGCATCCTATACTAAGCATTTAAGATTGCAGGTAAAGGTAACAACAGAAGTAAAAAGGACAGGCTATGCAGCAGAATAGGTTCATCCGAAAGCAGTAACAACTACATTACTCTAATGCAAGCAGTAGAGGGAAAGACTAAGCAATATCAGGATGAACAAGGGGGCTTGCCTGGAAGCTCTGCTGAAAAGGAAGAAGTGTCATCGTCGACGTAGTCGATCACAAGGGCGGCATCGGTCTCGGGGTCTACCAGTGAGAAGAGGAGGAAGAAAAATAAATATAAAGCAAACATAGCATCACAAAGCATAACATGGCAATATGTTGTGCCGGGTGTGACCTAACGTGTGGCTACACGATATAGATGAAGAGGGAATTCAACCGGGAATGCTTTCCCGGTTCCGTACATGTGTTAGACAGATGACCGGAGGGGGAGTGTTCCTTGTTCAGCTAGTTAAAGGCATCTGACAGGTAAACGAACAACATATTCTAATTCTTCACGTTTTTCTGAGCAACTTTCGTATATAAATTATTTTCATCCGAGTTACGGATTATTTTAAATGATTTTTTGAAGTTTTAAACCTTTTTTGAAATTCACTGGGTTTATTTTAATTCGAAATTAAAAACAGAAACTGCTAGGTGCACCCGATGCACTGCACCCGGAGTGCACCAGGGGGCTGACTGGTGGGGCCAGTCAATTGCATAGTCAACAGTTGACTGGTCCATGTTGACCAGTGAAAGGGGCAACGGGGCCCACCTGTAAGTGTCCCAGGGGACCTTTTTATTATAATTTTGTTTTAACTTAAGTTAAAGGCCTTGGGCCCACACTGTTAGTGTCTAACTGGTTTAGGGTTAGTTTAGTGGGGGTAGCTTAACAGAGGGATGAGGGTCGACCCCAGTGGGCAGAGGCCAAGCTAGTGACGGTCTCGGCTGGGCACTCATGGGTGCTCGTGGTCGTCAGCGGCCATGGCCAGCAGCAGTAGCTGCGGGCAGGCACGGCAGGCCGACGGCCGCGCCGGTGGCCGGAGACGGACGCGCGGCCAGGCGACGGGGTGCGGGGCGACGAGCAGTGGGGTGCAGCAGGCGAGCGGAGCGGCCGGGCGATGGAGGCGAGGGGCGCCGACGGTAACGGGCGCGGACGCGGGCAAGGGCGCGGCGACGGCGCACGGCCTGGGGCGCAGCGGCGAGCGGGCCGGCGGCGGCAGATGCAGGCATGCGGGCGCAGCTGGTAGCGGCAGCAACGGAGCCGGCAACAAGCGGCAAAGCAGAGCAGCATCAGCACTAGAGCAGCGACTGCATGAGCAGCGGCAAGGAGCTCGGGTGCGCGTACACGGAAAATAAGCTACATGCGCGATGGTGGCGGCGGCCTACGGCGACAAATCGAGGGGGCAATATGGGGCGAAAGGAGGAGGTGGCCGGACGAGCAGATCGACGCGGCGGCCGAGGCAGACGCCCACGAAGGGAATGCTCGTGCGTGATAGTCTCCAACGTATCTATAATTTTTGATTGTTTCATGCAATTATATTATCTGTTTTGGATGTTAATAGGCTTATTTATGCACTTTTATATTATTTTTGGGACTAACCTACTAACCCAAGGCCCAGTGCAAATTGTTGTTGTTTTTCCTACTTCAGTCTTTCGTAAAAAAAGGAATATCAAATGGAATCCAAATGGAATGGAACCTTCGGGAGAGTTATTTTTGTAACAAACGTGATCCAGAGGACTTGGAGTGGACGTCAAGAAATCAATGAATAGGCCACGAGGCAGGGGCGTGCCTACCCCCCTGGGCACGCCCTCCACCCTCGTGGGACCCTCGTGGCTCCACCGACCTACTTCTTCCTCCTATACATATCCATATACCCCGAAAACATCCAAGAGCACCACGAAACCCTATTTCCACCACCGCAACCTTCTGTACCCATGAGATCCCATCTTGGGGCCTTTTCCGGAGCTCCGCCGGAGGGGGAATCGATCACGGAGGGCTTGTACATCAACACCATAGCCTCTCCAATGATGTCGTGGGTTTGTCACGGCAGATGTCCAAGAGAAAGGACTTAGTCGTGGAGCCATCGCGATGGGTTAGCTTGAAGGGGTTAAAGCGGACACAAGGACGCAAGAGAGTTTATACTAGTTCGGCCCCTTCTATGAGGGTAAAAGCCTACGTCTACTTGTAATGGAATTGATGGGTGCTTCGATGACTAGGGAGCACACGAGCTTCACCTATGTCTCGAGTTGTTGTATCTTGCCCTTGAACCACCGCCGGGTCATCCCCTTATATACATGGGTGACGCCCGTCGGTTTACAGAGTCCCAACACCGGCTCATAGATGTGTCCGGTTTGGTTTCTACTTATTCCTAACTTACAATACAAGTTACATATTGACGTCGGTTTACGGCTACAGGCTCTCAACCGATTATGGGTATTGAGCCCTCATCTACCTTCATGGTCTTTAACATGCTTAACTACTGATGAAGTTAATCCGGCCCAGATAGGCCGGTTTACGCCCAGTAGTAATATCCCCAACATTAGGCCCCAGATTGATTTGAACAAGTTCATGTCAATCCTTAGCAAAAACTTCATCTTCAACATCTTCTTGTAGTTTGGTGAACCGCCATGATGTCATCTTCTCTGATTGCTGTAAATCGGCGTGATGTCATCTATCATAAAGAAATTATCCGTGATACCTTCTTGTTTAATAGATCTGCGATAATCGAGGCGACAGCTCTGTTTCCAAACTTTTAGCTCCTTGATTTTCGCGCCTGACCCATGTCCCTTGCTTTATAAATAGGACCGAAGGGTCATTTCTTTTTCCCATTCGTGCCCTTCTTCTTCATCTTCCTCACGTCGCCCCGTCTTCGGAGCTCCGCCGCCGCCGTCGACCTCTGCACCAACCTTGGCCGCTGCATCACCCTGAACGTACCAGAGCACCGCGGCGATCTTCCGCTTCTTCCTCAGCTCCGGTAAGTCTTCTATCCTTTTCATCATAGATCTGTTCTAGGGTTTCCATGTTCTCCAGTGTTCATCACTTGCTTCTTGTTCATATGATAGATCCTTAGACGAGTCTGTGAATCTTCGCTCTGTGTAGCAGTAGTTTTTATCCTCCATTTTCACTGTCCGGCATACTAAGAGCATAGATCTTATCCGTACCTTTGATTATTGATTCGGTACTGCTCCTTTTGGGCCTTGAATATTTATCTCCTTTATAAACATGTTCTAGATCCAAAGCTGTAGTATAATCTTGTGAAATCTGTTTTTGCGTACTTACTCATCTGCAGTCTTGACTGTTCAATGCTTAGATCAGGCGGTTTAACTTTGTAGAAAAAATTTGACAAACCGGTATATACCATTAGTCCCCTTGTTAAACCGCCAGATGTTGGTTGCTTCATGAAACTCCGGTTCAGATAGTTCTGCCTCCAGTTTAACAGTGCCCATACCAACGTATCTTGATCAAATGCATTTTTGAATCGGGATCTTCTATCTTGTAGATTCCATCATGGCCAAGCAAGTATATGAGTCTAATTGGGTCCCTTCTCACGTCACAGAGGATCAACTGGACGATTTAGTCCTGATTGGCGCCTTGGGCAGCAAAGACACCATCCATTGGAGGGCTCCCGGCAAAGAATGCCCCCCCCACACCTCAAGAAGGAGAGGTTGTTGTTTTCGTAGACCACTTAGCCCGGGGCTTTAAACCGCCCGGTTCTAAATTTTACCGGGATGTTTTTGCTGATTTCCAACTCCATCCGCAAGACACTGGCCCCAATTCTGTTACAAATATGTGCCACTTCCAAGTGCTTTGTGAGGTGTTCTTTCAAGAGGAGCCCACAGTGGAATTATTCAGAGATCTTTTCCATCTAAACCGCCATACTGAGTTTACTGATGGCTCTAATACGGAGTTGGGTGGCATGGCAATTCAAAAAAGGAAAGAGGTCACATACCCTCACGCCAAGCTGCACAGTCACCCCAAGGAGTGGAATCAGACATGGTTCTAGTGCAAAGACACCTCCCCTGCTGGTGAGAATCCCTTGCCTGGCTTTCGTCCGGAGCGGCTCAGCAATACACATCCTTTTCCTCAAAGATTGACTGCTCGGGAGAGAAGCAAATATGCTCCCCAGCTGTCAAAGCTCAGAGCCTTTATGGCCAACGGTTTAACAGGGGTTGACCTTGCTCGTTGTTGGATATCATGGAGCATACTGCCCCTTAGTCAGCGCTCCGGTTTGATGTGCGAATATACTGATAGTGTGGATGACCCACTGCGACATTCAAGACTCCAGCTCTCCGGTGAAGAAATCACAGAGGCTGTGCGTAAGATACAGAATGAACCGGAACACGTCTACGCTAGAACCGGCCTGCTTCCCTTCTGTGCCACCAACAAACCGCCAGCTGTAAGACTTTGATTTTTCTCTTTGTTGAATCTGTTATTGATATGTCTGGTCATTGTTTTTAATATCAGTGTCTGCATAATCAGGGCGATGATCCGTTTTGGAGCAAAAAGCTGCCGCAGGAGAAACCAGAGAAAATAGATAAACCGGAAAGAGCAACCCGGCAAAAGACTAAAGTTGTGAAGAAGACTGCCCACCGGAAAAGAACCACTGCATCTTCTAATCCGGCCCCTGATGACGAGGTGGATAATCCGGACTTTGAGGTAGAGCTTGACTCACTTGGTTTATTTTTCATGCGTCTTATTGATGATGCTATTTGTCAGGATGATGCCGAAGCCAGCCACGCGGATGTTGCAGAGGTAATTATTCTCTCTTCCGATTCAGAAACTTTGCCTTCACAAAAAATCCGTCAGGCAAACCGGAAAGTTAAATTTTCTCATCCTCTTGCTTATTTGGATCCTAAACTTCTTATGAAGATTCAGCAACACGAAGCTCGCCGCACCACCCGGCACAGCGGCCAGGTAGTTACCTCCGCCGGTTTACCAACAGTCCGGTTCGGAAACGTTATTCCGAGGTCTCTAATTCGCTTGTCAGTGCTTGTCCTAAAGTGGGCTGCTTTCGTCAACCTCTTAATCCGTTTGACTCCGATTACCAGGTTATTTCCCACTCATCTTCTGGCGAGTCATCGGCTACTCAGCTCCCACCGCTCAAAACGGTGCTTGGGTAAGCTATATTTATTGTGATGTTTGCAGTACATTGCCTTAGAACATATGTTGTATTTAACTTTGTTATTCTTTTTAGGGCCAAACCTAGGCCGAGCAAGAAGGCCCGCCTGGATAAAGCGGCCGAAGAAGATGTCATTCTTGAACCAGGCACGACACCCAATCTTGAAGCGGCTATTCCTGAGGATATTCCCAACGATCCACCGCAGCCAGATGATGATCTTACTACTGAAGAAAGACCCACTGATACCTCAGGTCCTATCCATCATCCCACAGGTTCCCTCCGGATTGAAAGCTCCACCGGTCCAGCAAAACCTACTGACAAGCCAACAGCTCCAGTGCAAACCGGTGGACCCAGGATGATGAAGTTGTCATTACTGGCACTGGCCATACTGAGCCAAGCAATCCTGTCGCTTTATCCAAACATTCTGCCTGGGAAGAATTTGCTGCTTTTGACAAAGGCAAGTGGAACGCTGATCTGACGGCTTACGCTGCTCTGAACGCCCAAGATATCCATTCCGGCTATCTGAACCGGCTGTATACCAGCCGTGACTATGAAGCCGGTCTGGTTAATATGATGAAAGATAAATATGAGGTAACTTCCATATGCTCCTTCCAGCTTGTATGCTTCCATTCTTGCTGACTCTCCTAGCCCCTAAGGGCCGATTTGAAATATTCTTTCACACCGGGACTTAATAATATGAATCTTGATGCTTTGAAATTTGCTGATGTAGTCCCCAAGGGCCGGTTCAACTTAGCGTGGTTAAACCGGTACTTTAAGTAATTGAAACTGCCGCATCAAAATACCTATGATCAAATAGCCATTAGCCCCCAAGTGCCAAGTTGAATACTTGTATTGAGCTTGGGACTTTGTAAACAATTGAAAGATGAAGATCGAATATGCATTAGCCCCCAAGTGCTAAGCGCATAACTTGTTATGTGGTTGGCACTTGAATCCTTCTACCGATTTGTTGAAACATATATCTGTATGTCTGCAGGCGGAGCTGAAGGCGAAAGAAAACCAAGTCATCGATCTTCAAGAAAACCTGAAAACCCAACAGGCTGAAACCTCCAAAGCAAAAGAGGAATTGGCCAGTGCTTTAAGCGCCATGGAACAACTTAAGGAGAACTTCAAGAAGAAACGGGCGGATTGGGCCACTGAAAAGTCCGCTTTGATCAAACGAGCAGAGGATGCCGAGGCTGCATTAAAACCAGTGACGGATGAACTGACCAGCATAAAGCGGCACATTCATGCCATGACCACTGCTATCTTTGGTAAGCCAGCTTGCCTTCTGAATTGGTTCTGCCTTCTTACAGAGTCGCCGGTTTATTAACCCTTTATGGTATTTCAGGGACACACATTGGTCACTTGGGGTTAGATGTGCGGAAGAAATTGAAAGCCGCCTATACCTTGGTTGAGCAATTGTATACTGGTGCCCAGTGGATCATATGTACCGCGTCTCATAACAAACCGGCGCCCACTTTGATTCAAGATACTCTGACGAAACTGTCAGTGCTTCCTGCCCGGGTTGAAGAGCTGAAAAAATCTGCTGCTCGAACCGATGCAATCAATGCTTTAATCCGAGCAAAAGCCTGGGTGCCGGATTTTGATCCCATTGAAGCGGCTCAGGGCTATCCCAGCTTGAAGGAAGACGGGTCAGAATTTGGTGAAGCGGATTTGCGAGCAATAAACTGGGAGGTACGTCCGCTAGCTTGTCAACTGGCTGAGGAAGCAGACTTGTCTCATTATCAAGCCCAATATGACAGTCAGAACAAGCGAATAGCTGCACCAATCCATGAATCGGAAAATCTGATCCCTCCAATCCGTAAGCATACTTACGCTCCCGATATTGACCCGTCATTGCTAATCCATGATGAGGCCGTTTTTCAAGCATTAATGGGAATAGACTGGACAACTGTGGATTTCCAACTACTGGGTAGAGAAACGGAAGCTGAAGCGGCGCAAGATGACCCACAACCATTAGGCCAGGCTGGTGGCCAAGCTTAAACCGGGAGACGGTTTAAAAACTGCCTCTCCTTTCTGAAAAACAATCATGTTATTATGGGCACCATGTTGCCTTGTAATAGGCTAGCTGATACCTTTGATGTTGATATGCCTTCGTGCATAACTTGTTCTTCCTGTGGTAATGAACTTTCCAAAACACTTTTCTGAAATAACTGGGTTTGACCAAGTCCCCAAGAGATCTGGTGGCTTTCGCCTATCAAGAGGCATGGTATTGGTTCAGACACGACCAATCCTCCAAGTGATATAACACGATGCTTTTAGCAAAGCGAACTCAAGGGGTAAACCGGAGGCCGCTTTAGAGCAACTCCGTGTAACCTCACATGATGTAAAAGAACAGATACCCCGCTTTAGCTGAGGTTCCGGTTTATTATACTTAATCATAATACATTGTCGTAATATGTACATAAGTATAGCCAATGGCTCAGGTATAGTAAGGCCGAAGATGAGCTATATTCCATGGCCTGCTAGTCTCCTCCTCTGATGTACGTGAGTCCTTATGCTCTCGAATATCGATCAGATAGTACGACCCGTTGTGCAGATTCTTGCTGACAACGAAAGGCCCTTCCCAAGGTGGGGATAGCTTATGCATACCAGTCTGATCTTGGATGAGCTGAAGCACCAAATCTCCTTCCTGAAAGGCTCTGGTTCTGACTCGGCGACTGTGATAACGACGAAGATCCTGCTAGTAAATCGCCGACCGGGCGGCTGCGATGTCACGCTCTTCATCCAACCGGTCCAAAGCATCTTGTCGTGCTGTCTCGTTGTCCGCTTCAACATAAGCCGTGACACAAGGTGAATCATGACGGATATCACTGGGGAGAATCGCCTCCGCTCCATAAACCATGAAGAACGGTGTGTATCCTGTTGATCTGTTGGGTGTTGTATTGATGCTCCATAACACAGATGGTAATTCTTCTACCCAACAACCCGGCGTTCTCTGCAAAGGAACCATGAGCCGGGGCTTGATGCCTCTCAAGATCTCTTGATTAGCTCTTTCTGCTTGACCATTGGACTGTGGATGTGCCACTGATGAAACATCGAGCCGGATGTGCTCCCGTTCGCAGAACTCCTTCATAGCACCTTTGGACAAATTGGTTCCATTATCTGTGATAATACTGTGCGGAAAGCCAAACCGGAAAATCACCTTTTTGATGAACTGAACCGCCGTGGCCGCATCACACTTGCTAACAGGTTCTGCCTCCACCCACTTTGTAAACTTGTCAACCGCCACCAGGAGGTGGGTCTTCTTATCCTTGGACCATTTGAAAGGCCCAACCATATCCAGCCCCCAAGTCGCAAACGGCCAAGTAATTGGAATCATTCTCAATTCTTGAGCCGGTACATGAGCACGTCTTGAAAACCTTTGGCAACCATCACATCATCTGACCAGATCCTTCGCATCAGCATGAGCAGTTAACCAATAGAAACCATGGCGAAACGCTTTAGCCACCAGAGACTTTGAACCGGCGTGGTGACCACAATCTCCTTCGTGGATCTCACGCAAAATTTCACGGCCTTCTTCAGGAGACACGCAATGTTGAAAACCTCCTGATACACTGCAATGATGCAACTCACCGTTGATGACAGCCATGGACTTGGATCGCCGGATTATCTGCCGGGCCAGAATCTCATCTTCTAGCAACTCGCCCCGGTTCTTGTACGCCAGGTAAGGAAGCGTCCAATCCGAAATAACATGAAGAACTGCCACCAATTGAGCCTCCGGATCAGGAATAGCCAAATCCTCTTCACCGGGGATCTTCACCGATGGGTTGTGCAGCACATCCAGAAAAACATTGGGCGGGACCGGTTTGCGCTGAGAGCCCAGCCGGCTTAAAGCGTCCGCCACTTCATTTTTCCGCCGGTCTACGTGGTCCACCTGATAGCCTTTGAAACAACCTGCAACAATATCCACCTCACGACGATATGCTTCCATGAGTGGGTCCTTGGAGTCCCAAGTGCCAGACACTTGCTGAGCCACAAGGTCCGAGTCACCGAAGCACCTAACTCGACTTAGATTCATCTCCTTAGCCATCCGGAGACCATGGAGCAAGGCTTCATACTCAGATGCATTGTTAGTACAAGGGAACATTAAACGGAGAACATAACAAAACTTATCGCCTCGTGCGGAAGTTAATACGACTCCAGCCCCCGAGCCTTCCAACTGCCTGGATCCGTCAAAATGGATGGTCCAATACGTATGATCCGGCTTTTCTTCAGGTGCTCGCATTTCCGTCCAATCATTGATGAAATCAACAAGTGCTTGAGACTTAACCGCTGTCCGAGGCACATACTTCAAACCGTACGGCCCCAGCTCTATGGCCCACTTTGCAATCCGGCCAGTTGCTTCCCGGTTCTGGATGATATCTCCCAAAGGAGCAGAACTGACTACCGTGATTGAGTGCCCTTGGAAATATTGCTTAAGCTTCCGGCTTGCCATAAAAACTCCGTACACCTGCTTCCGGCTTTCCTATTTTGGATCCAAGTTGGTACTGATGCTGAACTGCTTGGACGAATCGCCAGGTATGAAGTCAACAAGCTTAGTTTCTGCTGCCGATTTGAACTTCAGGGCCGGATCATGCTCCGTAGTTGGCTTCTTCAACGGAGTCATGTCCGCCGGATCAACATTGTCTTTATAGTACTTCAACTCCTCGGTGGCACAAACTGACTCTGCAAAGCCGCAACTCCTTCCTTGCATTCCAAAGCGATTTTGCGGCTTCCGTGAACCGTTATTGTCCCCTTGTGACCCAGCATCTTGAGCTGCAAATACACATAACAGGGCCGAGCCATAAACTTGGCGTATGCTGGTCGCCCAAACAGGGCATGATATGGACTTTGGATTTTCACCACTTCAAACGTCAATGTCTCCGACCTGGAATCATGATCATCCCCAAAGGCCACTTCGAGAGCTATCTTACCAACGGGATATGCTGATCTGCCAGGCACTACACCATGGAATACTGTATTAGACGGTTTGAGATTCTTATCTGTTAGTCCCATACGATGGAAGGTCTCATAGTACAGGATGTTAATGTTTCTTCCTCCATCCATGAGCACCTTGGTGAACTTATAACCTCCCACCTGAGGCACCACCACCAGAGCCAACTGACCCGGATTATCGACCTGGGGTGGGTGATCCTCTCTGCTCCATATGATTGGCTGTTCGGACCAACGTAGATAACGGGGTGTGGCCGGTTCAACAGAGTTGACTGCCCGTCTCTGAACCTTCCGGTCTCGCTTGTCTAAGCTAGTGGTAAAGACATGGTACTGCCCACTACTCAACTGCTTTGGGTTGCTCTGGTAACCTGACTGTTGTTGCTGTTGCTTGTAACTACCATGGTTGTTCTGACTATTCTGACCGTTATGTCCGCCCAGATTACCATTAAATCCTGAACCGGAACTTCCTCCACCGTAACCCGGCCCGGACCCTGAGCCACCACCAGATCCGTGACCATACCGGAAATTATTAGAATTCTTGAACTCCTGCATAATAAAACAATCCTTCCAAAGGTGGTTTGCTGGCTCCTCCTTCGTCGCATGTCTTGGGCAGGGCTGGCTTAGCAGATAGTTCAGGCGGTTTGGGTTAGGGTTGGGCGCTCCACTATGATTTTTCAGCCTACCCTTGCGTTGCTGGCCATTGTCCTGTGCGTTGGTATTAGCCACAAAATCCATGTTACCATCCGCTTTACGCTTGCCTCCTCCGCCATTGCTTACCCAGTGATGCTGCTGACCTTTGGAGCTGCTGTTCTTCTTCCCTTTCCCTGTCTTGTCATCATCAGATTCGGGATCCTTGGTACTATCAGAATCAGCATATTTTACCAAAGCGGCCATGAGGGTCCCCATGTCGGTGCAATGACGCTTCATCCGTCCCAATTTCAACTTCAGGGGCCCAAACCGGCAGTTGCCTTCTAGGGTTAATACTGTGGTGTCAGCGTTGATGCGGTCTGAGGAGTGCAACACTTGTGAAACCCGGCGCACCCAATAAGTCGTTGATTCTCCTTCCTCCTGGACGCATGCAGCTAAGTCCACTATCGACATAGGCTGTTTACAGGTATCTTTGAAATTGTTGATAAACCGGGCTCATAATTGGGCCCATGAACTGATAGAATTAGCTGGCAAGCTTTTAACCAAGTACGGGCCGTTCCTTCAAGCATCATGGTGAAGTATTTCGCACATGCCGTGTCATCCACATCAAGCATCTCCATGGCCATCTCATAGCTCTCTACCCATGTCTCTGGTGGTTGATCCACCGTATAATTTGGTACCTTGCGTGGGCCTTTGAAATCCTTGGGCAGGCGCACGTTGCGTAAAGCGGGGATGAGGCAAGGCACCCCTAAAGAACCAGAAGTAACACCAGGTTCAATCGAAATGGTTGGACGAACCGGCGTGAGCTGCCGAGCCTGATGTTGTGCGTCTAACTCGGCCTTCCTGCGCGCTCGGGCCCGGTTCACCACTTCCTGAGCATCATCAGCACCACCCGTCGGGTTGTTGCCACGGGGTGCTCCACGTCGTTCACTACTCGACACTACTGGTTCATCCATATGTCTGCTATAGCTCCGGCTTGGACGGGGGGTCGAGTGGATCCGGTCGCGGCTGTACGAGTACGCTTCCTGTTGGGCCAAAGCTGTCCTCGGAAGTTCCTTGACCCGTCATGTCTCTACTGCCTGCGGCGAGTCACCTTCAATTGGAATGGCCTCCAGTCGTGCAGCTGCGGCAACAAGATTGTCCATTGGGTTGGAGTAGTGACCCGGAGGTGTTAAAGCATCCTGAGGTATAACGGTGTTTTGACGAGGCGGGTCCATCTGACGGGGCTGAACCGGTGCACCGGTCCCAGGGGCTTCTGCCCAGTTCCCCTCCAGCGGATTGCTGGCTCTTGGTCCTGGAGTGTTGAAAAGGTCTCTGGCCTCGAAAACCGGAGGTAAGCGGGACCGGTGCTTCCTCCTCATGACTTCATGCGACGCGCTCTGGTCCAACATAAGCCTGTAGGCCTGTGCGTCTAAAGCGGCCCGCTCTGCGGCCATCCTGGTGTCCTCAGCCGCCAGATCCGTCTTGGCCTGGGTGATTTGTTCCTTTACCTTTGCAATCTCCGTGTTGTGAGCGTCCTGATCTGGCGGATTAACTTTTGCCATAAGCACAGCCAACGCATCAAATAGTTCTGATAGAACCTGAGCCAGCGGGCGCACAGGGCCTCCTACCCCGGCAACCGTTGCCGCTACTGAACCGGAGATCGTTGTCGCGGCTGTCGAAGAGTGAAGCGCTGCTTGTGTTCCGGTCATGAATATTCCAACCCGGTTAGGCAGATTAGAGGGGTCCGGAATACTGTCGCCATCGGAACAGCTCTCAATCCGGCCATCTTGTAGCTGATAAAGAGATTCGGTTTCTCCGGTCGAAGATTCGTCACCGGAACAAACGGCAGTCGCCCCGCGAAGCTCCGATCCGTCCTCACAACTCCCTACATGGATCATTCCCACGAAGGCACGCTTCATGCCGGTTTAACCCAGGCGGATCGCGCACGCTGAGCCGTTTCGACGAGGTCGGTGCAGATGTCCGGCTCAGGGCCCAGTTCACCGATCTTGCCAATGAAAACATGAATGCTACCAAAGGGGACCCGGTACCCGTACTCGATTGAGCCGGCCTCGGGGCCCTAGCCTGCGTCGCCGATGTAAAGTTTGCCGCGATGACTCTTAGTCATCCGGCCTACAGCGTAGCCCTCGAGTCCTTCAAAGCGGCCCTCCAAGAACCGGAAACTATCGTGCGATAGTCCCACGGTGGGCGCCAACTGTCATGGGTTTGTCATGGCAGATGTCCAAGAGAAAGGACTTAGTCGTGGAGCCATCGCGACGGGTTAGCTTGAAGGGGTTAAAGCGGACACAAGGACGCAAGAGAGTTTATACTAGTTCGGCCCCTTCGATGAAGGTAAAATCCTACGTCTAGTTTTGATGGAATTGATGGGTGCTTCGATGACTAGGGAGCAAACGAGCTTCGCCTATGTCTCGAGTTGTTGTCTCTTGTCCTTGAACCGCCGCCGGGTCGTCCCCTTATATACATGGGTGACGCCCGTCGGTTTACAGAGTCCCAACACCGGCTCATAGATGTGTCCGGTTTGGTTTCTACTTATTCCTAACTTACAATACAAGTTACATATTGACGCCGGTTTACGGCTACAGGCTCTCAACCGATTATGGGTCTTGAGCCCTCATCTACCTTCATGGGCTTTAACATGCTTAACTACTGATGAAGTTAATCCGGCCCAGATAGGCCGGTTTACGCCCAGTAGTAATATCCCCAACAAATGATGTGTGAGTAATTTACTTTAGACCTTCGGGTCCATAGTTATTAGCTAGATGGCTTCTTATCTCTCTTTGGATCTCAATACAATGTTCTCCTTGATCTTCTCAGAAATCTATTCTTTTGCGGTGTGTTTGTCGAGATCCGATGAATTGTGGGTTTATGATCAAATTTATCTATGAATAATATTTGATTCTTCTCTAAAATCTTTTATGTATGATTGGTTATCTTTGCAAGTCTCTTTGAATTATCAGTTTGGTTTAGTCTACTAGATTGATCTTTCTTGGAACGGGAGAAGTGCTTAGCTTTGGGTTCAATCTTGCGGTGTCCTTTCCCAGTGACAGCAGGGGCAACAAGGCACATATTGTATTGTTGCCATCGAGGATAAAAAGATGGGGTTTATATCATATTGCTTGAGTTTATCCCTCTACATCATGTCATCTTGCCTAATGCGTTACTCTGTTCTTATAAACTTAATACTCTAGATGCATGCTAGATAGCAGTCGATGTGTGGAGTAATAGTAGTAGATGCATAATCGTTTCAGTCTACTTGTCGTGGACGTGATGCCTATATACATGATCATGCCTAGATATTCTCATAATTATTCACTTTTCTATCAATTGCTCGACGGTAATTTGTTCACCCACCGTAATACTTATGCTATCTTCAGAGAAGCCACTAGTGAAACATATGGCCCCCGGGTCTATCTTTTATCATATGAGTTTCCAATCTATTTTATTTCGCAATCTTTACTTTCAATCTATGTCATAAAAATACCAAAAATATTTATCTTATTATTATTATCTTTATCAGATCTCACTCTCGTAAGTGACCGTGAAGGGATTGACAACCCCTTTATCGCTTTGGTTGTGAGGTTCTTATTTGTTTGTGTAGGTACGAGGGACTTGCGTGTAGTCTCCTACTGGATTGATACCTTGGTTCTCAAAAACTGAGGGAAATACTTACGCTACTTTGCTGCATCACCCTTTCCTCTTCAAAGGAAAACCAACGCAGTGCTCAAGAGGTAGCAGTGCGCGGCGTCGCAGGTGCTCCCCGGCGTCGACCTGGTGGTGCAGACGAAGTGGCGGAGCACGGCGGTCCTCCTGGACATCTTCTTTGCCGACGAGAAGCACGGTGTCCGCGGGATCGACGCGACGATGATAACCGCGGAGCTCGGGCGTGGTTCATATCGAGGGAGGGAGACGAGGAAGAAGAATGAGGGGATTAGGGTTCGGGGCATCGCGAGGCAGGTCTTGTAGGCGTCGGGGAGGCCGCGGGATGGCCGGCACATCGACAGTCCCGGCCATGGTGGCCTGGATGGCTGCCACGCCCCTCCCCTGCCTCCTTTAGCGGGAGGTGGGAGGGGAGGTGGTGGTGGGCTGGGCCGGAGGCACTGTGGCCACATATGGTCCAGTGGCCCAGTAGTTTTAGGCCCCTTTTCATTTCCCTTTTATTTCAAATTCCCTTTTCAGTTATGCAAAATGTTTGGCCACAAGATGTCTTTTGTAAAATATGGGGTTGTGCCACATAATTACCTTACAATAATTAGCAGTGTCACAAAAAAGGTTTTGTGAGCATTAGTATTCATTTGAATTTTGCATAAATGTGAATGGGTTGAAAAGGTTGTTTTGGGCACTGCTTTAAATATGTTTGGGGCAATTCAATATCTCAAATAATATATATTTTTCTTCATGACATTTAGCTAGTGAATTTTTGCAACTCAGCGAACATTTTTGTTTTACCGCTTGAAGTAATGATAATTCGACTTTATTTTAATTTGAATTTGTATTTGGTTAGGAACAAAGTGAGGTTTAGATAAATTAATTGCAATGACATGACACCATTAGGGTGTGACTACTATAGCTTAACTACTAGGGTGTTACATATGGTTAACTCAGACAAACTGTTTTCAATTAGGGACACAACAGAAACGATTCAACTTAACAAGATGTGTGTGATATGTGGCATACAGTTCATATGGATGAACTGTTTGCGATGAGCCAAAAGAACACAAACGAGTCATGTAAACAAGATGTGTGTGATACATGTCAAACAGCCGACTCGAATGAACTGTTCGATGTGAAATTAAAACACAGACGGTCAATGCAGTTACTTCGTGTGTGATTCTGTGTGTACAAAAAACTTTGAAAAATCCAAACTAGTTCCTTGCGGTGGCGGAATATCACACACGGTGCGTCTGCGAGTACTCGTGTGCGATGATTAGTATGTTACACATATGTTTCCTTATGTTAACATGTGTGTGAATTCACAATATGGACAGTAAATCTGCAAATGCCTTCTGGTCATCGGGCACACGCTTAAACTCAATGAACTGTGTATGATACTAATACTTTTCATGAAAATTTATGAACTTGGGTAACAAAAGTTGAGTAACATATATATATATATATTGGTTACACTAGTCGACAAAAGGAGGATCTTCGTAACACGGTTTTGACAACCATATGGTCCATATCTACATACTTAACATAGTAACAACTATCACATTTTAAGAGGCTAAGGGCCAACAACCATATGGTCCATATCTACATACTTAACATATATAGTAACAGCTAGCACATTTTAAGAGGCTGAGGGCCAACAACCACAACTATCCACTGGAAGCAGCTTGATCATGGCGACTCGGCATCTCGTCAATGAAAAGGAAGAGCCCGCCTGTGCCTTGGTAGATCATGAGTAGAACAATGTCTCCAATTTTCCAGTATGGATGCATTGCCACGAGAAGCGAGAACTTGTTAATTTGAATGGTTCCATTTTTGCGGGAAACGCAGTACCTTGCAATCACTTTGGCATTATTACCAGGCACAAGTGTAATTCGACCACGCCAGGAAATCGATCCAGGAATTGCTGCAGGGGGCAATTTCTGTTGACATGTAGAATAAAAACAATTGTAACATATCGTTGAAGATATATATAGTTTATGAGCATCAACATTAAAATAAGACTTTTTACCAGCGTTTTGTGCACACAATTGGTCTTGTTCAGTGTGTGCACCATAGGTCTAATTAATCCCATCCAAAATCCAGCGTTCATATGCTGTGATGTCTCTGTCAGATTATCAACAAAGTTTATGACATGCTTCAAGTCCTTCCAGTGAAATTTAGTATGCTTAGTAACATACAGATCATTCACTATGCATCCAGCATATCCTACTTAAAAGGTGGAAAGGTATTGTTTATTCAGAACATGGCAGAAGAATATTTAGTGCACATAAATTGGTAAATGTAATTTGTTACTATGTAGGAACGAAGTCAGAATATGATATCACAATTGGTTGCTTAAATAGTGATAAATTGGTTGCTTAAATAGTAATATGACAGCAAGGAGAAAGTTGAAAGACACTAACCTCGATCAGACTTTGATCGGTTGATGACGTTGGGGAAGTAAACATCCATGTTAATTAGACCAGGCTGTGGTGCATGCACTAGAATTTTATTGCTAGTTTTCAGTTCATAATACTTAGGCATTTTTCTCCAAAGGTCCGTTTTAAAATAGGAGTGACCATCTTTATCAAGTTTTACGCTAACCGTTATTGTAAATCCATACTGCGTTGTCAATATGACATCCTGGGGTCATCGGCAAAGTAAAGCCCAAGATTTCCTTCTACTCATGTTCTTGCAAAGCAAGGGATGTACTGCTTGAAATGAAAATTAAGATCGTAAATTAGATATATTAAAATAACAGAGCAAGATGCAAATATGGGAGTAACTGATAGAACAGATCCATATATAAAGAGAGAGAGAGAGAGAGAGATGAAAGCAAAGTACAAAAATATAGAATTAAAAATAGATAATATAGCAGAGATTTGATGCAAATATATAGATAATTTAGCAACAGATGGTATATGTTCCAAAATTTAGGCCATGCTGACGGTGGTAGGTTGAGATTGAACATATCGAGGGCTCCCTGAAGTCATCCAAAATGGTGAGATAGAACTTCTTTTCCGACTGGCCACGACCACAGTTGCCCGATTTGTGCTCGCATTGTGGACACATGAATGAACACCCACGAATCAGCTAGAACAAAAATGATTGCACGGCGATTTCTGCCGGTTGATTAACAACGACGGACGGACTGTAATAAGAGATGTGTTAATATTTCACTAATTAAGTTGATTACCTTCTCCATGAGAAAAATCCCCGGCCCAATTCCGCAGAAAACCCCAGTCGATCAGAGTCTAGAATGTTGGTGCAGATAGGCGGCGGAAAGCGGTGGAGGCGAAATCCAGTGCCGTTTGGAGCGCGACCTGCGCCTGCCGCCAACAGCCGTCGAGCTTAGGGTGCAGAGTTGCGGAGGATTCCGCATCGAGTGAGTGGGGACGAAGTGGGTGAGGGTTTTCTATTCCTTTTGCATGTGTGAGTGAACACACACAGTTCGTAGAGGTGACGGAGATGAATCGTGTGCGATAGTAAATCACCGAGATTGAATGGGAATCCAAAATTTCCTTTGTCCTTCATCCTTGAGTTTTTTTGTATGATGAACATAAACCCTGCTAATCACCGTGTTCAAATTTGACACTTTTCAGGGTTCATTTACAATATTTACGGGATTATGTGCATTTTGTAGGCATTAATGCATGTAATTCAAATTCAAACAATCGGTGCATGAAAGGGTGCACAAAACGGTCTGGAAAACCATGCGCGTGCTATTTAGTACATTCTCATGCCTTTTATAAGGAATGGGCAGATATTTCAAGGAAATGAGTGGAAATAGTCAACCATAAATGCGTCGTTTACTGGGTTAACAACTATACAAAAATGAAATACATGCTTGGAAAACACATGACGCCTGGTGTGGTGCCATGGTATGACCTCACTGTGCCCTGGTAAAAATGTCGTCATGCACATCTTTCATAAAACGAACCATCATCAACGAAGTTTCATGGTTTCAAGGGGGAAATCACCAAGACTGAAGGGGGGTCCAAATTTCCTTTGTCCTTTGTCCACGAGTTTTTTTCTGTGATGAACATACAACCTGCAAATCATTATGTTCAAACTTGGCACATTTCCGGGTTCATTTGCCATATTTAGGGGATTATGCGCATTTCCTAGGCATTAATGCACATAACTCAAGTTCAAACAATCGATGCATGAAAGGGTCCACAAGAACGGCCTGGAAAAGCATGCTCGTGCCATTTAGTAAATTCTCATGCCTTTTACAAGGAATAATAGATAGATATTTCATTGAAATGTGTGGCAATAGTCAACCACAAATGTTTGTTTGTTGGGTTTTCAACTATACAAAAAATGAAATAAATGCTTACAAAACATGACACCTGTCATGGTGGCATGGTATGACCTCACGATGCCCTGGTAAAAAATTGATAAGATTTGGCTTATGTCGTCATGCACGCCCTTCATAAATCGAACCATCATCGAGGAAGTTCCATGCTTTCGAGAGGGAAAATCCCCAAGAATGAAGGGGAATCCCAATTTTCGTCCTAGTTTGTCATTCAGTATTTTTCCAGCGATCAACATACCGCCTCAAATGCAACGTGTTCAAATTGGACATTTTCCTGGGCTCATTTATCATATTTAGGGGATTATGTGCATTTTCTAGGCATTAATGGACATAATTCAAATTCAAACAATTGGTGCATGAAAAGGTGCACAAGAACAGTCTATAAAACTATGCTCGTGTTATTTAGTACATTCTCATGCCTTTTACAAGGAATGGACAGATATTTCAAGGAAATGTGTGGCAATAGTCAACCATAAACGCGTCGTTTACTCGATTAACAACTATACAAAAAATGAAACACATGGATGGAAAACATGACGCCTCGCATGGTGCCATGGTATGGCCTCACCATGCCCTGGTAAAAATTGGAGAATGTTTTTTTATGTCGTGATGCGCGCCTTTCATAAATCGAACCATCACCGAGGAAGTTTCTTGGTTTCAACGGGAAAATCACCAGATTGAAGGGGTGTCCAAATTTCCTTTGTCCTTTGTCTTTTGTCCATGAGTTTTTTTCTATGATGAACATACAACCTGCAAATCACCATGTTCAAATTTGGCACTTTTCCGAGTTCGTTTGCCACATTTAGGGGATTATATGCATTTCCTAGGCATTAATGCGCATAATTCAAGTTCAAAAAATCGATGCATGAAAGCGTCTACAAGAGCGGCCTGGAAAACTATGCTCATCCCATTTAGTAAATTCCCATGCCTTTTACAAGGAATAATGGATAGATATTTCGTTGAAATGTGTGACAATAGTCAACCACAAATGTTTGTTTGTTGGGTTTTCAACTATAGAAAAAATAAAATAAATGCTTAAAAGACATGACGCATGGCATGGTGCCATGGTATAACCTCACCATGCCCTACTAAAAATTTGATAAGGTTTGTCTTATATCGTCATGCATGCCCTTCATAAATCGAACCATCACCGAGGAAGTTCCATGCTTTCGAGAGGGAAAATCCCCAATATTGAAGGGGAATCCAAATTTCCGTCATAGTTTGTCATTCAGTTTTTTTTCCAACGATCAACATACCGCCTCAAATGCAACATGTTCAAGTTTGACATTTTCCCTGGCTCATTTTGTCATATTTAGAGGATTATGTGCATTTTCTAGGCGTTAATGGACATAATTCAATTTCGAACAATCGGTGCATGAAAAGGTGCACAAGAACGGTTTGGAAAACCATGCTCGTGTTATTTAGTACATTCACATGCCTTTTACAAGGAATGGACGGATATTTTAAGGAAATGTGTGGCAATAGTCAACCATAAACACGTCGTTTACTCGGTTAACAACTATACAAAAAATGAAACACGTGGATGGAAAACATGACACCTGGCGTGGTGCCATGGTATGGCCTCACCATGCCCTGGTAAAAATTGGAGAATGTTTTCCTTATGTCGTGGTGCGCGCGTTTCATAAATCGAACCATCACCGAGGAAGTTTCATGGTTTCAAGGGGGAAATCACCAAGATTTAAGGGGGACCAAATTTCCTTTGTCCTTTTTCCACGAGTTTTTTTTTACGATGAACATACAACATGCAAATCATCGTATTCAGATTTGGCACTTTTTCAGGTTCATTTGCCATATTTAGAGGATTATGTGCATTTCCTAGGCATTAATGCGCATAATTCAAGTTCAAACAATCGATGCATGAAAGGTCCACAAGAATGGCCTAGAAAACCATGCTCGTGCCATTTAGTACATTCTCATGCCTTTCACAAGGAATGGATAGATCTTTCGATGAAATGTGTGGCAATAGTCAACCACAAATGTTTGTTTGTTGGGTTTTCAACTATAGAAAAAATGAAATAAGTACTTAAAAAACATGACGCCTGGCATGGTGCCATGGTATGACCTCACCATGCCCTGGCAAAAATTTGAGAAGGTTTGGCTTATGTCGTCATGCACGCCCTTCATAAATCGAACATCACCGAGGAAGTTCCATGCTTTCGAGAGGGAAATCCTCAAGATTGAAAGGGAATCAAATTTTTTCATTCTTTGCCCTGGAGTTTTTTTCTACGACGAACATACACCCTGCAAATCACCGTGTTCAAATTTGGCATTTTTCCGGGCTCATTTACCATATTTTGGGGATTATGTGCATTTTCTAGGCATTTAGCGCATATAAATCCAATCCAGCTACAGGTGCACGGGTGTGATGTGAGGGACGTGTATTGTCGTTCGATCGCGGCACATCCAATGGTGCACACGCGTGATCCGCATGGCTGGGATTCTGGCCAATCATAACACAACACACAATAGGCTCAGCGCATACTGTTACCGGAAGCGATGAAGATGAACCGTGTGCGATAATGAACGAGCAAAATTGTAAGGGAAGCCAAATTTCTGTTGTCATTTGTCGCTGAGCTCTTGAATACCACCGCACCGTACGGCTGCCCGGCCCCTCCGTCCCAGAGCTCTCTCTAGGCGTCGTCCATGGCACCGCGGCGCACAGTAAGTGGTAAAGAAGCGATGACATCCCGCCGCGCCGCGTTCCTCGCCGCCCGCGACCGCACACATGGTAAGGAAGCGATGGCATCTCGCCGCGCCTAGTTCATCGCCGCCGCCGGCCAAACAGTTACATGGGCGTACTTTGAGGCTGGCGTGGCCGAATGGGCGGTGGATCTACAGGCGGCCAAAGCCGCACAGAAGGAGTGGAAAAGGTAGAAAGCAGTCAAGAAAAGAGAGTCCCACCACCACAAGAAAAAGAGGCCGCACGCCGTGGTGAGGACAGCTTGGCAGAGATTGAAGCACGATGGGCTGCCGCCTACAAGGCCGGAAAGGAGAACGTTGGCGTCTGGCCAGCATGCCCTGATGGCAGCATGTGAGAAATAGTTTAAGTTTGTAGTATTGGAGCAAATTACCAGTAGTACTTTAAGTTTGTAGTATTAATGTACAATG
Source organism: Triticum dicoccoides (assembly GCF_002162155.2). Classification (NCBI taxonomy): domain Eukaryota; kingdom Viridiplantae; phylum Streptophyta; class Magnoliopsida; order Poales; family Poaceae; genus Triticum; species Triticum dicoccoides. The sequence continues at coordinate 742,066,516 of NC_041382.1, read as the reverse complement.
TCGGTAAGAACATCCCCTGAGGGCTTTGAGCGTTGATTAGCATGTGTGCCCGTGTGCATTTTTTGTGTGTTAATCATTAGAAGATCACAAAACACACGGTTTCTATGTCGTACCCATCTGCGCTTTTTGCGTTAATGACCTATAAGTCAGTTACCTATGCGATATTTCCTAATAAACCAGGCGTACCATTGACCGAAAAAAATCAAGTACACGTGTACATTTTTTTGGAGACGGGATCTGCCAACTTTCTTTTTTCTCGCACACGAGTATTTTACGCGCTTCGTCTGCATTGTGTGTTTCCCCCGCCAAAGTTTCAAGTTTCGCACCGAAATTTTCATTAGGCGCGCGATATCAGAATTTATTCCTCCAGCCACATCCCCTTCCCCTCAGTATCCCCCCTCCCTCGCCCCTCCCCCTACCGGCATATCAAACCGCCGCCGCCGCAACCACAGCTTCAACCACATTTACGTTCTGCTCGGATCCAGTCAGGTAACCCACCGATCTCTATCACGTCCCCGGTCTGATTGCCTAAATGGCGCGTGCGAAACATCCTCATGCCTCCA